>NC_137469.1:68481759-68976168 GCF_964235325.1 Thermobia domestica
GTATCATCGTATTAAAGTTATTGATCATATGACTCATCAGAACTTTATGAAATAATAAAAATAATATTGTATACAGTCGGATTGAAAAACTACCTAGAATGTTTTTTTCCCTTCATTCATACACAAATTAAATTAAAGGAAGGTTTTCATTTAGAAACAAAAGAAATTTTTAACACCAATTCCTCTATAGGTGAAAAAACTCTCTATAGTTAATGAAATTCAAGAAGTGAAACAAATGTGATTAGATCAAGTATCAAATCATCTTCAGCTCACAGGTATGTGTTAATAATCAAATATACAATGTAAGAGGATTGTACTGACGTGTAATGTCACAAAGAGTGGCCAGTAAACTATAGATCAATTCCTTATCCATTAAGATGATATCGATACATTAAATTATTATCATCTTAACATACATACTGGAATGCAAAACATAAATATAAATAAAGCTAGAGCATGCATCAGTTGATCCATTCATTATTTATTAGTCCACCAAGACTACCGAAACATCATCTAATATAAACTAACTTTATATTACGAAACCGATCCACAAATTTCAATATCACACAGATCACAATTAGATTATCAATCAATAATACATAAATTGGACCATCGTACCAAAGTCTACTCACGCTTCTAACGCATCGTTTGTCGTATCTACAATTATCGATTGGATTTTCTTCTAACAGCAAGCTAACCATTGTGTTACCCAGTTCTTCCCCAAACCAGCCGCACATTCTTAAGATCACACGAACTGTACTCACACGAACGAACGATCACACGAACGAATTAACAACTGTTATGGTTAGACAACCCAGTATCCTAAATGTTCTATTAACAAACGTGATTGACAATTGAATATGATATTTTTCTCCAGCGTCGTATCGCTGTACTAGTATCAAACCAGTGTCTCCAGCTTGGTATTCAAGTGTGCTAACCATTATGCTACCAAATCTTTAAGTAGACCGAACATACATTTCAGGATGGTGTTGTGCAAACACATAATTTAAAATATATAAATTGTAATAAAAATAATAAACAGAAAGTTTTAACTTTCGATCCAAGGATTGCTCTTCGTTGGAATGTAGATATGAAATATATATATATATATATATATATATATTTAAAGGAAACTTAAAGTCCCCAATACTATGCCAGTTATGTATCCTTTTTCTTCCTTTATTTCTTTATATCTTTCTCTCCCTCTCTCTCACCTATACTCCGCGACAACAATGCTAAGTGTTCCACAGGGAATCACTGATTTACAGATTTTCTAACTTGTGCAGTTTTAGTCCTATCAAGCTGTATAATGTGATTCCACCTACTGTAAGTTCTGATTCCTAAAAATTCCCACACTTCCAAGCTTTCGGCTCTCTCCTGGAACTTTGTTCATGAAGAATAATATAACAGAAGTAAAAGTAATCACTATAATGGAATATAATGGAACCAATTCACCGGGGAAGAACAGTGAAAATACACCTTAATTGCTACTAGTTGTATGTCAAATAAAATTGCCCCACGCTGTAAACTGGAAAAATCGAACCCTGAAATGCAAGGATTTTTTCACAAATCAAAGCATGTTCTATTAGAATTTCGTTCGTGTAATAATAAGAATTCACAGGAATACAATGAATCTTGAAGTGGGACTTCACTGACTACAACAAATATATGATAGCACTAACTAGTTCTTAAAAAAATGGACTTTTAAAAAAAACATCTCAATGTAAGAATTATGACTTTCATATGTGCTATAACAGGAACTTAAAGAGAAATTAAACGAAATTTGCTGTGTAAATCCCTTCTTGCCCTGTGACGCTACCACAAAAATATACGGTATAATAAGTAGTAATGTTGATTGGGGTTCAAAAGTTACCAACACTTTTAAATTATTTTTGAAAGAAGAAATGGATGCAAGAACAGTTAATGCCGCGTACGCGCAACGAAACATGAACTTACACGATTACAATGAAATTAACAGTGTAAACTGCGCTTGTTCCTCTGACTCGAGAACACTATGTGAATTTATTTTTATTCCTATTTATTTATTTATTTGTTTGCATGAACTTAGTATTTCGTGCGCATTTCATTCGTGGGATTTTTATACAACTTAAATTGTTTCGTTTACAGATTAATTTTCTAATATATAATTTTTCTCTAATTTGTAGACTATAACGAAACAAGAAAGAAAGAAAAAAAACGAAGGGTAAATGACGTATATCTTACCAATATAAAGGCCAGTGTTAGTGTTCAGTTGTCTCAGTTTTCCAGGAGATCTGCTGGTGACAATTGGTCCGTTGTCAATAATTAGTGATCCCTCTTGTTCATTCCTGCAAAATAATAATAATTGTGAGAGGTTAAGTGATTACTCTGCCGGAGGGTGAGTTCAATTTTGAAACCATAACTAAATCTCACGTACTATGAAAGTTATAAGAATTAAAGCTAATCGATAGTGATCTGGTGACTATTTTACTACACAACACTTTGAATAAAACACTTTGAATAAAAGATGCAGGTCACCCTGCTGTTTCTCTAGAAGGGTTAAAAAAAAATAGCATTCAGTAGTTGGCTCCATTGATTGATAGATTCTTTTTCATTTTAAGATGTATACACAATGGTTTCGTCTTACATTAAAATAGAATAAAAAACACTACAGGTATACACATAAAGTGCATATACTTAAATTCTAAGAGAAGTAGAAAGTAGAACTTTACAAATTGGGTGATTCCTAATTCAAGTTGTCATTTTATATCTCCATTTAAAAATTTAAAATTCATCAAACATGTAAAATATGTACTCCTGCAGCAATTTTTGGGTCCTGTGTTTAAAAGTGTTACTGTTCAATTTATTATATCGTTGCGACCGTAGTATTTTTTTTTTTTTTTTGGTAGTTTTATTCCCTCGAATAGAAGTGTAATTGGATTTTGTTAACCGAAATCTTCGTGTGTGTATAGATGAATGAAAATCCTCATGACTTTCAAAAATATTACCTGAACGCATATATGTTTTTAAAATATACACAGATGGGAAGGGTAATAATGTTCAAGCTGTGAAACTAAGTTCTACTAGGAGATACAGAATACATTATTCTTAACACTTTTTTTCTACAGAATAAAAATACCTCACACTAGAGCGGCCCCTAATTATGTTATGTTAACAACGAATGAAAAATTGGATGATATTCAATTTTGGAATTAGTGATTGATAATATTCGGTTTACTTTATGACCTTAAAACATTCTTTTGTGTAACTTCGCAGATAGTTCTGCTATGCTTATTGCATGACAGATTTTCAAACCTCTAAAAAATAAACTTCATTTTTAAATTGTACCATTTATCATTAATATGGAAAGAATTATGGTATAACTTGTTATTAGATTGTTGGCTAACATTATTATCCTTGTTTTGTTTTCATTTATATGAAGCTATTATTTGCTGTTTACTCAAGTAGATGAATTTGATATTCTTAGTTTGGGAAATTTAGATTGTATACAGGGTGTTACAAAAGTTTGTCACAATATTTTGGAAATAGATTCCTCACATCAAAATAAGAAAAAAAAGTTCATATAGACCTGTGGTCGGAAGTGCATAGGTCCTATAGTTTCGTAGTTATAGGGTGCCGAAAACGTGAAGAAATGAATTTTAAAGGTCCATAGTTCCACTACTATAGAACCGATCGTAGTCGGGTCAACACATCACTGAGGAAGTAGTATGTGAACTATCCAAATATCCATCTTTCAGAACCCCCGCTACCTGCACAATCATTTTTAGAGAAGCTCTTTGGGAGTACTTAGTCGCTCTCCACTTACCTCTCTGGAAATTGGTGTGCAAGTACTGGAGCATTCTTAAACATGGATATTTGGATAGTTCACATACCAATTCCTTAGTGATGTCTTGACCCGGCTACGATAGGTCCCATAGTTGTGGAGCTATGAATTTTTAAAGTTCACTTGTTTCACGTTTTCGGCACCCTATAACTCCGAAACTATCCACTTTTGAGTACAGGTCCATATTGAAAGGATCCCTAGTCTCAGCTCAAGGCAGCTTCGCAAGGCTTTGTTGTTGAAAGGATCCCTAGTCCAGTGCGACCTCGGGAAGGATGGGTGTCCCCTAGTCCAGTGCGACCTCAGGGCGGTGTAGGTGATTTGATCAGTTGGACGACTGATGCTGGGTCCCTCGGTGTTCCTCCTTTTATTTGTCCTCCTCGGGTCCTTCCGTGAGGTCCGTCTGCTTTCGGCGTTCCTCGGTGTCCTTCCGCGTTGGCTTGCTGTCTGCTATGTTGTTTATAAATAATAGCACGTGTTGAGTTGACACGTGCGTCTGTTGTGATGTGGGGATCCTTGCATCCAAACTCACCGAACCGGCAGGTGCCTTGGAGACTGCCTTGAGAGAAGGGGCACCGTGCAAAACACCTATACTCCTTTACTTGGACATTAACAAGGAAACAGCATTATTATCCTTGTAATCATAGACGTTCTGTATTTTCAAATTTTATAATAAATTGGTGAAGGGATAAAATCTCGGTCCATTATTGACTCTACCAAAATCATTACAATATGAACTTTATTTCTTATTTTGATGTGAGAAATCTGTTTCCAAAATACTGACATCATTTTTGTAACACCCTGTATAGAATATGGAGAAAGTATTAGAAGAGCTCTCAAATCATTACTTATAAAAAATGAAAAGCAATTTTCATTTAAAAACCAATATATTTTGATTTTTTAAATAAATATACTTATTCTATCTATAGTACTTGATGCCTAAATATTTGCGGTTGTCTCTTATCTAACATAGAAAATATTTTGCAAATTCTCTAACAAAAATGTACACGTACACCATATTTATCTGTTCTTCAGCAATAATCTTCATGGAAATGACCCAATTTGAATATAGTTTTCGTATTCTACACAGAAAACAGTATTAAAAATAACGCGAGAGACTTATTTGTTTCTATATATATCAAGAAATGTACATATGTAGAGTAATGTAACGATTGTACAGAGTGTTAAAAAATGTGTCACAATATTTTGGACAATTCTAAATGTCCATGTTTAAGAATGCTCCAGTACTTGCACAACAATTTTTAGAGAGGAACATGGAGAGTGATCAAGTACTCCCAAACAGCCTCTTTAAAAATGATTGTGCAAGTACCCGGGGTTCTGAAAGATGGATATTTGGATAGTTCACATACTAGTTCATCAGTGATGTCTTGACCCGACTACGATCAATCCTATAGTGGTGGAACTCTGGACTTTTGAAGTTAATTTTTTCACGTTTTCGACCCCGTCACGTTTTCACGAACTACAAAACTATGCACTTCCGACCACAGGTTCATATAAACTTTTCTTTTCTTATTTTGATCTATTCCCAAAATATCGTGACTTTTTTTTGTAACACCCTGTATATAATATATTTCAATAAATGTCTGCTTTCCGACTCACATTTGAATTCAAAGTAATCTAAAAAAATAGTCTGTCTGACGCCACAAAAATATTGTACAAACCTGTAACTAATTTTCCACTAACATTACAAACACTGCTAAATATAAAGATGTTTGTAACTCACTCACCTTATGGCTTTGACACGATGCCACAATCCATCATTAATCTTTGTAAGGTTGTAGTTTATAAATACTTCTCCGCTGCCAAGGTTATACCGAAAATGTAGATGGCCATCTTCAATACCTAAAGCTACAAAATCCCCTGATGGCGTCATTTGATGTCGACCACTCCATAGAAGTAACCCATTTTCTGAACTCGTTCGGAATCTCATGTTGATGTTGATTTTGTTGTTAATAATCCTATGTAGAAAATAAATATTCTTATTAGATATAGCAGAAAACTTATTTTATTTTATACAAAGCTGCGTGTGCTTTTTTTTTTCAAAACATTTCAAATATTTCAATAAATAGGACTTTTGAGATTCTATCAGTGTTTATTTTATTAGACTGATATTTCGAACACATTGACTGTGTTTATCTTCAGAATTGTACCAATTCTGGAATTGCTGTATAATTGAAGGGTTGGATGCAAGAAGCAGGTGGGTTCATTTCTTTTTTTTTCTTCTTTTTGTTTTTAGCGAATTTGAGATTTTCTCATATTCTAGTAGGAAAAAATCACTTTACATTGTGTGAAGAATCATGTGGATCCGATGATTATATTCAGTGTTATAAAGCAAAGGAAGTATCTACATTCAGTGTTCATCATGAAGTTAGAACAAGAAGCAGGCAGCTCCGGAAAAATTTCTAAAAGTGGACATTCCTGGTTCTTGCATCCAACCCTTCATTGTAAAATATTGATTTTAATTATTACTCTGTTATAATTTTATATTTGAATTTCAATATTTAATAATCAAATATTGTTACCAATTACACTTTGACAAAAATTTATAGTATCAAAAGTTTTGAGAAAAACCAGAACGGAACTGGACGTCTTATTTATAGAATTCCAAACTTATTCGTGAAAATCCTGTGGAATATATTACAAATACTTGTCTCAAATATAGTTTGACCTGAGGTAGGTGGAAAGAATACAATGAGAATGGGGTGTACAAACAAGAATCAATTGTGTATTTGAGATTTCTGTATTCTAAAATTTTAATGTTTCTAGTAAAAGTGCGTAGCTCATAATTTAATAATGGTACAGACTTTTACTTGTTTATGGTAGAGCGTATACACTTAATGGGTGATTAATTAAAAGAATGAAATTAATAGATTTATTCAAGTAATCTTAATTTGTAATATCTTTGTAAGTGAACGACGCGAGGTAGAGACTTAGGAACAGACCACTATAATGATAGTTACTATCCTGGATTCTGCCCATTAAAAGTGGTTGTCGCGAGATTCGAATAGGATTCGTTAAATGAGTGAGTGTACGAATGAGAGTCAATGTGCTGTATGGTTAAATGATGAGCGTGTGACGACTTCATTGTTAGTGTATGATCCTGAGTGCCCTTTATTGTTGGTTTTTGAGAACAACACAATCAAGATGTGAGCACAAGAGAATCGATGCCACATAAATTAAATTTCCTTAATATATATTTCCTTAATATGTGTTCCTCGGAAAGAGATATAAATAAGTCCCTAGTACTCAAAATACATTTTGTTTTTTAAGACCAAATTTATAATTGTAATTTAAGTAGAAAATGAAGGTACCTGAAGCGAGGAAAGTAACTTTCTATTAAATTCCTAGCATGGAAAACGTTAATTTACTTTTATTTGTATTAATAAACAACATTTATTAGATGAAACTATAAATAATGAATTAATGTTTTCAAGAGATATGCAGAGGTTTATAGGAAAAATAATCAGGTGGAACATAACGAAGCGTCAACTAGTATTGTTTTGAACTTATCATGTTATTATTGTTATTATTTAAAACCATAGACTTACCGTTTCATTGTATCTGGATCTGTGTAATGGAGATAGCTAAGTCCTGTGAATCGAGGAGTAGGGATATCTTCTTCCATGCTAGTCTCACAATGAATATCCTTGTAGCCTAAAATACATTCACATGTAAAATAGTCCATTTCGGGTATACATTCACCTCCATTTGCACAAGGTTTCGCAACGCATGGATGAGGACAATTTTCAACGTTCACACCTGATAAAGCTGCAGCCAAGATTTTCAACGGCCTGTTGTTTATTACAATCTGTGAATATAAGATTTAAAAGGTAAAAGTCATTGTATTATCATAAAAATGAGTTCCAAAACCTAATTTTAATTATATAAAATCAACATCTGTAGGTAGACTACCCAACCAGAAGGTTGAAATAATTTGAACATTCTGAAGTTCATTTTTTTTTAATTTACAGAAAACTGTCGAAAACAAATACATAGAGGCCAAAATTCGTATTTGAATCTTGAAAACAGTATTTCTAATAGCAATATTTTTTGGAAAATATTTTAAACAATCAGACGGCAAAACAAATGCCCGGTTAGATCAAATGTCAGATATTATTATAATTTACTGACAGATTCAAATGAAGTGGTCGAATTATTTAGAAAAGTATTTAGCGAAAGTTTTTACCTAGAACTAAGTCATAATATTCATTGTTACAATAATAATCATTTATATGTATAATAATTTTAATCAAAATATGAACATTTTAAAATTTCCCATTTTCAAATGATAACTATGAATTAATATTCGTACGTATTCCAGTATTAGTTTGGTGTAATTCATACAATTAAAAAGATTTGGGCAGTACAATACCAGACCCAGATAATATCCCGTACTATATCGTAAAAACCTGTAGTACTGATTTATTGCATAAGCTAACAAATATATTTAACATGCCGCAAAGGAATTTAAAAAATCCAATACGGAAGCAAGTATATATTGTTCTGGAATATAATTCAGGTGATGGAATAAATATAGAGTAATACAATCTCTTTCACAATGGTAAATCAGTTGTAACAAATCTTTTAAATTTTAACGATTTTACGTACTTTATTAAGAACAGACTACAGGGTGAAGTTGTACATACTCGTACAGATATATCAAATACTTTTGACTCCATAAGTCATAAACTTCTTTGTAGTAGGTTTGCTAACACAGATCTATTGCCATTGTATATTCGTTGAATCGAGAATTATTTATCAAATAGAAAATGTAGAATAAAACTTAGTCAAGTAGTTTCTAGTCAAGGTTTGTATGGGAAAAAACCAAGCATATATTGTTTTTTTCCCACTGTTTATGAAATAGTTATCTGAGACAATCAAATACGTAAAAATTTTACTATATGCTAATGGAATAAAACTATTTAAAATAGTAAATAACAAAGATAATTATCATTTATTATAATATTTGGGCATTGTACATATGTGGTGTAGGAAACAAAAGAAAATACACTATGTAGCAAATATGTAATTAATGGAGCAACACTACAGAAAGCTAAAAGAAGTTACATGAAACAATAATAGTTCAGTTACTCATTTATCTGCAGAGCAATATCAATTCATTCTATTATATACACGCTTTCAAGTGCCTTCTTCAGTATAATTTTACAAATATAAGAAAGAAAACGTCTCCTTTTGAGGAAACTTTTTTTAAAAAAAGTATTCACATTTCTATCTTGAAAAGTCCAACGAAGAAGTTACTTTAAAATGCCATTTCCTTCATAGCTTTCTTATCGAAGTGTACGCTTTTCCTCTGATTTTAAATTATGCTTAGAATTTACTATACACATTTTATATTGTGTACTTATATTTAATCTTAAAGAACATCCTTAGACAATGATAATTGTGGTCCTTAAATGAAGATGTTATATTCATTTGCAAACCTGTTGTTCTATGTTAAAATCATAAGCAAAATTAGTTTTGTTATTCAGAAAAAGTTTGCTACATGTTCAAGTTCAGGGTTGAAGGTTCTTTTGTGAAAAGGTAAAAAGAGTCTAAAACATTCTGTTTTCACATTCTACACAATTCAAAACCAGAAACAGAAAGAATGTTTCTGAGAAGTTTTTCATATTCTCAGAAAGAAATTTTCATTGAATTTGAACCAAGGAATTGGAAATTTTTCAAGAAACTCTGGCTGAATACGATAACTACATTTGCGTAGGATTTTAATGTAGGACAACACTCTTAAAATCAATATAACAAGCAACCGTCTTTATTTGCGATCCACAAAGATAATTTTAAGGATAAATATGATAACAGTCACATGATCACAGGACAAATATGATTTAAAAACAAGAGAAAAAAATATCTACACATAGGTAAAGAAAATCCGGTACAAAGTAATGTTTTAAGATGGTAGATCGTTCTTTGGACTTCTCAAGATAATTAGTTATCTTTCCTAAAAATGTTTCCTCAGAAAGGAACCACTACTTCCTTACCCATATAAAATTCTACCGAAAAAAGTACTCGTCAATGTCGAAGTCATCAACAAACTGATATTGTTCTGGAGGGTGGTAAGTAATTGAAATCTACTATGTCTTAACTGTTTTCTGGTAGTCATTTGTGTATATGGTTATAATTTACGGATTTTTCTTATTTAATAGACTGAATCTGACAGATTATTAGTTTCTCCTATTGTATTTATGTTTCAATGCTGGAATCCAATGTATAATCTTATTATTTTCTTCAAAACATACGTTGCTCCAAACTCTTGTAAAATTGGATATATGGAGGCTTGTAAAATTAGAGGAAAAAAAAAAAAACTTGGAGAACTTTTTTCTAATTTTTCGATGGATATAAATAAAATAAAATAAACTACATCAAATCTAATATCTAGAAATTATTTATTTTTCTGCAGAAACAATTGGTATCATTGTGATGTATACAGGGTGTTGCAAAAACATGTCACAATAGCTTGGGGACAGAATAATCGCATCGAAATAAGAAAAAAGTTCATATGGACCTGTGCTCAAAAGTAGATAGTTTCGAAGTTATAGAGTTATAGGATGCCGAAAACGTGAAATAAATGAACATTAAAAGTTCATAGCTCCACTACTATGGGACCTATCGTAGTCGGGTCAAGACAGCACTGAGGAACTGGAATATGAACTATCTAAATATCCAAGTTTAAGAATGCTTCAGTACTTGCACATCAATTTTTAGAGAGGTCGGTGGAGAGTGATCAAGTACTCCCAAACAGCCTCTCTAAAATTGATTGTGCAAGTACTGGAGGTTCTGAAAGATGGATATTTGGATAGCCACATACTAGTTCCTCAGTGATGTCTTGACCCGACTATGATCGGAACTATGGACCTTTAAAGTTTATTTTTTCACGATTTCGGCATTCTATAACTACGAAACTATGCACGTCCGGCCACAGGTCTATATGAACTTTTTTTCTTATTTTGATGTGAGGAATCTATTTCCAAAACATTGTGAAAAATTTTTGTAACAGGTTGTATAAAGTAATCAAAGTTGGGAGAAATCATTGATTAAATTCAAAATTAATATTAGTTAAAATTAACAGTTAAAATTAAAATTACTTCCAAATTAATTGATTAAAATTAAAATTGAAAATAATTTTCGCTACTATGCAATAAGAATTGTCTTGAGTTGTGAAAGTTTATGTAAAATTTAATGAATAAAGTTAAGGGCATGAGAAAATTAATTTACTATTATTGAAAAGTTAGTGTTCTCAAACAAAACTGATAAATTAATTAACAGTAATATTAAAACATCACAAAACTCAGAAATATTAAAATTAGAAAGTTTCTGAGGAAAAAATTACTAACTTTTAATTGATACGATTTTTTAACGATTATCAATTAAAAATTAAGTCCCAAAATGTAATTACTTAAATTAAAACTTAACAAAACTTATTAATTTAGTTGTTAAATTTTTTAACGGATTAATTACAAGCCTGAAAATAGACATTATCATTAGTAAAAGCTCCTCTTAATTTTTTAAAAAAGGGTATTTGATAAACAATATTCATCGCTATTAGATATTTTTATTTGTCAATAGCTAATTTCGTAGGTTTATATGACATTTAAGCTTTTCTTTATAGGATATTTCATGCAATATTCCTAGTGGTTTATAGCATTATTGGCTTTTTATTATTATTCCTTCCGTTTCTGATTCACTGTTTATAGAAAACTGTTACGTGATAAGGAATGTTGGAATGACTTAAAAGTATTGTATCCATATAGTACCAGAAATACTTACATAAAAGAAAAGGTATTCTGTTCGCCAAGTAAATATGTGTACTTCCTTACAAGACTGTTTCTTTTTATTTTTTTATTTTTTTAACATATCTATACTTTGAACATTAATACAATATGATTTCTAGACAAATTACAAGCTTAATTATTATTTATTTCAGTTTTCTTCCTGAGTCATGTTATCCCAAAATCTGGCGCCTTAGCCCCACATTTCATATTGTTTCTTTCAATTTCTGTTTTTCTAATACTTAGAGACAAACTCAATGACTGAAGCACTTTGATACATATAATTTTGTTTCTTTCTGTATACTTCTGTTATTCTTCGTGCACAGCCGTATGACCATTGCCTTGTGTTTTGTTTTATGCGCCTAACTTTCTTCCCTGAAAACCATGTTCTAACTTATTTTAATTTGATACTACTTTGTTAACTGTTCAATATAGTCTTTAAACTTTGAAGACTACAGTAGCAAGCTTTCTAAGGGAGACTAATCAGTTCCAGACTTGTTGATGTTTATATGTCAATCTTTAAAATCTGCCGTTCTAGGTATAGGTACATTCATGTCCAAAATTATTGTCGCATGTCTATAAATATGTTGTTCAAGGAATATAATTTGATAACGAATTCGCCCGGTATTTCTTATAATGTTAGTATGTGTATAATCGGCAAAGACATGTATATGGCAAATTTCATGTCAAAACGCTGTAAATAAGAACAATAAAACGAAAATAAGACTTTCTCCTCCATTTAGCAAGATTTTGTTTCACTCATTCTAATTTTCGTATTTATAATTCTTCCTATGAAATTCACCACAAATATGCATTTTCCCGATTATACACATAGTATCAGTATTAAAAGTGCCCTGCAACATCATTATCAAATTATATTCTTATAAGAAGACAGTTATAGATATGCGACAATCATTTTGGACATGAGTGTACGTGTCTGTTATCAATATATCATAAGATTATTTCCTTCAATTTCTATTTTCCTAATATTTGGAGACGAATATTCTCATCTGAAGCATATTGTAACGGTTAGAGATTTAGATCTCTATTCCGTAGTCTTTATTGGGTTTTCGAGATCCTTGATAATTGGAAATAGTTTCCTAACCTGTAGTGTTCTTTGCTACTAACGGGAGGAAGTGGTGTCTTGACGCTGCGTGGACAGCCATCAGCGCCAACGGCTTTTCATGGAATTACTCGTTCCTGGTTTGAAAGCACGAGGTTAGACTGAGTATAATTTTTTCGGAACGGGATAGGTGCAATATCACCCAAGTTGGAAGTCTACGAAAAAGTCGGATTTGTCATTCTAAAGTTTAATATATTAAATACACCCTCCATTCCAAAAGAAACCGAACTTTTGAAAACAAATAGTACCACTAGTGCCATCTGTTGTAATATTTTACCGGTAGATGGCGTAGTCCCTCATTGACAACTGGTATAAATGTCATGACATTTGGATGCACGGCAACAAAGTTATTGCGTTTCAACTGTCAGTGTGTTGTGTACATCGGTCGGAAAATGAGTTTCAAACAACGAGCTGCAATTGAGTTTTGTGTTAAACTGGGTAAAACTTTTAGTGAAACGCACCAAATGCTACAAAATGCATGTGGTGATGAGTGTCTATCCCGTACGCAAGTTTACGAGTGGTTCAGGCGATTCAAATCTGGTAGAGAGACGCTGGATGATGACGAAAGATCAGGCCGTCCCAGAACCGGATTATCGAAAGAAAACATCGAAAAAGTGCGTGAATTCATCAAACATAACAAAAAATCGTCGGTGAAAGTTATTGAAATGGAATTAGGCGTTCCTCAAACAACCGCATACCGCATTTTGACCGAAGTTTTGGGCCTTAAGAAGGTTAATTCGCGGCTTGTACCACACAAACTCACCGAAGACCAAAAAGTTGATCGAATTGCGCATTGCAAAGACATCGTTAAAAGTGCTCGGCAGGATCGAAACTTCTTGAAATCGATTGTAACTGGTGACGAGACGTGGTGTTTTGAATATGAGCCCGAAACAAAGCGGCAAAGTGCTGAATGGAGAGCGCCGGATGAAGGAACACCCAAAAAAAGTCGCTTGGTGAAGTCAAAAGTTAAGGTGATGCTGATTTGTTTTTACGATTCAAAAGGAATTATCCACAAAGAATTTGTTCAGCCCGGCCAGACAGTCACTGGAGAGTTTTACTTGGGCGTCATAAAGCGTTTGCTGGCAAGAATTCGTCGTATTCGGCCCGAATATCGCGAAATCGGCAGTTGGACTCTTTTGGACGATAATGCACCATCACATCGTTCGCGACTTGTAACTGAATTTTTGGTCAAAAATCACATTATTCGGTTGCATCATCCGCCCTATTCACCAGATCTCGCTCCGTGCGATTTCTATCTGTTCCCGAAACTGCATTTGGCGATGAAAGGAAAGTGGCACGTATCGATTGATGCCATTGAGAAGGCGACGACCGCCGTCCCAAAGACGATTCCAATAAAGGACATGGAGAAGTCGTTTGACAACTTGTTGGAGCGTGCAAATATGTGTATCGATGCAGAAGGGGAATACATTGATTAATAAAAATGATTTGTTCCAAAATGTACATTGCTTTTTTGTTTTTTTAAAACGTTCGGTTTCTTTTGGAATGGAGGGTTAGTGTGGTATGGAAAAGTTTAAGTTTATTAATTGTTGAAGTTTTACACGGAAATCTTACTTCGTCTATATATATATATATTATATTTCAGTAAGTATATTCAGCTATTTAATGAGGTTTAGTAAGTGATATATTCATAGAAGATCTCCTATTATACCACATAGACTGTATATTGGTAAGTCTTTTTGTTATTTTTATAATTGATGTTAATATTTTTGCTTATATAATTGAAATTACTGTAAAGAGTTAATTACGCATTTGTATGGAGAACAGTCAGTTCCATACAATTAGTATTCAGAAGTGCCGTGTTTGACTTTTGTGCTCAGCTCTATTTTGCAGTTTGTAAAGAATATATTACAAATCACCTTCTTTTCTTTCTCACGTATTGAAGTATAATTAGACTTTATTCATTGCTTTTGTATTGGTATATAACCTTCTATTGCAAATTATTGGGCGTAAATCATGAATTAACTTTTTCGTTACTCTAAAGCATCATAAAACTTCTTACCGTATTAGTTATTTTGAGACAGATTCCCATTTTAAGCAATTACCACTGTTTTATATTTTATTTTATTTATTACCATTTTTCTACAATTAAAAGAACTGAAGCTAATAGTCAAATCTGTGCAACTACGTTTACCTAAATGTATATTACAATATGTTACATATTTTCCTTATGCTATATATCTAGGTTGTACTTAACGCATAAACCATTATCATTTATTTTACACTGTACGCCTAAATATTTACCTTTTGAATACAACCAATGAAAGATGTTCTAACTTTCACTTTCGGGGAGACCATATCAAAATTTGGAACGCCGCCAACATACAAATTCTGGGGTAATGACAATTGAGTAAAGGCACCTGGTGTCATAGCCTGAGACGATGACTGGTTGTCCACTTCAAGTATGGCCAGACGACCCGTTCGGGAAATCCTTACTTCATGCCACTCCGCTAACGTGACGGGACTACTGCTTCTAAAAAATATTAAAATATATGATAATTACTGTAAGTAAAATTAACGTAATGATTTAGTAGTACACAAGTGAATAGTAAGATAAACATTACTTTAGCTGTGTTTCATTATTATTATTATTATTATTATTATTATTTTTTTTTTGTTCTAAATGACACAAGTCATTATATAGAAAGTGGACTGTAATTATTTGAAATGGATGTTACACTTTAGCTTCGATAATTCATAAAAACAATTAAGTGCCGCCACAAGTCCGCAATCATGGCTTTGCACACCACAATCGAACACTCACACACTGACGTCTTTTTTTTTTTCAATGTTACCAGGTTTTAGTTCAATAATAACTAACTTAAACAAAAGGTTACTAAAAATTACATAAAACCCAACAAGCTACTTCTAGAGAAAACGATCTTCTTGTTTAAAGATCCACTATTAGACTACACTTAGTTCAGGATAGAGAAACTTAATTCCTTGATTTTGGCCTCATTGTTAATATTATCATCACCAATATAGGTATAAAAACGAGACACAAGATACGAAGTATAGTATACTTCGATATAAAACATCCTATGAATTGAAACTTCTAGAAAAGTACAATTTCGTTCTTAAGGATCTGTCTTCAGCTAGGGACATCATGGCAGTATCTTTGCTGGATTATTTAGGCTTGTTTATTTGATTAAAGTTAAATGTTTTTATTTATTTATTTTATAAATCAAAGCTATGTAAAACGAAGGATCTGAGTTAGATATGTTCCACTGAGAATTGAAACTGAATCTTCGTAAGCAGTAAAAAAATCTGATATTGTCATCAGGAGAGAAGTAGTGATAAATTTCCCTTGTAGATACCATCAATAATTTCTGAGCACTTACTTTTTTTGTTGTCTGCTTCGTTCAGCTACAACATACGAGAATTAATCTAATTTAACGTAGTCGAAAGCAGAGTTTATGTTGATGTTTCGAGGCATTATTCTTAATATTGTTGGGTCCAAATTTCGTAATTTATTAATTAGTCAATCTCATACTTTCCTCTCCACCGGCATTTACCGGACTTCACTGTTCTGCACTATATACATAAAAAATCAGTTTCACTTCAGGTTGGTACGAATAATTTCTTACACAGGAGTCATCAGCTATTGTACGTAACAAATCCTCCTTCAGATGCAGATGATATCACAGTGCTGTACGTCTTCGGAAATATGAAGGTAAGACGGATGTAACTTTAACTTAAATACACACAGAAACATTCATATTTGTTTCTTTCTGATCAACATCTTTCATGCTGCTTTTGGGCAGTTTCTGTCTCGGAATTTTCATATGAAGATTTCAACCATTGAAGGATGAGTAAGATGCGGAAGCGTATATTTATTACGAAGGGAAATCGATTCTCCTATATGAATCAATGTCACTTTTCACAATATATACACTTAAAATTGGGGATAAAACTTGAAACTCTTAATTAAATATACACCATTTCTTCAGTACTATTTTGTACTTGATTTCTTTACTATATACGTTACTAATTACAACAAATGAAATATATTCTTACGCTACATTACTATCATTTCCTTTGAATGTAACTCTTAAAGAATTCACTAAATGTCACGTTAAACTACACTCTGTAAAGAAAAAATAGCGACACCTCAATTCTCAAGCTAACTTACACAGAAAGCCATAGTTGCAGCCCGTTAGATGAGGAATAAAAGGAAATGAAGAGTGGGATAGTTCATTTGCGTTATCTGTGCCACCTGTGGTGTACGACATCGCTTGCCAATTGTTTGTGTATCAATAATATTTCGCTAGATGGCACTGAGTGCGTCTCGTAAATTACTGTAGTGAGAATTCTGCATTGCGTTTGTGATGTGTATTCTGAAGTAAGTAGCATTTTATGATTGTTCTTTACTTTCTTATTGTTTGGACAGTGTCAAGTGGCAAAATTGTTGTTGTGCAGCGTTGTTGGTATGTGACATTGTTGCTACATGTGGACTATAAACAAATAAGATGGGCAAGAAATGTGGCTTGTTGCCATGTGAACAAGACATAATTCTTGCTTTGCGCAGCTAAGGCAAATCTCTAAGGGAATAGATGGAATACTGAAAAGCCATCATTCTACGGCAGGAAGAGTAATTCACAAGTGGAAATAGCATAACAAATCGTCCCTTTGTCAACAGTGTGAAAGAAAGAAAGAAAGCATCACCCAGAGCACAATGCTAAATGAAATCAACAGCACCGCAGACTAAGGAGTGATTTTCCCAAAAATCGCTTCTGTAGTTTGACATGATCTTGGAACTGCAGTTACTCGTACAACTGTATTGTCTTGTCTGTATGAAGAGAATATTACAAAGAACAAACCGCGTAGAAAGTCGAAATTGACCAAACACAGAGGACTTCAACATTTAGTTTTGTGAGTCGATATGCAACTTAGACATATGACAACTGCAAGCACGTCGTTTTCTTCGTTGAAAAGAAGTTTAGAACAGTGGGAAACGATGGTGGTGTGAAGTTGTGAATACGAACAAGCAAGAAACTTGACAAGGATTTTGTTTACGTGATGCAAATATTGATACTGAGTGATCGTTTGGGCTTGGTTCACCGTTAAAGACGTCAGAACGACGGACATATGTGAAGGATCGTTTGATGCACGAAAATATCTTCAATTTCTGGTACGGAAAGTTCTTACAACAGCTAAAGATGACTTTTCTCAAGAAAATTTGGACTACTTCCTTTTCCAGGACGATAATGCTTCATGTCGACGAGCGAAAATCGTTAATACGTGGTTCAAGAATATAAATATTTAGAGACTCATGTGGCCTACAAACTCACCTGACATGAATCCAGTTGAAAATTTGTGAATCAATATGAGCAGAGGATTCAACTGACAACTATCTCAAATAGAATGGAATTCAAGGAACATATAACCCGGGTGTTATTCCGTGAGATCGAGGTTGCATTTTGCAATTGCCTTGTTACCAAAGGGCTCCGATGATTCGCTGCACTGCAGAAAGCCCATGGCGCACGTACAAAATACTAATTTGGTGTATGGTACTTCCCGCACACAATATGTCTTACCCTTGAGAAATTCCATTTGTTGTTTTCTCCTATTGTGGTTGATCTTTTCCAGTTTTATGTATAACTCTTCCTATAAACTATTTTGCTGAAAACTCACATAGCTACTTATATATGCATACAAATTGAATAAATCCATGTCAAAAGCCTGAAACTCTGGTGCCAGTATTAAGAATGAAGTGCTCATTAGGAATATGCATTGTAATATTATCAGGAATTCATGTAAAGAATCATATTGATTAAAGTATATTGCGAAAACCATGTCCGAGCAAGTGTCGCTATTTTTTCTTTACAAAGTGTATTTGAATTTTCGATACAAAATCTACCACAATATCATCCAACGTCCATGCATAATTTTGAATTAAAATAAACGGACAGAATAAAACACTTACGTATAATTTCTAAATATAAATCACAAAAAGTTGAAGTATTTATGCAACTGAAATTTTATGAATTATAAACAGAGGTATTATTATTATTAAGTAAATGCTGGATGAACCAGATCTAGGTTAGCCATAATTAAAATTAATTATATTGTAAAATTTCAGAATTCATTCACTGAGTTGAATACTTACGAATGTTTGACTTATTATGTTTTGAGCATATTAAAAAATTGCTGATTATTGAAAGGATATGTTCTGAATCAACTATGGAATGTACAAGAACATCCAGATTTATGTTTGTTCTATATTCCTAGAATTTCAGTACCGCAAAATCATATTTCTTGATATGCCATTGCTTTCATTGTAGTGAAACATATAACTGCTAGAGAATTTTTGATTGATATACGCTAAACTGCTTCCAAAAATACAGTGTATCCACCCTTATATTTCATAATATCCCTGATTTTTTTAAAGTGAGTATCCGCTGAATTATAAAAATATTAAGTGGTATATGCTGTATACTGTTGTATACGCTTCACTACATAAATGACTGAAAGCAATATTATTATTAATTCTGCTGAACTTAGAAGGCATGCTAATGCTAAGAACAGAAAGATTTTCAACTTCTATTCACGTTTTGGCTCTACTGAGTTTTAGAATTATTGTACTGAAAAACTCCCCAATTCTTACTGCAGTTTTCGACAAAAATAAGTAGATGATTCAAATTTGTGCATTGAGAAGTTAGAAGCGCTTGCTGCAGTTTGAAAGGGAGTAAAATGCTAATAGAGGCAATGATCTTTGATTCTGTTTGCATGGAATAAACAATTTAAGTCACTGCAGACTCCAGTCACGAAATCTGTTAAGTTAAAATCAATTTAAGGATCATACTTTCTGCTTCGCATACTAGCGTCTTTTTTTTGACAACATAAAATCATTCTTAAGTCAATTAAGCAATATACTTATAATTTCCATATGTTCGTACTGTATGTCTAAGTTCTAAAGTAAGTACAACAAGGCGGCAAGCAAGCATCAAAGCTTATAAGCTTACAATCTGCTTTGAATTTCTCAAGGAACAATTTTTACCACAAATCGTTTACTGCATCGCAATACTTACTGTAAAATCGAAGTATCACTAAATTTTACATTATTACAATTTTTTACAGCTATCATGACTGTGATGATCATTTTACTGAAAATGCACTTTTTTTTTTTTTTTTTTTAAGTCTGAAGTTTATTTACTTGAGTGGAAACGTATGCAATTACTGTTCGGGCTCGTCAATCTGAATCTCATTTATGTATCATTGTCTTGAGGTTTCACCCACGTCAATGATTGGTTCCGTTTGAATACATGTTACGGGTTCTGTAAACCTCGATACAATTTAGTCACTGCTAGTGTGCCGTGAGGTACGGATTAATGATAAAACACTCAATATTGTTGTTGTTATTTATTGCCATCTTAGGGTTATGGATTTCATCCCGTAACTCTTTAATCTGTATATTAGTTTGATTCATAGCTTGTCAATCTGGCTTTTACTTGAATAAATTTATTGTTGCCTGTTACTAACCACATGGTGCAATTGCTTCATATCTTCTTCAATAGATTGGTAGAAAACGTCCAACTTGTTATTATTGTTGCTCAACTGGTCTTCCAATTTGTCATTATTAGCTTGCAATCACTCTGCCATCTTTAACCTCAAGTTTTGTTTCAGATATTCAATTTAGAGTTTTTGCTTAATGCAATCATGTATTGCCTAAGCCTATGATCACAGTGGATCCGATTTTCACCGATTTTTTAGTCTGACCTACTCTGATGACATCGGTGAAATAAACAAATGCATTGAGAGAAGTGTACGCGGTCAGACTGGCGCCGACATGGTCTGGCGACTACGGCCAACTTCTACCGACCACCGATCGGAAACAAATTATTTTATTTTTGTCGTCAGACTACACCAGTCTAGCGAGTGGTTTACAACTCATCGCAAGTATTGAGACTCCCATTTACATGTTAAAGCAAGCCGTTTTTCTGGTGATATACATTTTCGAAAATTACTTTGCTTCTCTATGCGTCCTCGGATCTTTTGTAAGATGTGCCAAAATGTATCCTGTTAGCATAATAATTGGCGAAGTAAAACATTGTCTTTAAAATAAATAAATAAATAAATAAAACACTCTATAAGAACACTCTTCATCATTCATCGCCAATTTCCCTCGATGCGATTTCATATTTAACTTTTCCAATATGATACAATCCGAATGTGAAAATGTATAATTTTTACTTTCTCGGTTAGCATATACAATATTTTGTTAATCATATATTGCCTGTAATGTTTCCTTTATTTTTTAGTCACGTATAGAGATGTAGACTTTCAAACTTTCAAGAGTTCATACGAGTAATCGAAAAAGAAAAAAACTAAGCCCACCTTCGTTGTGAAACATTATCTCCAGAATATGGACATTCTCTTTACTTAAGGATGCGAATTTATATCTGATGTCTTCTCTAATGATGATATAATGTTGAAGTACTAATCAAGTGTAGGAGAAAATAAGCGAAGGAAAGGGAGAAGATAATACAGTATTCTTTACTAGAAATCACACACACTTGTCGAATATCGGATCGAACTTGTGATCTTGTACATTCACCAGCAAAAGTGAATAATCACATATTCAGATTTTTTCAGATCATTTTTAAGTAATCTCTCCGTGGCGTCTTCTAAATTACAATAGCAAACTGCACTCAGTTTGGCCTATTCATTTCAAAATTATTGAGAAAAAAAATTGTATTGGTTGGTGTTCACATTTGCTGGCAATCGCACATATAACGAAAGTGATCTCTTTAATGCAGAAAGAATATAGCTACCCATTTCTTATTGTGATATTTAGTTTTCAGGTAATCTTTACTATATAATGTTAGTGTTAAATTTTATCATGGTAAAAATTTCAGAGGATATATATTATTTTCTTAAAAATGTAAATATACTTGATAAGTTCACTCAGTATAATAAAAATAAAAGAGAAATTGTCAGAGGGACACACTTATTGCAACTTATTTGTTTATTTATTTATTTATTCAACACGACAGGTATATACCCATTGACAGTGTTCAGCAGTATACATAAATGATTACATTACATAATATTTGTTCTACATGCTAAACTATGTAGTGAAAGTACTTTTTTTTATATGTACATCAAATATATCTATTGTAGGGCATTTTATTTTAACAATATTATATATTGTGTACATTCTCCTAATAGGCGATATACTTAAGTACGCTGTATGCTGTGGTGGTTCTGAAATGTTTGTAGCCGTGAGCGCATTTTCCTGTTCAGAACATGAAGGGACATTTCGAACAATAATATTTTCGAATCCATCTCATTATGTATAAGTTTATGTTAAAAAAAAAAAAACTCTTCTTGTTTCAAGAGAATGCACTGAATAGCTTGGTAAGAGTTTATGACATTTTTCATATCGAGGATAGATCCCCGTGTCTTTTATATATTAAATAGCATACAAACTTTGATTGAATTGCTTCTAATTGGTGTGTGTATTTTGCGCACTAGGATTCTATATTATAAACACGTATTCCAGTTTGGTACGTACATATGCAGCATAATAACATTAGTGTTCTTGAATTTACTTCCAAATCTCATTACAACTCCGAGATTTCTGTAAGCCTTATTTACAATTCGATTTAAGTGAATATCAAACGAGAGATTTTATCTTATTGATACGCCAAGATCAGCTATTTGGTCAACTCTTTGCAATGGTATGTCATTAATATGATACTCAAATTCCAAGTGATTTCTTTTTCTTGTGTAAGATATTACACTACACTTCTCAATGTTTAGTGACAACTTATTAATTTCACACATTGATGTCGTTTTGCAAATTAACGCAGTCTCTTTCGGAGTGTATGAAACGGTAAAATTTTTAAATTGTCTGCATATAGCAGTTTCTGAGACTTATTACTTCAGTTAAATCATTAATATATAAGAGGAACAGCAAAAGTCCTAAGTTCGAGTCCTGTGGAACACCTGAATGAACTACAAATTCAGCGTTCAGAACATTTTTGAAGCGAATACGATGTCTGCGTTCACGGAGATATGACGATACAAGTTTACGTAGGGTATGAGAAAACTTCAATGTTAAACTTCTATTATAACTTAGCTGGAAGATAAACTTTATATAAGCTAACTGAAAGTACACACGAGAAACCTCTGACATTTTAATTCACTTTACTACTACTGAAAAAAATCTCAACCATCAGTTGTAATTTATGCTCCATGTACTAATAAACATATTTACGCGAAAGAGGCAAAATAAGGAAGGTGGATAATTTGCTTTATGAGACAAAAGTATCATGTTTCAGAAACTATATTACCAACAAAATATCTATGAAATTTTAAATCTTGTTTCTGTTTCTTCTAGTCAAGATTACCTAGATAAAACCATCATCTGCCAAGTCGTTTACAAGAATTCACATTGTTCAGTGGAGATTATAGAGATATTTTTGTTACTTCGATATTTTCAGAGAAGGTAATCACAAATGAAATTTCTTTCCTTGTCTTGAATATACTAAGCAGCAAGATTAAATTAGAAGCTTAACAGGTATAGAAGTATATACTGTAACTTAAAATGGTTTTCTTCTTAACATAACTGAATTAAGGTGAAGCTATTTTGAAATTTCATTTTCTATTAAACGAGATTTTACATGATTTAATTTTCTTCTATGTATATTGATCATATTACAACTATCACTTTGTTGTTCTTATCATATATATATATATATATCAACATAAAACTAATTTAATAAACCTACGTTCCATTACATGCATTCTAAAGACCTTTCTTTCATAAGCTTTTAATAAAATTCTCAGTTGACTCAAATAAACAGAACTTCTATATTTTCATTAAAGAATATTAAGAAAGAGTGTTCTTGGAATTAATAAAACGAAGAAGATAATAACACTCGCACACAAAATTCTCAAAGGTGAAAGAGAAAAGCAGATTCTTGCTTGGGAGTTTGTATGGTACAGAGAATTGTCCATTTAGAACTGGATTTTGAAAACGGAAAGGAGGTAAGCGAAGAATTTATTACAATGCGGGAACAGCATCTAGAGAGACAACTTGATGTTGATATTATTATTATTATTATTATTATTATTATTATTATTATTATTATTATTATTATTATTATTATTATTATTATTTGTTTTTTGCGAAGGTAAACTAGCCCCACTCAAGGGTTATACCTTCGACTTGGGAAAATATATTACAAAAAATAGGAACGGCTTACTATAGTTGGATTGGAAAGGCTTACTATGGTTGGGATAAGTATTTTTTACTAATTTATTAAGCACTCACTGTTTTGTAACGTATTTTAACATTTTATGATATTTAGATCATAATTATAAAGTTGGGATGTAATGAATGTGAGGTACGAAAGTATGAAGAAGTGCTATACACATCACAACACATAGGTATTGTTAAAGAGACGAGTGAGGTTATCTTCTCGCCCCAGTGATAATAATTACCGGCTGTGTGATTAATAGTGGGGAAGTATATCAGAACTAAATCCTGATTATACTTACTGGTAATATTAATGATCCTTAATGAAACTTCATTATTTGTTAAAGACTGCTACCAAATCTACGCGCGTTTACCTGGAGTGTCCGGGTTTGAAATACATTCTACAGGTCTATGGGCCAACGAACGAAATCTATGGGCCTAAATATATATATATATGTTAAATTACTTATAACTAATTATTAATGCCACCTATGCCATATAATAATAATAATATTCTCGTATGTTGTACTTTCAAATTGTTGTTTGTTATTTACAAGTATTATATTTTTATTGTAACAAAAGGCTAAATTTAACTTCTTTTCATTGTTGTGCCTGTATTATCGCGTGGCATCAACATTTAATGATTTGATGGAAATGAGGATGAAACTTAAAACCAATTTCTATGGAAACTGACATACAATGAGTTTTCCGTTTTGAAGCTTATTATATCAACACTTGATAGGAAGAATAATCATAATTGTTGTAAATTAGGGAGTGAATGTTTTGGAGTTCGGCGGTGATTGTGGAAGTGACAACATCCCCTTGCGTGGTATCAAAAAGAGGAAGGGTATTAAGTGAAAATTTCACACTTTACACTGTACACGCATAGCTACACTTAATCACAAATACATTCATATACACCCACAAATATTCTACTGATTTTCATTTTATTTAATTTTCACTTTCCCCAATTTTATCACCCTGACCATCTCGGTAACTGACCATCTTCATCCTGCTGGAACACCTCTCCGATTTGCACTATTATTCATCCTTATTGTGACAATTCATTTCTTTACCTGATTTTGACAATATACCTACCCAACTATGACTTTGCTGAAATATATTATTTTCTTTCAATTACTCCAATATATAATTCAGGCATTACGACTTATAAGCCGGCTAAATATGCAAATGGCGAAGTACGCCATTTGTAAAATTTTATACATTCTATTAAACAAGTAATTCAATTCTTACACAAGTAACTAATTCAATAATTTCGCATTTTTAGCACACTTGACCTAAGGCTGGTGCACCTAATTAATAAACACCGTTAATGGTGAAAAAGACAAGACAGAAATGTTTTCAGAAAGGAAATGCACAAAGCTCTTCAAAATAATGCAGTATATTCTTACTATACCATTTAGTAATGCCAACGAATTTTTTTTTATTCAATGAAAATTGTATGATCAGATGATAGAAGCAGATTGTCAACAGAACTTATGATGGCCAAAATATGCATTAAAATCAACTTGGAAATGAGATACCAAAATTTCCGCAAAACGGTTCTGGAAAATATAACTCTTCTTGATACAAAAAGGAGCATTATCATATATGAAAAATAAAGTAGGTGTCTATAATCACTGATTTATTGTATATGGGTTCAGGAATAAGAAAGATAGAGATGTGAAAAGTATTTGTTTTGTAATTGTTCTGACCCTCGCTATGGACCAAAAATTAACATGAAAACTGGAGGAAAAACTGGTATAGTATAAAATGGGACCAATATAAGTATTTAAGAAAATGAAAGCAATGATAATTATGATGAAAGGGAATCTGTCAACTCATATATTCGGAAGAAAAGGAAGAACAAGTAAGAATAGGTGATCAGGATTCGCTTACTGATACTATTAGTAAATATACGAGTTTTAGAAAAGTTACAAAAGCAAGGCTAGAACTGACAGAAAAAACAGAAAACATCCATTTTGTTCCTTGCTTCTATAACTTATACAAACATATTTGTTTAGTTTTTCAAGAAAATCAAAGATTTAAATTGTCCTTTAGACTAAACTCACCTTTTTTTATTATTAAAATATATTCTTAAGAGTTTTTCCTTGTTGACAACCAAATATTCACATATCCGCAAATTCACATCATATAAAAAAATACTAATTCTTTACAAATTATTTTCTTAACATTATGAAGAAAATGACCTTTTGTGACAAGGAGCTTCCTCCTCTTCCACTCTTGCTGTTTCGATGAGAGAACACTTAAGTTGTACGTACCTGATAGTGGCAGCCCCTGTGCCTAGGTCAAAGGTGAACTCCACATGACCTTCACTCATATAAACAGCCATAAAATCTCCGACGCCATCAGACCGGTAGCCATTGTACATTATCACTCCGTTCAATGCACTTGGTTTAAAAGTTATTTGGAGATCCAGCCACGAGAACACGGAACCTCCAAGACCTGGATATTTTAAGTAGCTTGAACCATTGAATGATGGAACCTGAAATAACATCATATACAAACAATTAATTGAGTTTTTGGTAAAGAAGCTCCATCGGAAACAATACCCTGATTTGATTATGTGGTTAATACACTTAATAAAAATAATGGATTTGATTTGAGTTGATTCATTAATTATTCTGTAGATCACGTTACATAAACGTTTGCACAAAATGACATAGAACTAATTGATGCTTAAAGGAGATGAAATACTTATATTTATATCTATTTGTATACATACACATATATATTTGACGATAATCGAGTTTTACACTCACCTATAGATGGTAACACATTGCCCTTATCTGTCCAATGTATTTTATATGAAAAGACAATATTAAAAATGATTCAATCAAATTCAACAGGACAAAATTCAAACTTTGTTCAAAAAGAAATCGAGTCATTAATCAGGGGTATGTTCGTAAATTTTATAATTATTTTTATTTTATTCAGTGTAAATTGCACTCAATTTCACTGTTCAAAAGTATGAAATTCTCTCTCTCTCTCTCTAAAAAAAAAAAAAAAAAAAAATCAAAACCCTTCACTTGATTAATTATTATTATTTCCTGATTAATTACGGTATTCAATTTGTTTTTGGGCAAAGTTTAAATTTTGACCTCTTGAATTTGATTCGATTATTTTGAATATTATCACTACATACAAAATACATTAGAAAGATAGTAAAAAAAAACATAATGCCATCTATTGGTTACTAGCGGTCGTTTAAACTAACCTCAATAAAGATTCCAGATACGCACTTAAACTATTGAAATTAAATATAAAAAAAAAATATTACAAAATTTAACCGAGATGGCAGTATCAAGTTCATAAAAGCTTTGAAACGATATAATATGCAAGGGGGAAAATAATTGGAAGACTAAAACCATCCATAGTTCTGTGGATACAAATAAATTTAACTACCTATGGTTATTCCCGCTCTTTAGGAGAAAAATTAAGCGATTATGTCGGCGGACGATTCCTTGGCTTACGCCTTCTTTTCGCTCATTTAAAGATGATTTACTATCAATCGTAAACATTTCGGTTTATATATCAATTTTTATTTCAGTATCCTTTTTCAACACGAATGTATATATATTTGTGTTTCTATTGGAATAAAAAAATGTTCGTGTTACTCATAGAGAAGCAGTTTAAATTCTGTGCGTTCTGGAATTTATTTGTTTTAACTGTGTTATGTATATACAAGTATATTTGCTATAGAGGTAACTAATTAAGGAAATTTTAACTTATTTCAGCCATTACTCTAAAAGCGATTAAACAGAACAGTACATATATACATATATCCTCCTTCTATTTTTCTTTTCTACGTAACAAAACAGAAATAATATTTACCTGTAGATCTACTCGCGTTTCACACAGTTCTCCTACGTAACCCAGCGGGCAAAGGCACACAGCGGATTCAGACGATGTGACGCACTTTCCTCCATGTTGGCAAGGAACGCGGCTACAGAGATCAGCACTGCATTCAGCTAGAGGGAAGAGTAACAAATAAATTATTAAATGTTAAATAAGAAATGATAACATAAAATATAAGTCAAGACATATTTTATAGTACTCATTATATTTAATCGTAATATTCATCATTTGTTAAGACCGCTCTACATGATCAAATTTTCATCAAATTTTACAGAAGTTGGAAGTAATATGTGTCTGACTGGTAGAAGTGTATCATCATTACGAGAACACAATAATGAATACAATCCATTAGTGAAGTTTGTCTTCTACACATATCGGGTGTTCTAAAAATGGTGCCCACGGACAACACAGCGCTATTCTTCAGGCCAAAATAAAGCGAAAATGCTATATAACGATATACCCTCCGGGGCCTCCTTCAGCTGTTATGGGAAATCAACATTTCACTATCTGGTAACGTTGCAGTTTAACTTGGAACTATTTACATTGCTTTACGAATTCATCAACCGGCTACATCGATTATTCACTAATAAGTGGTGATAATATCAACGTCTATTGACCTTAACTGCCATCTGGAAAGAATCGAGGTAACTATTCGATAGATTGGTAGATCTTCTCTGTTTCTTTACTTGCTACGTTTTCACATAGTGCAACTACGCATCTCCATACAAGTACTCGAAAGGTATATATATATATATGCTTTATTTTGACTTGTAGAACAGTGCTCTATAGTCCGTGGGCGCCATTTCGAGAACACTCGATATAGTACATAAAAAATAAAGAATATTTTCTAGCAGAATTACTTCTCCCAATAAATATTGGCAATGAATCATATATAGTTAGCGCCATAAAAATTCGTTTTCCTCGAAAATTATGCATCGGAATTTAACACCTCAAAGATGTCATTTTGTTCAGGTTGACGTCATCTACCCACTGTTATATATATATATATATATATATATATATATATATATATATATATATATATATATATATATATATATATATATATATATATAAAATTTTCGATAATATTTCAGTTAAACACAAGTTAAAGTTCAAGAGTTTATGTTAGTTTTGATCTATATCTCGTTAACCATAGTATGTGCTGCCATCTACCTGAAGAGCTTGATGATAGAACACTTGAGCATCAGCTTCACCTTAATAGGTAGCGTGGTTCTCGTTCAGCATCAATTTTGAGGTTTACAAGAAATCTCCTTTTTATACAATTTTCTCAAAAAACTACGCATGACGTTTTGTTCACGTCAATAACATCCATCAATTGGTTTATTTCTAATTTCTGAACAAATTTCTTTCCGTTAAACACTAACAATATTGTAGGATATCCTATTTTCCTTTTTGAAAAAAAAAAATATGGAACATTTTGATGTAAAATATAGTTCCTTACTAAAAAAAATTAAAAATCTTTCTAAAATAAAGTATCGCCACTCAGTTCTCTTGAAAAAAATGGAAGATTAATATTTAGGGTTGAAAAATGATAGCAACCACAAGAGAACTTTTTTCCTTTTTTTAAAAAAAAGTTCTAGAGTTTATGTTTTATAAAAAGGGAAGAGATTAGGGAGATGTCCTGTTTCATTTTAAATATAATTTAAGTTCGTTTTTGAGCTCTGACCTCTGACTTTAACAACCGATTTCCATATAAAATGTTTAGCACTGAATCTCATCATTTTAGAGATATCTTTAGTTCTTACGGTCTTTTCTCTCAATCCGTGCAAATTTTAGATTGTGTATGAAACCAAAGCTCAGCGCGCGCGCGTGTGTGTGTGTGTGTGTGGTCGAGAGAGAGAGAAAGAGAGAGAGAGAGAGAGAGAGAGAACTAATGAAAACCGGCAGATGGTAATTTGTCTGCCTTGTAACTTTTAGCAGTTCTTCAATACTAATATGGAAAAGAGGAGACTCCATCATTAGTGATAATGAGCATTGGATATTACAACTCATATCACAAATAACGGAAAGCGTTTATGGACTTTACGCTTAGAATATACACTCACCGTTACTTTAAAAAGAAAAAAAAATATAGAGTTTTAATTGAAATCGACAATATACAGTAAAACCTCTTTAAGACGAACACCAAAATTTTAACTAAAAGTCGGTCGTCTAGAGCAGTGGTTCTCAACCTTTTTTGCCTGATGACGCACGTTATTGATCACTTACGACATCGCGACACATATCTTGAATATTTTATTAATAATAATAATATGCATTATAGTAGTATAAGACTAATTAAGTTTCTTCGAAGTAGTGCTTGTGTGCAGAACTGAACATTGTCGCTGCCGCCGGAAGCATTAACTGGTAGAGTATATCTCAAAATTGATATTATTTAATTATTAAACGTTTTACTAATTTTTCCATCCTAAAATTTTGCGACACACTCTATGGGCTGCGTGGCACATCAGCGTGTCGCGATACAACGGTTGAGAACCACTGGTCTAGAGAGTTAATCTTTCTAAAGAGGATTCAATGATTTACCAAGCACTTATACCTGGATAATAGAAACCTTTATTACTGGGTTGAGTTGAGTTGATTTCAGTTTAGCGTTTCAGCAGCGAGGCTATATGAGACGTCGGACCTACAGCTTAACGTGGGATCCGAAGCATATGAGCTTCTGCCGGGAATCGAATCCGGCTCTTTCACGCTAAAGTTTATTACTGGGAATCTTGTCCTTCAACATTATCTCTATAAGTGAGACATCGACTTTTTCAACCTGTCAAGTAAGAAATTCAACAAGTGAGATATCTCTATAAGTCGGATTAAGTTGGCGAACCCTTGCGATCCCACTTATCCAGGTTTCACTGTAGTTCCAAATCAGCGTGTAGTAAAAATCAAATAATGTCGTTTCAAGATAAAATTATTACATTTGTATGCAGTAAGTCTGATTAAAATTTTAAAGAGACACGGAGCAATATCGCTTTTACTCATTGATGATGCATTGAGTTCGTTTTCTTATTGCATAAAAATGTTAATCGTTTTAGGCAAAACAAATATGTATTCTGTTTTCCACAACCAATCTTAATTTGTTTTCTCGATTTTCCTAACACTTTCTGAACGTATTCTTACATACTGTATATATGAGGGCAGATCAATTGAAACCCTTCGTTTACTAAAACTAACTGCAACATGGTACGATGAAAGGAAAGTATAGTGGTATATCATGGCATATTTCCTTGTCCATACGTAGCAGAAATAATGAACTCATTTGGGGAGGGAGAAGGGTTTGTTGTAGGAATAACCGGTGAAATATAAGATTCTGCATTTACACTTCCCATCCAAACAAGATCAGCATGCTGTTATACAGTTCCCTATCGTTGAAGGATGTCAACCAGTTGAAGTGTTTCATCCAATGAAGGACATGTATGGCGACGCATACGTGTTGGAAACAGCTGCCAGGAATCAGGAGCGTCATTTCAGATTTTGCTTGGGGGGAGGGGACAAGACCCCTTCATATAAGCAAAATTTCGCGTTTTTCACTAACTTTCTACTATTCTATTGATAAAATCTATATAGATCTCAAACTCACGGGGGCCAATTGCCCCTCCCTGCCCCCACTAAATGACACACCTGCCAGGAATGTTTCGGTAAGGAGGACCATTATTGCCATCTTGGACAAGCCCATGTTGATGCAATTGAAAGCAATTGCTCAAAAGTGTCAGAAGTTATTCGTGCTAATAGAGGTTTGACCATTCAATCCATAGCGCAGCAATTCAACATGAATTATGGTACTGGTCAGAAGATTGTGAAACATTTGTGGTATCACAAAGTGTGCACGCAGAGGATTCCCAGAATGTTGATGGAGGAACAAAAGTTGGAGCGTGTGGTATGTTCCCTTGAACATTTGTCACGCTACCGGTTGGAAGGTAGGCATTTTTGTTGCGTATTGTTGCTGCAGATGAATCCTTGCGCCTTCACTTTGAACCAATTTCAAAGTCTTCTAATGTGCAATGGAAGCACTCATCCCCACAACCCAAGAAATTCAAATCACAAGCATCTGCAAAGGTAGTCTTGGTTACCGTCTTCTTTGATTGCTGTGGACCAATCATGCTTGGCTTCAAGGAACCAGGAGAAAATTTAATGCTGAACGCTACTGTGCGACTTTGACCCGTCTTTGCATATCTATTGAAACAAAATACCTGATTTATTAACTCCTTGGGTGATTGTTCCGTCCCTGATAATGCCCATTCGCCTACTGCATGCGACGTGGAGGATTTGTTTCGATGATTCAATTGAAAAATGTTATGTCAACTTCCCTACAACTCTGACTTTTCACCTTGTGACTTTCACATGTTTGACCCTCTATAGAAGACGCCGAAAAGTTAAGTTTCACTCAGATGAACGAAGTGAAGGGTATCATTCGCCAATGATTCGACCGCCAACCTTCTAAATTTTACATGAATGACATTCGTAGATTGGTTGCACAATGAGATCAATGTTAAAACGCCTAATGGTAACTTCTTCTGAAGCACAAATGCTATGCCACACTCATCATGGATGCCTTTACATTGTGCATACAGGGTAGTTAAATACCATTAGTACTTAAATAGAATATAGAAATGATCGCAGTTCCTCTATTCTCTTTTGATTGAAAGGATGAATATTTTGGTTAATGTAGTGGAGGAACCTACAAACGAAATTTAAGAAGGGAATAAAATGTAATATACAATATAATGATATAATGTCACTCTTATTTAATACGGGAGAAAATGGCGTAAATTATTGAAGCATGACGAACAAAGTTATGCTTATGATCGTATATCCAGGGTGTACCGACAAACTGTAAGAAATGGTTCCTCACATCAAAATAAGAGAAACTGATCATATGGACCTGTGGGGAAAAGTGCATAGCTTCAGAGCTAGGGGTGTCCAAAATCACCGAAAAGCTAAATTTCAATACGCGCTATTTCGAATTTGAGAATCCGTGGAGAGGCGGTCTCTATTAGTGTAAAGAAAGTCATACATACGTAATGCAAAAATGCACACTTCATCAATGCGTAATATGTATGGGAAGAATTATCTACAGGGTATAAGTCCCAGATATGCTCTCAAAAGAATTTTCAGATATGCTCTGATTTCAAGGTGGTTTCAAAGTAGACAAAAGGCAAGCCTTGCAAACAATGTACACAGAGTGCTTCGGCGGAAAGTCAGAAGTGTTAGGGAACGCCACCACCACGGTCCTTCGTGTTCGGAATAACATGTGTTGCGATGTATTTTGTTACGGTATATTTCACGTTTTATTTCCCCACGTACTGTATAAGCATGAAACAAAACATTGCAGCACACATTACTCCGAACACGTAAAACCAATAGTGCTGGTGTTCCGTAACACCTTCGACTTTCCGCTGAAGCATTCTGTATTCCTTGTTGTTCCGGAATCGGAAATTTCACTCCGGAATTTTTTAAATTCCGGATTTTTTTCCGATTTTACTTTCCAGATTCCGGAAAGTACAAATTCCGGAATTGGCCATCCCTAGTTCATACAAATCAATGGGATAAAAGTAAAGATGGCGTATGTACTCATCACCGTTAAGTATTTGAATTTAATAATCTTTACATTATATTATTATTATTAGAGCAACCCACATTATGCTTTATTTTTTGTTTAATTATGCTTTATTGTTTTCCAAATTATGCTTTATTATGCTTATTTTTAATTGCAATCATTGTTTTACATTAATCGTGCATAACTTATAATATTTAATATACATTAAATATACTAAATATCTTGATCTATTTATTAATATTTTATGCAACCAGTTTCTTTCATATTTAATACACTTTCTATTTAATGCACTGTAAAAAGATATATTTTACTCGAGTCAGTTTTTTTTTTATCCTTGTGTGCGCCTTAGAGGTGCATATATGCAGAAAAGGAAAGTAAAAGATGCCACCAAAAAGTACAGAAAATGCTCAAATTCAAGAGGTACAAATAACAACATAGTGTGGAGTTCTTATGTGCTATTCATTGTTGGCGAAAAGTTTTCTTCTTCTTTTCCTTTTTTCTTTTCTCCACATCGAAGGATTACACCGAAATAAAAAAATAAGCTTTTCATTGTTGCATTGTTACGTTCTCAATGATTTTCCATTGTAAATATTGGTTTTAAAAAAATATTAATACAGTATGTTAAACTTGCAGTTAACAGAATTTTCCAAGAATTGTCCTAATAGAATTTCCCAAGAATTGTGCTATATATTTTAAATTATGCTTTATGCTTTATTTTCTAAAATTATGCTTTTAAAATTAGTTTCTTCTGGACCCTTAGACAACCACAACCATGTTTAAGATACCAACCATATGGGTGAATTGCTGTTATGCTTTTGAGTAGCCATAATAATAATAATAATAATAATAATAATAATAATAATAATAATAATAATAATAATAATAATAATAATAATAATAATAATAATAATAATAATAATAATAATAATAATAATAATAATTATTATTATTATTATTATTATTATTATTATTATTATTATTATTATTATTATTATTATTTAATACAATAATTCCGTGAGATGAGTCTAAATACAGCTTTGGAAAGTACAGTATGAAAAGCTATCTCTTGGCGGGAAAATCAATCTGTCCTGAGTTTCAAAGAACAAAGCTAATAATTGCCTTATTCAAAATCGTGCTGAATCTGTCCCACTTTTTTGGCGAATAGAAAAAAAGGGAGGATTTGTTGTAATTGATTTCCACGAATGAATAAAGAGCCTCTTTAAAAAGAAGAAGAATGATAGAGAATTAGTTGGCTACGGTGTCCATGTGTGTGTGTCCTTTTCTTGCGTTATTCACGAAGTCATTGGTCCAGCTCCTGTTGAAAAGGAGATTGGATGGACTTAATGTCATATAAAGAGCCTTGATTAAAAAGTTCTTTTTTTAACGTAGAGAGAGAGATTCAGAAAAAAAAAAACTTTTTTCTGGGCTTTCAATTTCTTTACTTGTGGTTTTTCAGACGATAAATCCTCTCTTCATTTTTTCCCGATCTAGTTCACTTTTCGTCATTCTTCAATGAGGTCTAATGGATCATTGTTCTCAATGGACCCATCAAGATTGGATACCACATATCCCAAGAATATCTTTACAAGTGTAAGTGTAGGCTATGTACTTGAGTTGAGATGATTTTGAGTTTAACGTCCCTTTTAGCAGCGAGGCTATATGAGACGGGAGCTACTGATTAACGTGGGATCTGAACCACATGAGCTCCCGCCGGGAATCGAAGCCGGTTCTCCCACGCCAAAGGCGTGTACACTAACCACTTAGCCACGAAGGAGCTCTGTAGGCTATGTGCGTCACTGTTAGGTCTAAGTGTGTCACCGTTACAAGACACATCAATCCATCGATCTGCTACTTAAAGTGTATTTTATTACATATGTGAGGAAATATCAAAAAATTCTAACAATCACATAGAAGATGACAACCACCCCCTCGGGCATGCATTTAATAATTAGGTCCTTGTATGTTAACCATGCATATTTTGGACTCATTAGAACAACTCTTTCTTTCACTTTTTTCCAGGTAAATCACTGAAGGTGCGATGATTGAGAAGCTTTAGGCACGGAGCATCTTTAAGTTCCTCCATCTTCAGGTAAAATCAGCAAAGTAGAACCACGAAGAGATGAAAGAAGTCTATGGGGATGGAAGCTCATCCTATGAGATAGTATTTAAGTGGAAACTATAATTCCAAACTGGACACATAACCACCGCGGACGCCTCTAGATCTGGAAGACCTTCTTTCACTGATGATGCCGCCTTGACGGAGAAAGTTGAGAAGATCGTAATGGAAGACAGGAGGATAACCATTAAAAGAGTTAGACCCTATGTGAGTAACAGGTATGAGTTCTGAGTCTGCCTGGAATATCAATCATAGCCAGCTGCATCTTCAGAAAGTGTCAGCACGGTGAATGTCACGACTGTTCACATCTTTCAAGAGGAGAAATCGCGAAAACGCTGCAAAATGTTGAATCGCTGTGAGGTGGAAGAAGAGGAAGTTTTCGGCCGACTAGTGACAACGAATGAAAGCTGGGTTTATCTTTATGATCCAAAAACCAAGAAAATGAGCAAACAATGAAAATATCCATCCTTCTCTGCTCCTAAAAAAGGCACACCAGTGCAGAAGTCTGCCGCCAAGGTGATGTTTTCCGTTTTCTGGGACTGTGAAGGGGTCTATCGATTGGTTATATATTCTCCCCTGATCTTTTGACATGTTTCCCGTTAAACACTAAAAATATTGTACAATTATACGTGTACGGGTCGCTTCTTGCAACGAGTAATCAGTGTCACTTGTACATAATAACACACTGATGTAATAATATTTGAATTTCTTTAATAGGTATTAAAACTAAACTGATTAGTTTAAATATGATTTTCAATGTCATTTCTTGCCTTACTGTAAACAGTGGTGTCATCAGGTACTTCTATCGTAGAGAGCAACGGCGCCGACTTTCCAAAATTTATGTGGGTGCATATCAATGGCGGGACGTGTTAGCCTATATGTTTTCAGGGAAGTCTCGATATTTGATTGATTTATTTTTAGTTGAAATCTTTTATGAACACTGTCATAAAGGGCTGTGCTGTGATAAGGTAAAATATACCGGTACTAGAAGGATAAGTTGAGGCTGCCTTAGCTCAGCCGATAACACGGCTGACTTAAACACAAGAGAAATGGGTTCAAACCCGGGTTCGAAGTAAAAATCTTGTGTGTCGGAGCCCCGGAGCACCCACGTAGTCGTCACGCATGCTAGAGAGGACGTAAGATTGTGGAAAAGAAAATTACCTGGTATCTTGCCCAGGGGTAAAAGTGGATCTGAAAAGGTGGGGGGACGGAAGGTAGCGGCATGACGCCATGCCGTTCCCCCTGCCTATCTTTGCCCATTGTAATTTTTTAGGAACTGGGGGGACGCCATACATACTTCTTCGAGGTAGGGTGACGGCCTCCCCCCGCGTACCCCGCACTTTTACCCCCTGGTCTTACCACTATTGGAAGTCAGAATATCTTACAAGAAGGAAATATTACTGGATATTTAGTACTGAATGTAAAACCGTGCAATTGCTCTGTTCTGCACGTGGTATATCTAACAATAATACACAGTTTTAGCTCTTTAAGACGTCTATATAACTCAGAGTCTTTCTTTGGACGTCCAATTGACTTCACTTCCAGAACATGGAGATGTCCGTGGAAGGTCTCATTTTTTAAGAGTGGATATCCTACAAAAATCCACATCTCCTCCTATCCCGGAAACGTGACTTCCTGCGGGATTCCTGTGGGACGGTTCTGGGCTCTTTTCGGGATAATCAAGTGTTGTTCACGAGACAAGAAATTCTCGATTCGTATATCGAAAACGAGACGAGAAGTAATTTTATTTTTAAATTCGAGATGAGAACCACGACATTCGTTTTTCTTAGACGAGACGAGAAATTTGACAAGTGGTGAGCAACACTAGCTCACCGAAGTCTTATATCTCAAACACTGTTTTAGTGTTATACGATCGGTAACATAAAAACTACAGATTAATAAAGTAATTGTACGAACACAATGAAAAGAGTATTGGTTAACGTTTAAAGATATACAAGTCATTATACAATAGAGTCCAATAATACATATGGTTTGAATGTTATTATATCACTCTCTACGTGGACCTCTCGTTCCGCGGAAAGATTCTGGTAATTTCTGGATAAAATGAAGAAAAATCAGGGCATAAATTTTGTACATAAATTTACAAAACGAGACATGGAAAGTTTCTCGAGAATCGAGTCAAACGAGAATTCGACGCAAATTTACAGGACTAAGACGAGGAAATCTTATTTCTCGTTTCCGTTTTATCTCGTGGGCAACTTTAACTACGCACTATTTTTTGTTTGTTTGTTTACAAGTGACGTCTGATATGACCATGTTGTCAAAGGCATTTGCGTCAGAAGGGAGGGCAGGAGAGGGTCGCACCCCCTGGCTCACGAAAACAACTTAATTTTTTAAAAAGATTTTCTTAATACAAATAAAAAAATACCAAACGTAATATAGCAACCAGGGAGATTCCCCCCCTAGAAAATCTTCGGGTCCCCATGGTCAGAGGTACTACTTAACGTGAAATTTCTTGTAAGTTCATCAAGAAAATAAAAAGACTAAGTTAAGTTTAATAAAATTTGTATGAGAGCAGACGTATGAAAGATTTAAGTTGGTTTGAATTGAATTTCTAAAACTATTCAACATGGAATTATACATTAAATCATGCAGGTGGTTGTAATCTTAATTGCCCTATGTGAAAAAAATGAATATTCTCGAAAAAAGCATTATTATTAATGCGTCTACAGTATACGGGTTTTCTTCTGTACATAATTTTAATACTTTGCATATAGTTTTTCTAGTATCGGACTAGATTACTTTGCATAGCAATTTTTCTGACGTTTCTATTTTCTGTTTCAAATCACAACAAATCACCTTAACAATCGTATACAATAATAAAACCAAATGATATACTGATTTTTAGTGCTATTATGTTATCAAACCTGTAAAATAATGCATAAAACCAGCCATGTCTCCCCGTCCAACACTCTCTTCAACTAATAATACCATGTAAACACAACAGTAGTGATTCTACAAAACAAATACAGTAACTCATCACACACGTAGTACGATTCTATCACATAGGCATATGTAAAAATTGAATACTACTATCTGTTTATTATTATTATTATTATTATTATTATTATTATTATTATTATTATTATTATTATTATTATTATTATTATTATTAAATATTTGTATATCCTAACATGAGTTCCTTATTTCTTTAAAGTAATATTGTACCACTTTTCAAATGACCACAGCAACCAGAACACACATAACAGATATTATGCAGGTACCAAACTTGTTCCTACAACTTGTCACATATTCTTTTTTCCTTAATAAATAAATAAATAAATAGATACAGTTGGCAAGATCAATGAATCAAACAGCTATTTTAATGAAGTTTAAAAAAAACTGTATGAAAGAGAATATACACATGTTTTACATTCTAGTTTAGGGGAATAAAATAAATATGATATCCAACTATCACAACATGGAAATATGATGACATTTCTTCTTATGTTCTCTCGTAGAACCCAAACCCCTATATGTCATATGTTGTGTCATCGATGTGAATGATAACCTGTCATGCCAGACCGCAACAACATCTGGACCACATTGACATGTGGTTGTGAAGAAGGAGAGGAAGAATATACAGGTTTAAAAAAAAAGTAAAAATTTAGCAAAACTTGATGAAGTATCAGTGCATAAAGTATATAAATACACAAAGCCATTTCATTAAAAAAGAAGAAGCTTGGGTGTGTTTGATATTTGATTTCAATCGTCTTTGAACAGTTTATTATAAGTATAAAGTTTTGGAACAAGGGAGCTCAAATCTTAAAGTTTTGAGTGATTCAGATATCATATTAAACTCAACAGCAAACAGGAGTAGGTACAGCTAGTATGGACTAAGAGTTTTAGTTTAACATAGGCTATAAACATTTTTCATTATACAAAGTGTTCCGGTAATAAACCGACGAACTTCGCATACGTGTTCATGATCTTAATACAAGAAACAAAAAGTTTACTGCGACTTTGGCCAAATCAACACCTAAGTAAGGAGATAGTCAATTTTACGTAAATAGTGGAATTGAGTACTTCAGTTCTCAAATGGCCTTTGTCCATTTACTGAAAATCCCAGAAAACTTTTAAAAAATATAGGATCTGCACGTTTTATAAAACTAAGAATGCTTTAGTGTATTCATGGGGAAAACCTGAACATCCTCAAATATTTCCAGTTCTATAAAACACATCAATCCTACAGTTTTTCTCGGTTTGCTGCGATTTTCTGTAAATGGACAAGAGCCATTGGACGACTCAGTAACTGGACGACTCAGTTGGTCGTTTGATGGCTACACTGAGTAAAATAACCAAGAAATTTTACACACGTGGAAGAGAAACTGGTTGGGGCATTGGCTATGAAGGAACTGTAACATGAATGACGTGCTAGAGGGTATAGCTTCAGGAAAGAGAGGGAGAGGGTGAAGAAGACTACAATTAATGAACGATATCAAAACAGAAAAAAAATGTATGTGAAGACGAAGAGGTTAGCGGAAGACCGCGGAGCATGGAAGCTTCTCAGCTGCGGCAAGACACCTGCCAATAATGGTAGAATACCTATCATGAGGATCATGATTGTGTATGCATATTGCAGGATAACTCTAGAGTGAATGGAGAAATTTCAACCAAACTTGGCACATATGACTTACGAGCTGGAAAAAATACTGGGAGATAAGAGACCTCTAGCACACCTAGTAAGGGTGGGGCTGGGAAGAGGGGGTTTCGTCTTTCGTAAAAGTTATGACAGCCCCTACCTGGTTAGGCAGCACTTCGTAACTTAAAATAGTGTTGGTTGCCTACACAACAGGGATAAAAAAATTCTTTGAAATGCATATACTACGGGGGGAAGGATTTGAAGAGGTCTACTTTCCATAAACCTATTTTCAGTGCAAAGAACGGCGATTTCAGACAGGGGCAACACCCAAATGCATTGCTCATCGATATTTATTTTACTCAGCGCTTTATTTCCAAATATTTTGCAAGAAACATTATTTTATCTCTGAGAAGAACGGGAATTCATGCTGGTTTGATCTATAACTATTAAAATTATCCATCTCAGAATTAAACTGTTACAAAGGAAGGAAAATTTAAACTAAACTTTTGAAGAAAAAATCAGTAAAAAACGATCATTTGAAATTACAGTCCATTTCAAAGAAAGAGAAGATAATACTTCTGCGTATAAATCAATAGACACATGAATTTAACAATCTGTAAGTGAAAATTTAAATAAAAAGGAAAGATAATCTGAAATACAATAGAAGAAAAATATATTTCATTACAAAGAATAATAATAATGAAAAAGCAACAACAAAAAATGAATGCACAACAGGGGGTTGGTTGCAATATATGATAAAATCCCGAGAGAGAAATTTTTTGACAGCGCTTTCAATTTTAAAAACGAGGTCGTAACAGTTTAATAATTATATCTATTAACCAAAGCATAAACAAACCATGCCACCTTTACATCACAGTAATTCAAATTAGCTGTCCAACCAATTTCACGCACATCAACGCTCGGTAATCACATAGCGATTATGTTTATAGGGTGAAAAAACCGAACAAGCCAACAACTCGAAAAAGAATTTATAAATGCCGCTAATAGCCAGTATCTAATCTAATAAAGGAACTTCATTTTGGTCACAAGGTTGTTTTAGAGGTGGGATGGGGTGAGTTGCAAATATGTGCTAATTATTACATAAAAAGAAAGCATTTGAACAATAATTGGTCCTAATAGGAAAGACACCTTTTTCCGCGGTTATAATGCTTTATTTTCTAACTTGTAGCAACATTTTATTTCTATAAAGCAAATACGTTTGAATCGTAAAGAAAAAAGTTCTAAGTTTAAATACTGCACAGAAGAATATTGCCCCATAGTTATTTTAAAAAATTAGAATAGAACAAACTTTCCTAATAATATCTTACTAATCCATTCATTTTTTGTTTTCCCTTGAGTTTAACGTCCCACGCATATGCACTAAAGTTAAGGAAGACAGTGATTATGAGTATAATGAATGGAATGATGAAATGAGAAAAGGGAGAATTGGGGGAAACTTCGAGAACTAAAGAAGCTTACGCATACATTGTTTGTCGACTACATTTTTTTAACGTCTCGCGATTATGCACGAAGGATAAAGGAAACGGTGATGATGAGAGTGGAAGAAAACGGAGAACCTCGAAAAACAATATACGCACATGATGTTTATCACAAGGTCCACTTCGCGCAAGCTAGAATCGAATCAGGGACTATACGGTGAGAGTAAACGCTCTACCACTGAGCTACCGCTGTCACATTTGACGCGAGATGGGGTCGAACCAGAGACGCGACACATCAGAGTTCTCTACCACTGAGCCACTGTTTTCCCACCCTTCAAATTATAGTTAATACCCCATATCAGAAGTTAATACTCATCCATACATGTATAGTCCTATTTATTGCTTTTATTTGTTAATTTAAAAAAAATGGTTTGGAAAACTTTGTAAATATGTGTAATAATAAAAGCCACATTAGGAAAAAGCGTTATACAATGCTGTGTTTCTTCCAGACATGTTTTTTTGGGGGGGCATTGTCCCACCCTGAGCTCTGAGGGTGTTCCCCGGAGAAGACCAAAATAATGTGTCTATAATATAATAATAAATAGAATAATACCGTAATAGTATGTGCTTCTTCGAATACTGCCTCTGGAACATTTTTGCTGAAAGGAAAACTGATATAATGTATTCTTGTATTATTTAAACAAATTAAGAATACTTAAAAGTAAAGTAAAGCTTAAAAAAGGCATTCATTGAGTATTGATTTTGTTCTTAGCTACACAAGATTGCTTAAAAACAATGAAATGGTGTAATAATTTCTTAAAGAATGTTACAATTTACCTTCTGCATGTATATTTTGATTGCTCAGCAATTTGGTAATTTCACGGCAACTTAAAAATATTAGCTATAAAAAAATATATATAATAAAATCAACTTTTGATTAGGATGGAAGACAGTGAAAAGTGATGCTTTCATGTTCAATATAAGAAGCACTTAAAAAGAATAAAGAGCTGGCTACACTGAAGCATTACTTGAGAACAGCTTTTACACTCACCCTCGCTCGCTTTTTCCACATCACCACACGCCCCCTTAAAACCACGGTTATTTTACTCTCATACGAGTAGCGAGATTGGAGTTTGTAATAGCGGTTTTTAGTCACAAGTTCACAGTTTTTTTTGTCCCCACCTCCTGCTTCTTCTTCTTCTTTTAAGAGCTCAAATTAAGAAGACTGGCTTCCTCTTCTCTCTTTGGAATCGAGCGCCTTGTCTCGCAGGAGTTCGTTCACTACCCAGAAACGAGGGCCGATAGGCGCATAAAAACCGTCGTAGAAATTGGAATGGTCTGATAATATGATTACCTTCGTCGATCGTTTCTGCAGAAATTAGGTTAGAGACTGAGTCATTTCGAACAAAATAACAGTGAATGGGTTTTTCTCTTGTGAGCAGTCACTCCTTTAGAGGTATACATTCATCTGTAGGAGCGAAGTGACTACCTTGCGGAACTCCTGTTCTTTTCGATTGGTGTAGAAGTATTGGATAGAGGACAGACAAACACAGGTCTCAAGAGGAAGTTCCCCTTCTTAATGTTACTAGACAGGAACCTTCATAAATAAGATTATATTCTTGTATCTTCTGCGGGTAATGACGTAAAAGACATTTACTGGTAGCACTGATAATCCATCTTCGTTATTAAGATACTTCGAAATTTCTTTAGTCTTTCAGAAAACTGTTTACAATTATTTTTCTCGGTTTTATTTTTAGTGCTTAGAAATACAGGCTTACCGTATACCTATACGTTTAAAGATTTAAAAGAAATGTAGGAAAGGTAAAACTCTAACCAGGAAATATGATTGTTAATACAAACAGAGATGAATACTTTGTATTGTGAGTACGACTGTAAGCTTCACGCTACAACGATAACGTTGTATGTAATATTAACAATCTGTGCCAATTTACAGAAAGGGATCAGAGGCGAATTATTTGAGCAGTATTATGTATAAAGAAAAGAAAGACATATAGAGATTTCGAGACATTTTTTTGTAATCGGTAACTAAAATAAGAGAGTTGTTACTATAGCAACGTCGTAAATAAATGTACATGTACGTAGACATCTTGTCGAGAAAATAAGTGTGTGTATAAAGAGGTAGATATCTTGTTGTATATGCAGAAAGATGATTATGTACGTTTCTCATGGTTAAGTATTAAAAACCAGCTAAGAAAGTGTTAAAACGTTTGAATTATTTTGAAGATTACTAAAAACGAACCAGGACAAACCCCTTACAACGCAATACCATACAAATGACGCTGTAGATTTTCATGCTGTAATAAAGAGACTACAGTTAAATGTTGAACAAATTTCTACTCGGTATCAGTCACCTGTAACCAATGATATAGTAGAGTCTTACACAATAACAAGCGATTGCAGCTAATGACACAGTAGATAAATTTCTACGCGATAACAGTAATATATAGTCAATGACACAGAAATATGTAGTAGTCATCCACTACTTACGACTCGCCACGGCCGACGCGCTTGGGTAGAGGAACACGCTAATTGGAGCGTGGACGATTGTAAAAAGGTGTGTTGGTCCGATAAATCACGGTTTGTACTACTTCTCTCAGACGGGCATGTGCATGTGTGACGCCAACAGCACAAAGCTATGGACTCCTCGTGCATGGTGCGTACTGTATAAGTAGCTGGGGACGGCTGTATGGTTTGGGGACGCTTCAGTTGGATGGGCTGGGACCGTTGGTGTGCATAGACTACAGCGAGGTATCCGTTGTGTACCTGCAGGTGTTAGAGGATCACGTAAACCCTACAATGCAACACCTACCTACATGAAGACGGATTCTCCAGGACGACAACCAAGCCAGGACTTTACTTGCTTGGCTTAAGGAACTGTAGCGTATGAATTGGCCCCCTAAGATATCAGATTTTCATCTTATAGAACATTTATGGGACGTTACGGAACGAGCTCCTCGCACCACAACTCCTGTACCAACATCTGTAGGCTCATTGTGGATACTATCAGGAATATATGGTGTCAGATCCTCGTGGAAACATATCAGCAACTACCAGAATCCATGCCAGGCCTTATTCTGAGCAAAAGATGGACCAACAAAGTATTAGGTTGGTTGTTGCAATTCATTGAGCACTCAGTATAATTGCATAACGGAGTCAAATACTTATAGAAATATGTTAAAGTAACAATGAAGCATATTATTTACATCTGAACTAATGTCGCCGTCTTTGCAAGATTTGGACACAAAGTTGAACCAGGACACATATGAACCATTATGGTTTAAAGGAAAACATGTTAAAAAAAACAAAAAGACTTGTTAGCATTCTTTCTTATCAATCGGAAGATTCCGGGTTCGAATATGGTGGCCGGCAATCCTAAGTTCTCTCCTCATTTCTACCAGGCGAATGTCGGAACAACACTTTGAATATAGGTCCTGGTCAGCTTCTTTTTCCATGTTGTTATTGTTGTTAACTGTTGTAGTCAAGTGGTCGCCAAACTTATGAAGTTTCTGAGCTACCGTGCCGTTTTTAAATCCTATTGTGAGCTACAACCAAAAGAACTAGCAATTTGTTTTTTAATCTTAACATTTGTGTATTGCCTATAAACTTACATTTCTAGTAAATATGAAATCAAACTATCCAAGTTATAGTGCAATTAATACTACTTATCCCTTGTGACAGCTCGCTGCGCGCACGTGGTGCTAAATGCTGCGTTGCCAGCTTTTGCATCGGGTATTGAAACTACATCAGTAGTACACACGCAACATGAAATTATTCAAGTCAATCTCAGTTTTATAAAATTAAACGACACAAAAGAGAACTACAAAGACTGCTCTCAATAACCAACAGGTCCACTACTCAAGCCAACATTCGACTAAACAATGGGCATTTGTTTATATTCAAACTGGCAACGTCCGGTGAGGGTGGAATGTTTACCACTGCAGAGCGAGAGAAATGAGCCATTATAATTGGCTGAACGTGCTGTTGGCGTAGAAACAGTCCTTCTTGGCTGGTTGTTGTGACCACGTGCAGGAGGAAAAAAAACAGAGGAAAGCAACTGTCACAAGGGACAAATTGTATCAATTGAATTATAGCAAATGTCTAATATACACACGAAAACATAACGTGCACAACCCCAGCTGTATACAATCAACTGTGAGATTAGGCTGACAATGGCAGTTGTGCGGGAGAAACACACAGTTGTTGTCGTCAGCGCCCTCTGTCGTTTCCGTCACCTCAGTGGAGGAATCAAGGTTAGCCAACCGAAGCGTTAACGCGATCTACCGAAAATGTCCCTCGCGAACTACTAGTAGCTCGCGATCGACGGTTTGGCAATCACTGTTGTAGACTATACTAATTGCAGGAAAATTGGAGTTGCAGGTTGTTCCTGGAAGTTCGTTAAATAAATAAATAGATAAATAAATCTTGCCCTAAAGAAACGAACAACATGTATAGGAAATCCAATAACTGGAATTAATATTTTATGCTTAACAGATACTCTAACAACGCTGCTGCACGTAAATAAAATGAAATGGAATTAAATAGAATAGTTTTAAAAAAGAAAAATAAAAAAAAAAATGAATAAATGAATCAGAATTTTTGAAAAAGAAATGAAATGAAATATCGTGTACAAAGAAAATAAGTTAATTGAAACAATTGTCAATTATCCTATTTCAATTTACAATTTAACTTGTCACATGATTCAACTATTCTACGTACAACATTTACATACATTTTGTAAAAATAATAATAATAATAATTTCCATTCGTTGAGAGTTGTATTATACACCAATAGAGGTACATTGAAGTTAAACAAGAGAATAATTTTTACATTAACTTCATGGGAATTAGAAACTGTATAATATTATTATTTAAAAAAATACATTTGAAATCACAGACAAAATTAAAAAGATATAAGCTTATAAAACTCATAAAATGTCGGTAACCTTAGTAGTTTTTGCTATTGCTATTATTACTTTGAACACCTCTCTGAAAATAGCTACCGTTATAAATGTCAAATTAAAAAGAAGAAAAATATCCAGATCGTTGTAAAATCGATTTGGCTTGGTCATTAAATATGATGCATACCGGAAACATGCTCTTTTCATAACAGACAGTAAAGAGAAAATAAATCAATATGGTATTTGGGAAATGCATGAGGTTCAGTACAATGAAGGCTAGAAACAAAAATTCTATTCTCTCTACACTAGTTTTTTTTGTTTTGTTTTGTTTTGTTTCTGGTAGATTGCAACAAATCCGCATTTCCCAGGCTCGATTGAACATATCCAAGTTACATCAATAATTAATCATTTTAGACCCTTTTTCTCTCCCTCCTCTACCTCGCAATTCTATTTTATATCCTCTGCACTTTATATGTAGTTTAATCCTAAACAGCATTTCCCTTTAAAGAGTAAGACTCATTTGCTATGATATGCTTAAAATTTTCGTGTGTGAACAATAGTAAAAAATGTCTTTAGTAACTTTTTCCGTTCCTTTTAGAGCACAATTGTAATTAAAAAAAAAATTAAAAGCAATGAATAAATTGGTTGGTAAAAGCTGCAACATACTTCCCTTCCATTTGGGTGGTTCATCTACTTTTCATAGCCATATCCGTTAATCTAGTGGCCAGCGAGAGCGCCTTTGATACACGAGATGCCGGTTTCGATTTCTGATAGGAAACCCTTGAAATTTGAATGCATTATGAAATTCGGATTCCATCTTAAAAGTAGGTCCATGTCTCGGATAGCGTCCGTGCTGGAAAGGGACGCTAAACTCAGGGGGCGGATCTAGCCTGGGGACAGGGGGCCTAGGCTCCCCAGTTGTTTGAACGAGAAAAAAATAATTGAAGATATTATGTATATATTTTTGATAATGTATATTAAAGGTTACCTTTTACTCTTTATTGGAAAATCTTTGAAACATTAGATATACGTAGTTTCAGTTGCAGTTTATTTTAGCAATGTATAAAACAATACTTTAGTTCTACAATGTCAACGTCCAACCTAGGCATATTATCTGTTGGGAGAGAGTTTAGTTGCAAATTTCTGCAGGACCTATGAAAAATTGTAAACTCATGATATACCTATCATAGTCAGGGGTCTGGCTGCTCCCCTAGTTTTACCTTCTAGATCCATCACTGACTAAACTCCAATCCAACCAAACAACTTCCCAGTTATTTTGATCAGAAACTAATGCTTCTATAGCTCGCCTATAATGACTTTACTGATTGAAACACTGAAAGAAGTAAAATTAATTAGCTAAATAGCACTGTATTAATATGTAATTACAACAGTTTGTCTATAATTAGTCATATCTTCCACATTTGACGTACCAATGGCTTCTTTCACTATTTTAACTCTATTTTCAGATTATGTCAGCAATCAAGTTATTGCGGTTAATCTATACTCGGGCTTATATACTTGGCTGATATATATATTCGCGGTTCCCTGCGTACTCTTACAGCTTTTTTCGCAATTACAGCTGATGAATTATCATTCCAGCGTCTTCTTATAAACAACAAAGGGATAATATACATGGTGTTGATGAACCATATCGACATATTTTAAAGATTTTAAGTGATTATTCATAACAAAATAAGGAAAAAAAGTTAATATGAACCTTTGGGGGTGGGGGGAGTGCATAGTTTCAGAGGCCAAGCGTGGAGAAAGTAAACTGCAATACGCGTTATTTTGAACACGAGGAGCCATATAGTGGCAGTCCATATAGGTGTAAAGGAAGTCACACTCACACAATCCAAAAATGCATATTTCAGCTATCTGCTATGGTTCGCAAGGGATTCCCTACAAAGCGTAAGAACTTCTCAAACATGATACCAATAGAATTCCCAGATATTTACGGACGAGTAAATGGAAATAAAAATGAAGATGATTCGGAAGAGTAGATGAACTGAAGGTCTATTCTTCTAAGTTAAAACTTTGATAGAACAACAGAAATGGCGCGAGTGATGAATTCATCTTGGCCAAAGCAGTTTAAAATTATTGTAAAATCTGACAAATCGAATTTCATAAAACATTTATTGGCTTTCATTTTAAAGTAAAATGTGAGGAAACAGGATTTCTTCGAAAGAAAAGGTAGGAATGGGATGCACGTAACCTCAAATGAAGAAACAGAAAGAGCTATTAAATTCAATGGACGCAAGATATCAGAAGGTAATTCAAGCAAGAAGATAACAAAGTACTAAATTTTGAGCAAACTACTAAATTTATTTTTCAACTGGATGAATAAAACCGTGGTATAAAATAAAATGGAATTACCTTCCATGAACGGAAGATTTTTTAAAGATTTACTTTCTAGTTTAGGATTACTTTACACTGATTCACGCACTATTCATAAATTACAATAGCATTAAAGTAAATTTCGAACGAATAATGCTACTGTATAGTGATTTGGATTTCACTTCGGATTTGGTTAATACTTACGCCCTTCCCTTTGTAGCTTATGTGCTGTATGAACATATAGTATAGAAAAGCATATCGGCATATACGATAGTTTACCTAAATTTATCTAGATGAATTTGAGGTACCCAACCATTTCTAATAAGTTTATGATAGTTAAAACCTGACAAGAAAACACACAAACATTTAAATATAAAGTAGTATAGCGAAGCATGAGCAAGTATAGTGGATTTTGATCGACAACCTTCTATGATGTCACAGGATCAATGTTTACCTTCTGCAGTTCAACCTAGATTTCTAGTAGCCTTGTTCTGTATACTGTATTAAACACATATAAGTATCTAAGAAACTATATATTGCTTCTAATAATAAAGTAACCAATGATTAACGAAGTAACTGACAGGAAAATTTTCGAAATGCTCAAAGTTCATATTAGTAACTGTTACTTCATTGGAATAAATTCCATAGTTTACAGATTGGATAATATAGTAAAATGGTGAAAGAGTTTTGTTTTCGCCAGAGAATTTTTTTAAAATGGGAATGTAGAAAGAAATTTTATTGATAAAAAAATCATAATGTTCTTCTTGACAATATATACCACTAGTGGAGAAATCTTGTAAAGTCACATAAAGCGCGATCTGAACTGCACTTACCCACTTCGTCAGTACAAGAGGTTTAGAGGTTAACGATAATGTGCTGTTAAGAATCTGGAAGTGCTATAAGGATGAAAGCGAATACACAGAATGCAATTGAGTGAAATTTGAAGATAATACCCAACTGTGATATTAGTTAAATGTTTTCCTGTTTATTCTTCAGTAATTACACTTAGAAAATGCCATGTGAAAACCAAGTATGATTTTCTTTTCTCTAGAAAAGAAAAGTATTTTTTGTACAAGTTGAACACTGTACTACTACTACTACTACTACTACTACTACTACTACTACTACTACTACTACTACTACTACTACTACTACTACTACTACTACTACTGCTACTACTACTACTACTACTACTACTACTACTAATAATAATAATAATAATAATAATAATAATAATAATAATAATAATAATAATAATAATAATAATAATTTAGAGAATAGAATACCTCATGAATCTCTGAAGTTAACGAGATAAAAGAAACTGGGAATATAAACAGCCTTTTAAAAATAACTGAGTACATATGTTAATGTTTTCGAAAATTCCGGTTCTAAAGGGAGACAATATTCAAAAATCTGATTCTTTATTCAGAAAATGTCTAATGGGAAGATTTCCTTACCTTGGAGGAATGAAATTCAATAAATAAATAAATAAATATCTTCATTAAAATGTTCATTAAACCTTATTCCTTCCGTGCAAAGAACGGGCACTTCTGTTGGCGATCATAGTATATATATATTAAAAAAACTCATATCTGGGAAAGTGCCGAATTTCCTTCTTGGAAATAATATCCCATTAAATAAATATCAAATTAGATTCATAGGCACTTAAAAACCTTATTCGAAATCGTTTTAATTCTGCAAAATAGGGTTCATACATATTGAGAAATACTTTTATTCCAAAGTGATATAATTAAATAAGCATTAAGTTGTCCAATTGAAGATCAATATTAACATAACAAAACCATATTCACAAATAGATTAAATGTGGACTGAAAACAGGAAATTTGGATTATTATTCAGCTCAAACTCTTTTGTCTTCACGAATTCTGTTGAAGAATTTAAAGCTTAAAATATATAAAACGATAATTATGCCTATTGTGCTGTATGGTTGAGAAACTGATCTCTTATTTTGAAGCAAGAAAGATAAAAAACATTTGTAAGCAAAATTCTGAGGCGAATATGTGGACTCAAGAGAGACGCGAATGGAGAATAACGGAAACTTCATAACGATTAACGCGCATATACGGTTAACCTAATATTGTTAGAGTCATTAAGTCTAGGAGGCATATGTAGGCAGATCACGTAGTCAGAATGGAAGAAAGCGGGAATTTTTCAAAATTTTGAAACCCAATTAGAAAGAGAATATTAAGAGGATTTAGGCGCAGATGGGAGGACAATATTAGGATGGATCCCGCAGAAATAGGAATACAAAGTATAAACTGGATCCAGCTGGCTAAGAACAGAAGTCAATGGAGAGCTTCTGTGAATGAGGCATTGAATCTCTGTGTTTCGTAGGTCATAGAATTAGTTACTTTTAGTTGGTCAATATTAATTTTAGATATCAGCAATTTATGATTTAGAACATTTAGTTTCTGTACAGACATTACAGAGATTATCTCAATTATTGCAAAAAGTATTGGTAATAAAGTTGAAACAGTGTATCATAATACTGACCTTAAATTGCTCTGGCTTCACTTATATTTCAGTAGTTTGTATGGAACAACGAAAAGTGCTGACGCTAGAACTATATACCTTATGGCACTCCTTTGTAATATACATATTATAACTCCAACAACACTGTTTTAATACACATCTCATTCTACATTATAATGATTTACATAACTGGAATTTATCCAGAAAACCCTATTTTGTATAAGCTGTCCATATCCAGACATGATCAAAGGTTTTAGCTATGTTGAAAGATACAAGTTTGGCTGTATTGAATTACGATGTAATGTAATAAACATGACTTGGTTATGGTATTCTGTGAGGGTCAAAAGTTAAGTTAAAGGAGAAGGAACCCTTCATTTACATACTTCAACACTCAATAACACAATTTCCTTTCAAGGCAAGAATATTAACGTGATATTCAATCCAAAGTTTCATACTTAGATAATAGACAGTTAAGGAATTCTATAGTCTACTTGTCACATTGAAGCTTACAATGTATTTCTCGATTGTGGAGAATAGTACATCTTTGACTTTAGCAAATCTTTATTATAATTATACACTGCATTTACTTAGCATTTAATATCGTCCTTAATTAATCTTAGCAAATCTTTATTATAAGTTCACATCTCATTGATTTAACTTTTGAAAAGTCCTTCGTTCATTATACAGTACATTATGAGTTCATATTGCATTTCCCTGACTTTCAATATCGTACTTCATTTGTTTTGGAAAATCTTTGTTATATGTAAATACTGCATTTCCTTGACTTTTAATGTCGTCCTTCATTGATTTGGGCAAATCTTTATTAAAAGTTAAGTGAATACTACATTTATTTAACTTGTAGTATCGTCCTTCATCGATCATAGCAAATCTTTATTCTAAGTACACACTACGTTTACTTGATTTCTAATATATTCCTTCATTGATCTTAGCAAATCTTTATTATAAGTTCATACTGCATTTACTTAACTTTTAATATATTCCTTTATTGATCTTAGCAAATCTTTATTATAAGTTCACATTGAATTTACTTAACTTTTAATATATTCCTTTATTGATCTTAGCAAATCTTTATTATAAGTTCACACTGCATTTACTTAACTTTTAATATATTCCTTTATTGATCTTAGCAAATCTTTATTATAAGTTCACATTGAATTTACTTAACTTTTAATATATTCCTTTATTGATCTTAGCAAATCTTTATTATAATTTCATACTCAATTTAGTTAAGTTCACAGTGAATTTACTTAACTGTTAATATAGTCCTTTATTGATCTTAGCAAATCTTTATTATAAGTTCACATTGAATTTACTTAACTTTTAATATATTCCTTTATTGATCTTAGCAAATCTTTATTATAAGTTCACATTGCATTTACTTAACTTTTAATATATTCCTTTATTGATCTTAGCAAATCTTTATTATAAGTTCACATTGAATTTACTTAACTTTTAATATATTCCTTTATTGATCTTAGCAAATCTTTATTATAATTTCATACTCAATTTAGTTAAGTTCACAGTGAATTTACTTAACTGTTAATATATTCCTTTATTGATCTTAGCAAATCTTTATTATAAGTTCACATTGAATTTACTTAACTTTTAATATATTCCTTTATTGATCTTAGCAAATCTTTATTATAAGTTCACATTGAATTTACTTAACTTTTAATATATTCCTTTATTGATCTTAGCAAATCTTTATTATAAGTTCACATTGAATTTACTTAACTTTTAATATATTCCTTTATTGATCTTAGCAAATCTTTATTATAAGTTCACACTGCATTTACTTAACTTTTAATATATTCCTTTATTGATCTTAGCAAATCTTTATTATAAGTTCACACTGCATTTACTTAACTTTCAATATATTTCTTTATTGATCTTAGCAAATCTTTATTATAAGTTCACATTGAATTTACTTAACTTTTAATATATTCCTTTATTGATCTTAGCAAATCTTTATTATAAGTTCACATTGAATTTACTTAACTTTTAATATATTCCTTTATTGATTTTAGCAAATCTTTATTATAAGTTCACACTGCATTTACTTAACTTTTAATATATTCCTTTATTGATCTTAGCAAATCTTTATTATAAGTTCACATTGAATTTACTTAACTTTTAATATATTCCTTTATTGATCTTAGCAAATCTTTATTATAAGTTCACATTGAATTTACTTAACTTTTAATATATTCCTTTATTGATCTTAGCAAATCTTTATTATAAGTTCACACTGCATTTACTTAACTTTTAATATATTCCTTTATTGATCTTAGCAAATCTTTATTATAAGTTCACATTGAATTTACTTAACTTTTAATATATTCCTTTATTGATCTTAGCAAATCTTTATTATAAGTTCACACTGCATTTACTTAACTTTTAATATATTCCTTTATTGATCTTAGCAAATCTTTATTATAAGTTCACATTGAATTTACTTAACTTTTAATATATTCCTTTATTGATCTTAGCAAATCTTTATTATAATTTCATACTCAATTTAGTTAAGTTCACAGTGAATTTACTTAACTTTTCATGTCGTCCTTCATTGATCATAGCAAGTAAATATTACATTTACTTAATGTTTAACAAGTTAAAGTTTAATCTCCAGTTAACTTTTATAACGTTTGTATTATGTATTTTCTCCCAACTCTTGTTTTAAATAGCAATTAGCGATTTGTTTCTTTTTCCTGCGAAAAATTGATTAGGTCGAAACCCCGATTTTTTGATGGCCAATAACTAAGGAACCAAACGTTTCAACGGAAAAATATTTTACATGGGTGTTTAGCAAGTAAAGAGTAAATTTTAGTAAATATATCGCTGAACAATTTTCTCTCAAGATGGAGTGAATTAATTCCTTTCAGTTTGACTGATTTCCATCCCAAGCAATGGGACGAAATAGGAAGTGTCTGCACACACTATATATCCAGTAAAAATTCGGGAATTTTAAGGAAATCTATTATTAAACATATTTTCTAATAGTGTGATGAATTCACTACCTTGCCTTTACCAATGTTGGCCTTATGCATTAGTGGAAATGATAAAATTTCAAAAGGATTTTTAAAAAATCGTTATGTTCCATGCAAATCAGATAGTTTATTTAATATTTTTAAAGGAAATTTATTGTGGAATATGCTTGTCAGCATTGGAAAGGACGACGAATAAATTTAGTCCTTCATTCTTGACTATGATTCTAGGGAATAGAAATGATAGAGAATTCCTAAGAAAATAAAAACCGTATTGTATCAAAACCGAACATTTTTCACGAAGTTATAGGGACAAATTAGTTTCAAAGCGATCTTCTACCACGATAACTCTCGTAAAACTTATCCGATTTAGATGAAACTTGGTGTGTGCTTTCCTCCAACTTTCTGAAATAACACTAAGGTTCAACGTTGCAAATCATCAAAAATAAAGCTGTCAAATTTTCTTTATGTTAAAAGTTTGCAAAATTATATACAGAATAATATTTCGGTTTAATTTATCACATAAAAAATATTCGACTTTGTTAAAACAAAGTGTATTCTTTCTTTAGATTATCGGAATCATCCGCATTAGTTGCGGTTCAATTCGGCCAAGGATTCCCTAATTTTAAAGTTTCCTTACTTTAAAAAAATATGATAATATGATTTTCTTTGACAATTTTGATCGAAAGGATTCGTTTTTGATGCAATATGGTGCACATTTTCTTTTTAGAGGTTTCCTATACATTCTGGAACTTGGGGGGCTAAGTCTGTCAAAAACATAAGGATACATTCTTCCCCTACTTCAGTCTAAAAAAAAGTAGCAAGTTTAGAAACGAGTCTTTGTATGTAGTTTCTGAAAAACTTGGGTGATTCCCATCTCCCACTAATCCCATTCTTCCTTACGAAAGTCTGTCAATAGAACAGATAGACCCATAGGCAGGAATGCAGGCCATTGGCGTACCTAAATTTCGTCAAGAGAGGTTCAAGTTCCGAAGTTCACATCATTTCATGTGTTCGTATACGTACACTGTGTATTTATATATGGTAAATATTATTTTTGTAAAATATCTGCTCAGGGGGAGGGGGACTTAAAGCTCGGAAACTCTCCTTGGGTAAGCGACTGATGCAAGCATACAGATAAGCAGACTGCACCTGTTGCTGAAATGATAGAAAAGCAACTACACCTTCGTATTTGAAAATACATTTTTAATGCATTGTATATTGAAAAACACGACACAGAATTCGAAATTACTAAACATGACTAAAATAATTTTCATGGTTTTAAAGAACAATAATTGAAATAGGTTTTGGTTTTTTATCCGTATTTTATTCAATTGTAAATCCATTTGGTAATGTTGCAAAAACTACTTTCATTGCGTGAACTATATTTAGATTGATCATGCAATGCATTTGCATCTGGACAAAACAAGCATAAAAATGTCAAAAGTAATCTCAACTATAACAATGTATTATCAAACTTGTTTATTCTATTACTATTTCAATTATAACGTACATCAAACTTGTTTATTACGATTTATTAATAATTAATTAGCTATATACATTCTGTCATACTAACAGGTTTTCCGAAAATGTACAAGTTTTTTCGTCCTTCTAGCAACTTATATGACATTTAAGTTCTGACATTTGCACGACGTATTCATGAATAAAATTCTGTTGATTAGACTTTATTTTTGTGTTCCTTGCCAGTATGAAAGCTATCTATATAGGACAAGTTATATAGTTAAACTTTATATAGTCTAAGATAGTGGAATATGAATCACCGTAGTTCTCCTATCGAGTATCGAGCCCGGGACTTTTACACTAGACCAGCGAAAAGAGCCAACGGATACTCCAGATACAGTTGTGAAGCTATCACATAAAGGCTTCAGCCAGAAACGAAACATATGCGAATTTTGGTTGGAAATCGGTTAGGATTTTCATTTGTCTGCTAGGACTGAGAGAAATTCTTGGAAAGGACTTAGTAAAAATAGTCGATAATGGTTTCTGACCTTCCAATGTCGAAATGAGAACAATAACCATTTGTATTCGCTGGAAAGTTTACAATAAGAAATTAATTATAAGAAATTCTACAAATTTTTAGCGTTTAACGAATAAAAAAGAGCCTATATATGGCATACATCAATCAATAGACCTTATTAAGGTAAACTAAATGATATGCGCAGGTGCAACACCTCATGTGTAGTTTTCGAAAAGATGGTTGAGACCCAATAGTTTTATAAACCTTACAATGTCATGTGAAGAATTATGCTGTGCCCCTGATAAGTTAGGCAACACTTCGTCACATAAAACAATGTTGGTTGCCTACACAACAGGGTTGCAGATAGTAATTAATAAATAAAATATTGGAACTGATTGGTTTATCACTTCTGGTTTGAATATAAACTCCACTAACGAACTCGATTCTTAACTTTTGGTCTTCTACATTCTGGCTAAAATAGATGTGATCCATCAAAAAGTTCTTGAAATTTTGTTTTTCCCGGACGAACATAAATATACAAACAAATATAGAGGGTGGCACAGGGAAACGAGAAATCTTGAATCTAGAATTAACAACATTATATGGCTCGCACTTGTTTGGTACCGATAACATTGAGAAGAATTAGCCCTTAACACACCAAGCGGGGTCCTCTAGGGACCCCAGAGGGTGATATTTGATGATACTGTTCCAACTATAAGAACTAATTTATTCTCGATTTTTATATATGCCCTGCATCCTTTTGGGATATCTGCTACATAATTAGATCAATGATACGTTCGTTAAAAAGTGCAAATAAATAAATAAATAAATAAATAAATAAATAAATAAATAAAATAAATCGAGAAATTAAAATAATTCTTGGGGACCTTAGAAGACCCCAGCTTGGTAAACAACGTTAATGTTTTAGGCTTGGTGCGTTAAGGATTAGAAATAATGATACATTGAAGTTGTGCGGAATACGTGCTCGCTGTGAAAGCATATGATAAGAACTGTGACATTCTATAGTCTCCGAGATCCCCTGAATTCTTTCTGTGTCGAATCTATGGGGACATCTCAAAAGCAAAATATTCGAGATTCGAAGTTTTTTTTGCGTGAAATAATGTTTTATCAGACAGAAATGTTAAAGGTTTCTTTAAAAAGTTTTAAATTCTCGAACTCTTTTTTTTAAATAAAAAGAAAAACAAAGTGTATTTAAAAAAGTTATGCTATAGTTTTTGGAGAAGTTGATCGTTTTCTTGTACAGGTTATACCGTTTTTCTTCATTATAGATACTCAGTACTGATTCCAAATTTTCTCGAGGGTTGAGGCGGGATGCAGTGAGAAGTACTTTCAATTCATAGAGGATGAAAATTGTACTTCGAAAGTATTAGCAACCCACATTGAACACTATTGGAAATATATGTCCTGACGGAAATTTCGTAGCTCCTGGGGAAGATTCCTCGCTCTCCACGGATCATTATTGCTTGAAGTCATCAGTGATTGTGGTGTAAAGTTGGGAAACACTGAAAGAAAAAAAAAGTGACGAAAAACTAACAGAGACTTGAGTATAGAAAATAATTTGAGAAAAGAAGTGGTTGAAACCAAAATAAAATAAGGAAGTGTTCGGGATATTACAGTAGTGGAGAAAAGAAAAATATTGCAGTTAATGAAAAAGGTTAAATGCGTTATTTAAGAGGAAACTCTCTTCTAAGAAATACCATAGAATACAAGGTGGAAGGGAAAGTAGGGAGGAAGAGGAAATAACTAGGAATGTTAGTATTAAAGCGGACAAAGACAAAGCATCAAGACGAGGTGGTTAGCTCAGGATCGTGGTGTACGATATGATGATTGGGATGGCAAGAGGAGGTGACGATGGCTCAGTGATGAAAGTGGTCACTTCTGGTGCAAAAGGTTCTTTGTCCAATCCCAGGCCATATGAGTTTGTTCTGGACAATATAGTGTCGTGGGTTTTCTCAAAGTTTTCCCATTTCCTTTTGCACTTGCAATCTACCAATACTTCCACAATAATTAACTTTTATTAGTAATCTGTCTTTTTATATCTTAAAAGTCATAACCATTGGATCTTAAATTAAAGGTTTCATTTAATTTTTCATTGATGCTGACGACGGTTCTTCAAAGTGGTTGGCTTCGATAGTAACACACTTTTGGTGTTTTCTCATTGTAAGAAATTTTGATATATTGATTATTGCGCTGTATGCAACCAGGAACACACTTGAAGTGTTTGGGTTGTATAACTTGAAGGGGTTATGAGATTAACAATTTTGAACCTTTCGGCCCTGCTTAGAATACGCACTTTAAAATTTCGAAATTAACTACAGTCTCTTCTCTAAGTTACCTAAAAATATGCCAAACCGACGGTGTGGATTTCTATAAAGGGCAAAGAAACAAACGTTTAGCCTTCTATATTTAAGGGTCTTCACTACAGTGAAATTAAAACTACCTATAATTTTAGAGTTTTTCTGTAACATCTTCAAAACAAATAACAATATTGGAAAAGCGGAAACGTAGTGAACTAGACAATACGGTTTTGCATGTGATACCTTTACCACTTTTTACCTATCTGTTTTTGGTATGCCGTTATTTACAGAACCCGCAAAAAGTGCTAAATCTATCTACAGTTGCAAATCGAAAGCAGATAAAGGAGTTGCGATAACGGTTCACATGCAAAATCGTATTGTCTAGTTCACTACGTTTCTGCTTTTCGAATATTTTTATTTGTTTTGAAGATGTTACAGAGAAATTGTAAAATTAGCGGTAGTTTAATTCCACTGTAGTGAAGAAGACTCTTAATAAGATGATTATATTCTTTATTTGATTTATCCATTTGGATACGGATACCAGATAATTAAATAGTCCTTATTTTGACAATTTATTAACTAGCTTATGATATTTCGGACACCCTTTTACACTTTACTTAACGCAAGGAAAAATATTAACGTTTGTGCATTTTCAATTATACTAAATGTTTGAATAATTGTTTAAGGTTAGCACCATTGAGAACAAGTTGATTCTCTTTTCACTTTCGGCCCTTCATGTTCTTCTGGGATCTACTCCTTAATTCGCGACGGCTTCCAGAATCCGTAAACCGAACAGCCGGGTTACAAAAAACAAACAAAAAACGAGAAAAGAACGAAACTTCCCTTTCGCCCTTCCGGCTTACCTTTGCCTTCCCCTCCCCCAATCCTCGTTACCCCCTCCCTCTTACTATAAAAATCCCGCTCGCTCACTAGCAACCATCTAACCCAAGCCAACCATCTTTGGTCGATAGCCGAGAAGTCTACAGGGCCTAATGTTGGAAGCTTCAAGAACATGAAGTAGAAGAAGGAACATTGAAACGTGATGCTAAAGACGAAGATTCTGCCCTTCCCTTCTTTGAGAGGGTTACTTCTTTTTGCGTTCTTTTCTGAAGGAGAACTAAGAAAATGAAACTTCTATGTAATATGGAAAGAGAAATCTTCCGGTTCATTATATAAAGTGAACGATGAGGCTGTGACATGAGTTTCTTGTGTTATATGTGCAATCAAAACACTTCCCATCGAATAGTTCAATATTCTTGCTAGAATTAAATGACTTATTTCAATAGTTTGTGTGAATGTTGAATAAAATAAACAGAAATACACTGTCATATCTTTCTAAATACAAATTTCGAAAAAAGTAATATATAAAAGTTCACTTTCCACGAAGTACAGGATGAATACAAACGAAATATATATTTTCATTATGCAGAGTGATCCAGAAGTCACTCAGTGACTCAGGGAAAATGTCCTCATTCACTCTAGAGACAGTTTAGATGGAACAATGAGAAGTATAACTGAATGTAAACAATATGACTCCAGCAGGGCCGGATTTAGGGGGTGTGTGTGCAAAGGTGCACGTGCACCCCGCTTCGTTGTAAATATACACTACCTAAAGTGAGAAGCTATCAGTGAATTTTGCAAAATCAATAGTTTAAGTCAATTTTCTGTAGGTTGAAGGAAAAGAATTCATCGACAGCAGACACTTAGCATTTCCAAAGGAATTGCTCTTCACATCACAGATGCCTTAAAGCATTTTTTTTAAAAAAAATCAAATTTAATTCAAATGTACTGGTTGTTGTTGGTGCAACCCCCCTCAGAGAATCCTGGATCTGGCCCTGGACTCCAGCAATACTTATAAGCTGAAAGGACAATGTTATATATTTTAAAATATAGCTGGATCAACAAAATGTTTTCCTGTCAGTTTTATTATGATAACAACTATGCCAATTATGGTACCTGTAATTATAAAATCTTGTTATGGTCTTGGTATTTCCAATTATGTGGTAGTTTTATAATTACAAGTATCATAATTGACATAGTTGTTACCATCATAAAAATGACTGTGACTGCAATACATTTTGTTGATCCAGCTATATTTTTAACCATACAGTATTGTCCTCCCAGCCATATTGTTGCATTCAATCATACTTCTGGTTGTTCCAACTATATCGTTTTTAGAATTTTCGAACAATATATCATTCTATGACTGATCTACATATTTAGGGGAGATTTGAATAATGGCCGTTTGCTTGAGAATTTTTTGACAGTGACTTGGACGAGATAGGTCTTGAGTAAACTGCTTTTCCTCCTGGAACACGTTAAAACACTGTACGTCATACCAAATAAGCTTCACCGCCCATGCTATGAGATAATTCGTTTTGAATAGTCAAATTACAGACATAAAGAAAAAGTCACATGATTTGATTCCAGAAGTATCTAGTATAAGAATGAGATTATATACTGACTCTGTTATGTAGCACTCGCACCTGTCAACTTTAACCATCACTATTATTAGAAATACATTGAAATTAAATTAAAATGGATTTTTTTTAGTTTTATGTCACATGCTTATGTCGTGCAAACTAAAAGAGACGGTGATGATGAGAATGAATGAAATTGTGGCATGAAGAAAGTGAGAGGAGACGGGAAAACTCCGAGAAAACCCATGCACACGATGTTTGTTCACCACAAATGGAAATCAAACGTAAAACTCAAATAAAATATTAATCTGTCAATTCATTGTTCAAATGTAAAAAAGTGCCAGCTATTTTGAACAAAAAAAGTCTAAAGTTTCTCGAAAAATTAATTTTCTCAAGTCTTTTTAATTACAGGGCTGTTCAAAATCATCTTCCCGATTACAAACTTTTAATTACTTACGTTTATCAACACGCACATACATGAAAGTGATATCAAATGAAAGAGAAACTCAAAAAGTTTTAGTATTTGGCACAGCTGATGTATTAGTTGCGAAAGCCACCGTTAGGGCGACAAGAACAAGATGACAACAAATAAAGACAGGAAAACTTTTTGTGTGTTAAATTTATTAGCAAATGAAAAATTCAAAAATAAAAGAATAATATAATTCTTTACAAAAACTACAGTTTGGAGATGTCAGAGAGACGCAGAAAGTGGCTGAAAGCCCAGAAATTTACCAGAAGCCTCCCTCCAACGCAGAGCCGTAACTTGTGGGGGACAGGGGGTGCAACTACCCCTCAGGGAAGCTCCCCGCCCTTCGAGAGGGCCCAGTTTAAGACAAAATTTTCTTACTCCATATACGATACGAACATTAAATTATAAATGAAGCACCAAACAGGTTCACTACAGTACATAAACAAAACAGCACACAAAAGGTAAGTAAAACGAAAATGAGTCGTGGGTCCATTTCAGTAAAAAAAATCTATTATTAGGGCCCCTAGGGGCCTAATATTTATTCGTATGGTTTTGAGATTTGTCAATATTGTCCCCTTAATTAATTTGTCATGTATGGAACGGGCCGAGGGGTGTGCGGGAGGACCCACAGGCTCTAGGGGCCCACAAAAAGTAAGAGAAAGATGGAAAGAAGGGGCCTATTTTCGAATTTTGCGGGAGGGTCCAAAACAACTTTTCCTAGAGGGCCCAAATATTAACCCTTGCCCTCCCCCGCAAAAAATCTAAGTTACGGCGTTACCCGACGCTGGTAGAGTAGGGGCACTTCTGGCTGGAATAAATATATGTGTGTTTTATCTTTTTATTGCGTTCCCTCCTTCAGGTTCATTTCTGAACTTTAGTCTGAAAAGCCTTTACATTACTTCGTCTTCAGTCAATCACCTATCTATTTTCCAACACAAGGAAACGAACATCATGGAAGCAAAAAGTATGCTAGATTTTATGTTAATGTCAAGGTGCTAGATGCTGGCGTGTCCGGAAAGATGCTAGACCTAGAACTGGTATCCTAGGAATGGCAAAGCTAGGCGAGCAGGATTGTTCGGGGGTGGGGAAAGAAACACAACAGGGTTGCCAGTAGCCGCATCAACAGTTTCCTTGCCTCTTCAGCGTTTTGGAGAATTTACTTTCGGGATTACCCTCGTATTTGAAACCCTCCTTTCATTCAGTGAAAGCGTAAGGATTAAAACATTCATGAGATACTCAATTTTTCGTACAAATTTTGATACCGTCCCGCTCCCTTTCCCTTGCATGTTAATCAAAATACCATGATAACTATTCAGTTCCGAGGTATTTAATTATAACTAATTCAAAAATTCATTTCAAACAGTTTAGCTATTTACCCGTAATTCGATTACACACGAAATCAATATCATTTTTATATATTAGATTAAGATTATATTGCCATTCGAAAGATATGGACTAAAATTAATTTGTCAGTAATATTACACATGATTTCTGTAAAATACCTCTTTTCCATATGCATAGTACACGTGTATGTGAAATTGGTCTTTTTCTTTTTGTTCCTTAGGTTCGGAAAGAAACACCAGAGTACGCGAAAGAAAAAGAAGAAGTGTTTCGAAATTCAATCGGCCTTTCAAAATGGGCAGTGGACTTTAGATATCGCGAGCTCAGCACGTGTTACGAATGTTAGAAGCCATTTTGGGTGAGGAAACGGAAAAATAACGGCTGCATATAAAACTGAAGTTTCTTGACCACTCAGCTGTGAAGACATCCATCTTGCTCTCTTTCTTGCTTTCTTTTCGTATTATAGGTTGTCCAGATTCGGCAGAACTGCAGGAGCAGTTAACTGATTTGCTGCAGTAGACGAAGGAAATCTATAGAGACTACCTGACTCCTTTCAAATGCTTCAGAATTCCCTCGTCGAGGAAAGATAACGATTTTATGTTTTGTTCAGTTTAAATGGTGAACGGTGTTTCTTTTCTTTTTCAATAGTACTCACCAACTGTTTCTCTCAGGGACAAGAGAAAGAAATATTTCTGTCTTTTTTGGTTGGTTAATTGAATTAATAATAAGAGAATTATATATATTACAGTAAATTCAAAATTTTTAGTGAAAAATCACGACTTATAAACTGAATTGGCTGTTTCAGAATTTGCATACAGTCAGTATCACATACAGTCAGTGCGACTAATGGCACAACATACAGTCCAGGAAATTTACATTTTTGCCGCGAATCGTAGGGCTCAAGTCGCGTGGGCAAAGCACAGTTTGATGGACGGCTTAACTGTGATCTAATGTTATTTGGATAGACAAGAGCAAGGTCCCCAGGTTCGGGAGCGACATTATCATAAGGATTCGACGATTAACTTTTGATCCTAAATATCATATATCAACCATGGCGCATGGCAGAGGAAAGGTCATGGTCTGGAGGTTCTTTTTAGCTAAAGGCACAGGAACACTTCGCAGAACTGAGAGGTCAGTGGACTGTCAGGTACACATTACCATCTTGGAAATGCCACGCTGCCTTATACGAGGTGCTCTCATAGTCGTGGATAATTTTATCAACGGGATAACGACACGAAGTATAAGGCAGCTTATTTACAGGTATGACTGCAGTGCCACCACATTCCATTTCCAGACTGGCTCAGCCAAAATCGTGACCTGAATATTAGATAGAGGATATGTGGAAATAACTCCAGACAAGTAGACAAAAAAAGCAAAATACACCACTGAAAAATTCCAGCATCTTCAAAAAGGGTATAAAAACAATTCAATGACCGATATTCTTATCGAATCAATGGTAGACAAGTGTAGAGTAGGGTGACCAAATCGTCAACTAGAAAAAACGGGACAATTTTTTACGTTACTCCCCTAAATATATAGGTATTTTTGCCTCTCCGTTCTCTCTCCCTCTCTCTCTCTCTATATCTCTCACAAAAAAGGGCAAATTTACACTTTTTCATTTTAAAATCTATTGAAAAGGTTGTGGAATTAATTAAACAAGTAACTATCAGCAACTAACAAAAAATGAAATTTTGAAAACATTACTAAAATATATAAAACATTCATCAATATTTGTCAATCAACAAAATCTGTCACCGACAGAATTTATAACGAACTACTCTCAGCATCGGATTCCAACTCCTTTTATTTGCTTATTCTTACTTTTAAACATTATTTCACTTACAACTAGTTTTCTTTTTACTTTCACTTTTATATTTCTATACTTTTGTTCCCCTTTCGTAAATGACAGTATGTTACATCTTAGTCAAATCACGGAAACACTGTACTGTACTGGTGACAGCGCCTGTCTTCCACCGCCCGAAACAGAGAGTAAAAACAGTTTGTTTTTCATAAGACTTTCAACCCCTTTGCGCTGTCGTCTGCGGAGTGGGAGTCTTGGAGGGGAAGGCCTAGGAGGGAAAACAGTGCAGCCACCATATTTAATATCGCAAACGTCGTAATGACGTTGTTCAGTAATTAGACATATTCCAATATAATTACATAGCCTAGAAAATAATAATAATATTATTTTCTAAGCTATGTGATTAGAAAATAATAATATAAATTAGGAAATTTTAGATTGGAAAGCTTCCTTGTACTTAATGTACGTAATGTACATAAATACGGGACATTTTGGCGTCCCGGAAATTTTTTTCGGGACACCGAGAATGGTAGTGAGAAAACGGACAATTCCATTTTTACGGGACGGTTGGTCACCTTAGTGTAGAGTGATGATGAAAGAAAATTAGTTACGAAGTACCGTATTAAAAATGGTGAATTTTAGGTATCATTGATGTTTTCATTTTTGTCAAATTTCATACCTTTTCTGTAAAGTAAGCCTCGATACTTCTTTGATGTTTTTTTTAAAAAATAAAATCCTGTGCGTACAGTAGAATGCATCGTTGAAACAACAAACAGTCTCAAAAAGAACATATCACAATTTGGTAAATATTCGTTTGTTATATCTTTTTGACCGATATTATGTAGGGACTACATGAGCTCGAACTGGGAATCGAACCCAGACTTCCCAGGAAAAATATATGAACTAATATTTTTTGTTATAAATTTTCTTAATCTAATTTTACTAGCTTATATTGAGCAAAATAATAATAATAATAATAATAATAATAATAATAATAATAATAATAATAATAATAATAATAATAATAATAATCTTTATTTTAGTGCCGCGAACAGCTTTTGGCAAAAATACAGCACTTGGTATCAGAGTATGCGATGGAATAATAATACTACTAAAAATAAACAATAAGAAAGTAAACAATTAAAAGAAGGGTACTAATATAAAACACAATGTAGGCCTAGGTAAAAGTCAGTTAAGCAGAAATAATTCCTTGTCAACGCAGTAAAACTTATCAAGTTTTCCATCCATCTAAAACAACAAGAAGCTAAGAACAGCAGTCATAAAATTACATTTGGCTTAATGCTTCTAAACGTCAATGATTAAAAACTATCAGTCAGATCACATAAAACTTTCACATTGTTTAATACAATAAGTCTAAAATGAGCTTAAAGAATATGTCAATCTTTTTAAAATTTCACATTTCCAATTCAGAGGAACTAAAATCATGGTATTTCTTATGCTATGATTTGGCACTTTAAAACCTATGTTTTGTAAACAATGTACACGTAATAATAATAATAATAATAATAATAATAATAATAATAATAATAATAATAATAATAATAATAATAATAATAATAATAATAATAATAATAATAATAATAATAATAATAATAAACTTAATTCATTTGTGAAAGCTTTTAATAATTACACGTTTACTCAGCAGAGAATATTTAATACAAGAATGATGATTAGCATATACAGTGTTCCAACGAGTCATAATTTCCTATGTAAATACCTTAAAACGAGCACAACAAACTTTTGTGGCAAGTACACCTAGTATTTTCCTACGTTGTAATAGAGGTAATAATTTGCGGGACTCTTCCATAACTTTAAATTGCCCGTGAATTTCCATACAGTTGCTCTTAACTCTTGCCCTACTTACATTTTTAACCAGTCCATTAACTTCCCTGAGATTACCAAATGACGCCGAGACGCCACCTTAGACATCCAGGCGACAACAACAATAAAGCAGATAGGTTGCTTTTGTTCTCAACAACAAGGAAACGTTCATTTAAAGAATTAATATACTGTACATGATGTATAAACTTTTCTTAGAGATAATTTTATGTACGCAGATTTTTACTATAAGTATTTAATTATATGTCAACGTAATAGCATGCTCATTTTTATTATGATCATTTCTAATGTATATCAGGCTGAAAATTTTCCATAGATGCTTCAAAATTGATCGATTTGAAATAGTTTAACGATCGCTTTTAGCGCCGACGCTGTATCAGACGTAGATCTACAGCTTAACATAAGTTCCAAACTACGCAATAGTCGTGGTCAGAACTTTTCATATGGGCGTGCACACATGTAATTAAAGCCTTACTCTCACTATAAGATTCTCACGTGCTCGTTTTATGGAGTTTTAAATGTATTTAAAATAAGGTAAAACATTATTTCAATGAACTGAAGCATTACAGGTAATACAATTTTAGAATACATGAAAATTTAAAAGAATCAAACTATTTTATTAGGGAGTGCACAAGCAAACCCGACACACCTCGTAACTACACCTATGAGGGAACTGAATCCAGACCTTACCCACAGAAGACGACCACGATAACCACAGAGTTTTAGGAATAGAGAGATTACATCTCTTCGTAGACGCAAATACGCTCAACTCTACCTTAAACAACGAAATAAGATCGAACGATCCTTCTCTCCACACGTACTTCGCTGGAGAGAGCACTCTGGGAGAAGCACCACATCTGCTGTGGGAACCCTTTGCTTCTTAACTTATACACCATGGATGGACCACTAACCCGTCACGACTAACATGAGCTACCATTTTGCAGGACTACCCGGCCTCTCGCAGCACCAGTATACAGCCAGGAACGAAGTCAAATGCACAAAGGTGGTTGTTGGCGTCGCCGTCTTGGCATTGGCAACATAAACACATCGAATTCGCACATACAACTACATTTCTTGTGTTGTATAAAGATAATTCAAACTACTTAGTATCAGAACGACTTTTACAGGCTCTTACCATAAGAGTGTAGAGTAATTCAGAACCGCGAAACAGATAGATATTACGACTGTGAGCCTAATACCCTAGATAAATATTTATCAACCTGAGGTCAGGACACTTAGGACAGTCATGAGAGGAATATGTATTTTTGATAATGTACCGTATATTACCCATAAACAACAATTTCTTCACGAACCTGCACAGCATTTCCGCCTTGATCGAAATAAAATTGTAAAATATAGCACAGTTTTGCGGAAACCTCATTCACCTTACGTCCGATTATAAAAATTTCGTCAGTTTTTTTCTCATCTACAGTACTATCTTCAACTGTCAGGAGTCAAATGACGTTAAACTTGACCCGCTGCGACTCATACCATGAGATTAGGGACACTAACGCCATCTCGTGCGCAAAATGTTCAATACTTTTTAGACTATCTGATATATCCCTATACAATTGATACCTTTGAGCATAATTAAGCCCTACATAATTTTGAATATGACCTCCGTTAACGAACTGGATTCCTATTTTTTTGACCTTTTACATCCTGGGCGAAGTTGATAGCTTCATGAAATAGTTCTTGAGATATTTTTGTCTCTCAGATGAACGTACACACAGACAGAAAGGGTCAATATACAAGGTGTTACAAAAATTCGTCACAATACTTTGAGAATAGATCCTTCACATCAAAATAAGAAAAAAAGTTCATATAGACCTGTGGTCGGAAGTGTATAGTTGCGTAGTTGTAAGGCGCCGAACTACACTGAAGCACTAGTAGGAGGAACTAGTATGTGAACCAAGGATGTTATAAATAGAGGATCTGTCCATAGGTATCTTCATCCTATTAAATCGATGAAGCAAAAGAAAAAAAACGAGCATCGGCACGTCTGATTGGCTACTCTCGTTTCTGCCATCGCCTGATTGGCTACTTGTGTTTCCGCCATGATTGTTGGCTCAAAACATTGCGATCCTATTGGGCGGAGTGGGCAGAGTAGCGGTGGCGAAACTGTGACGTATGGCTTCAGGATTTTGTTGTAAGGGCAGATCCTCTATTTTATAAGATCCTTGATGTGAACTATTCAAATATCCATTTTTTAGAACCTCCGGTACTTGCACAATCATTTTTAGAGGAACTGTTTGGGAGTACTTGATCACTTTCCACCTACCTCTCTAAAAAATTTTCTGCAAGTACTGAAGCATTCTTAAACATGGATATTTGGATAGTTGACATACTAGTTCCTCAGTGATATCTTGACCCGACTACGATAGGTCCATAGTAGTGGAGCTATGAACTTTTAAAGTTCACTTATTTCACGTTTTCGGCACCCTAAAACTTCGAAACTATCAAGTGGATTTTGAGTTTAACGTCCCTTTCAGCAGGCTATATGAGACGTGGACCTACTGATTAACGTGGAATCCGAACCACATGAGCTCTCGCCGGGAATCGAACCCGGGTCTCCCACGCCAAAGGCGCGTACGCTAACCGCTTACCCACGAAGGAGCTCTCGAAACTATCAACTTTAAGCACACAGGTCCATATGAACGTTTTTTCTTACTTTAATGTGGGGAATCTCCAAAATATTGTGACTTTTGTACCACCCTGTATAAATGAGTTTTTGTTAGTAAACCAAACGCCTTAAACATACAAATGATTTTGTGTACTTCAATATTTACTCATGACTAGGCTTACGTTAGTAGCAGTTACTTGTGTTCTACTGTTCAATTAAAAAAAAAAAAAAAACAGTTTGTGGCTAATTGAGTGTGGGTGCATTAAACTGGAGTTGTTCCCACGCTACTGTAAAAGAATTAACTGATCAATTGTAATTTGTATGTAAATGTAATATCGCGTGATTGAGTCGGAATTACATTGGCGTTCTATTTCTGTCCAGCCGTGTTACATGTGTGTGCGTGAGAGAGTGGATCACATTGATCGACGACAGGTGCTGCTGGAACTTCCAGAATTCAAAACACAGTTCTGTACAAGTTTTAGATTCTTAGAAACAAATATTTTGTTAAAACATTTGTTAAAACAAAGACTTGTTTAGAAGTCCTGTGCAGCCAACTAGCTTGCATATGTTCTATATGATTTATGTTGAACATCCGGTGGACACACGTGTGTTTCAAATCGCTTACAAGCTGTAGATTTTGCCTCAAACAGTATCTCTACTGAAGAGGGTCGTTTGCTGTGCACTCTCCTAGCTTGTCTAATGCAATGGTTCCCAGCCTTTCAATGTGATCACCCAGTAAAAGTATTTTGTACTAATCTATGCAGGGGAGCGCAGTGGCTCGGTGGTAGAGTGTTCTCGTCCGGTGCTTGGGGTCCCTGGTTCGAATTCAGCTCGCTAGGTGTGGACTTTGTGGTGGACAAACACCGTACTCGTGGGTTTTCTCGGAGTTCTCACGTTTCCTCCCACTTTCTTCATTCCACCATTTCATTCATTTCTCAACATCACCGTCTCCTTTACCCTACCCAACATAATCGTGGGACGTAAAACTTATAAAGATTTCATTTCATTTCTAACCTATGCAGAAAAAAAGTACTAGATCTGCGAAAAAATTACTAAAATTTTATCTGCTCCCGTTTCACCCTATTTATGACATTTTACGATATTAATATCTTATTAGAAGGTTTCCGGCAGCCCCCTCTCCCCTGTGGGTGGGGGAGTGACACCCACATTCTTGAAAGAACCCCCAACTTTACAATTCTTACAGTCACAATTCGATACAAACTGTGCAAACCACTTACAATCTCCCAATTTTGAGTTTAGACTCCGAAACTAAAAATCCTGGCAGAATTCATGCTTAATTGTCGTATTAGAACTCATTGTAAAATCATTAAAGTAACACAAGTATGACAAATATAGAGGATGTCGGGAGAAAACAAGAAACATAAAATGGACTTATTGAGTAAATCGAGTTTTAATTCTTTAATAGCCTACTGTTTAAACGGATCATGAAATATGTAATATTGTTTACTGTAGTCATTTATTAGTTGGAGGAGGCGACCGGACAGCACCTATGTCCCACTTCCGCTCTTGCAAATACCACTGTTGTAAAAAAAAAAACAGTTACCACGAACAGTACATCGCCAAATTTTCATGAGATTCTTTTTTCTCTCGCAAATGTATTTATGAGAAAAGAAGAGAAGGAGAAAAGTACTTGATTTGTTGGTGAACGTACTAGAACACTAAAATATTATAAAAGGCACTAGATCTAGTACGAAAGTACTAGCGATAGTCACACTGCAGCCTTTTTGATTGACAGCACAGTTTAACAAAAAGCTACGACAGCGCAGCACGCTTGTTTGATTTTTGTATTAGTGAAATCGTAATATCAATTATCGAAATAGTGTAAGACTATAAGTTTCTGTAAAGTTGTGACTCTATGTAGTACTGAGCTGTTGCCGCTGGAGGTGTTGACTGGTACAACCTGTCTGTTTATGCTTATGTTCTTAGATGTTCGCGATTAACTTAGCTGGTAATGGACTGTAACAGTCCAAACTTCCAATGCTTGTTTTTAGTTTTTATTGTAACTTATTAATCACTGGTTATCACTAATACTTCAAATAAACCACAAAGTACATATAATAACTGCACTACTGTTCATTCTACTTAAACAACAAACTTAACTTGAAAATACTGGAAGAAATGTTTGTGCCTCGTGCCTTATGCACCATCTCTCTTCAATTGGAAGTTTTAACAGTAGCCACTCGAATCAAACTGTCAGATCCTGGATGCACTTCAGTGATGAGTCCCAACTGCCACGATAGAGGAGGTAGCTTATCTTCTTTGAGAACCACCAATTGACCTGGGTGTATGTTGGCCCCAAGGATCTTATAAAATAGAGGATCTGTCCTTACAACAAAATCTTGAAGCCATACGTCACAGTTTCACCACCCCTACTCTGCCCGCTCCGCCCAATAAGATCGCAATGTTTTGAGCCAACAATCATGGCGGAAACGAAAGTATCCAATCAGACGATGGTAGAAACGAGAGTAGCCAATCAGACGTGCCAAATACTCAGTTGCTTTTTGGCTTCACCGATTTAATAGGATGAAGATATATATGGGCAGATCCTCTATTTATATCATCCTTGGTTGGGACAGCTTCTCTTCCACTTATTTCTTCCTTGTAGTTGTGACAAATATTCCATATACCATCTTCTCCAAAACTGCTGAAACTGTTGTTGGATCCTTTGCCATTTTTGAATTGAACTAATCTTCTCCTGATGTAAGTCACGTTTTGGTAGTGCTGTTAATGGTTGACCAATAAGAAAATGGCTAGGAGTTAATGCTACTGGATCATTAGGATCATTGGACATTGCTACAAGAGGTCTCTAATTTAAGCAAGCTTCTATTTGTGTGATTAATGTTGTTAATTCTTCAAACGTGAGATATGACATTCCCATGACTCTTCTTAAGTGGTATTTAAAGGACTTAACTGCAACTTCCCTAAGACCACCAAAGTTGGGCAAATATGGCGGACTAAAATGCCATTGGATTCCTTGAGTAGTTGCAATATTCTTAATCCTTTCTTGATGGTCAGCTCTATGCAACAATTTTGCGACTTCTTGAAGTTCTTTGTTGGCACCAATGAACGTAGTTCCATTGTCACTATAGATATGCTTGCATCTACCTCGACGAGATATGAATCTTCTCAAAGCAGCTAAAAATGCCTGACTAGTAAGATCACTCACAACTTCGAGATGGATAGCCTTTATTGCTAAACACACAAACACTGCAATGTAGCATTTCACCTTTGTTTTTGACTTCTTGGTACCAGTTTTGATGTAAATAGGACCGGCAAAGTCAATTTCAGAATTTGTGAAAGCTCTTGTTAGTTCTACTCTGTTTTGGTAGTTGTTTCATTAATTGTTCTGGGCCAGACGCCTTTAATCTTTGACATATGCACTTTCTAATAACTTGCTTAATAGCATTTTTACAATTAGGTATGTAATACCTTTGCCTTAGTTATGCTAGCAATAACTGACATCCAGAATGTAGCAATCGCCTGTGTTCATGTTCTATAATTAGTCTTGTTAGATGATGATCTGGTGGTAGAATAATTTGATGTTTAGCATCAAATTCAAGTTTAGACATCTTTAATCTTTCACCAACTCTTAGTAATTGTTGATCATAAATGAAAGGACTGAGAGACAAGAGTTTACTCTTATTGCTAACTCTTCCATTTTCTTTAAGATCAGCCATTTCCTTAGCATAGACTGAGTTTTGAACTTCTCGTATTAGTCTGATTAAAACTTATTCAATTTCTTCCAAAGTAAGAGCGTCTACATTTCTTCTTGATGCTTCTACTTTAGCATTCTTGGAGAACCGCATGCAATAAGCCAAGACTCTCTGAAGTTTGTTCAAAGTAGAGAATCTTTCGATCATACTATTATCTTAAGTTGTCACTAAGTAACTTGATTTTAATTTCTTGTGTTCAGGAATCTCTTTGAGTGGCGCAGGCTCCTTTTTAGGCCAATGAAGTGAAGGGCACTGTAACCACTGAGGACTGTTCCACCACAAATTATTATGTATTAACTTGTCAAGACTTGTTCCTCTTGATATAATATCTGCAGGATTTTCACTTGAAGCGACGTGTCTCTATTCTCCTCCCACTTCTTGTACCTCAGCAACTCGATTGCCAACAAATGTTTTCCATCTATTTGGACTTCCTCTTAACCATGCTAAGACCACCATAGAATCTGTCCACATGTATACCTGGGATATCCGTTGTTTTAATGCCTTCGTTATCTTCTTGACAAGTTTTGCTGATAACACTGCTGCACATAACTCTAAGCAAGGCAGGGAAATCTTTTTGGGCGCCACTTTGGACTTAGCACATAATAGCTTTGAAGTAACTTGACCTTCCTTGTTGACGGATCTTAAATACACATATACATACATACTTTTCGGAGGCGTCTGAGAAAGCGTTAACTTCAATGTCTATCAAGGTACTCGACTGAAGGACCATTCTGTCTACACTGATATCTGATAATGAAGGAATGAATTCAAGTATTGTCTTGCATCTTTGCTGTAGTTCTTTAGGAGGTGTTTCATCCCACTCCAATCCTGCTTGCCACAAATCTTGAAGAATGATCTTACATACGATTGTTATCGGACTAACAATTCCCAACGGATCAAAGATTGAAGCAATAATACCCAACATTTCGAGTTTTGTTAAGTTATTACTCGACCTTTGATTTGGAGTGAAACCATTCATCACTTGAAGTTGATCAGTTGCTAGATGCCAAAGTAATCCTAATGTTTTGACTTGACCCTTATCGTCTAACCGTAGTGGAAGTTGTGTTTCTCTCAATTCTTCAGAGATGGATTCCAATAAATCAGTAGTTGGAACACTAATTTCTTAGAAAAAAACCGACATTTTTGTAGCATTTGTATTAATTCGTCCTTTATCTTTAAAGGTTCCTCCAAACTTTCTGCCCCTGAAATACAATCGCCAATATAGAAGTCATTCTTGAGAACTTGTGCTGCCTTTGGATACTCACAAACTTCTTCTGTACTTAATTGCTGGAGACAGCGAGTAGCAAGGAAAGGCACTGACGCTGTTCCGTAAGTAACGGCTTTTAATTCATATACCTTAATGAGTTCTTCTGATCTTTTCCACAAGATCTTTTGGAATTTACAGCCGCGGTAATCAATCAAAATCTGTCGATACATCTTCTCTATATCTGCAGTAAAAGCTAAAGGGTAGGTGCGAAATCTTAATATAATTGACTGCAAATCGTCTTGCACAGTTGGACCAACTTTGAGAATATCGTTCAGTGAAATGCCAGTAGTTGAGCATGCGGATGCATCAAATACTACTCGTTTTCGTAGTAGTACTAGCTTCCTTCATAACTGGATGATGAGGTAAGTACTATCCTTGAGTGATATTAGAGTTGCCTTCGACTTCCTCCATATGTTCCAAAGCTTCATACTCTTCAAGGAATGCAGCATAATCTGTGCGTAACTTGGGGCATCTATTTAACCTTTTCTCTAGTTGTTGTAAATGCTGAACAGCTGTCTGATAAGAATCACCTAACTGGATCACTTCTTGTTTGAATGGCAGTCTCACTATAAAGCGCCCTGTTGAATGTCTTCTAGTGTTTGCGATAAAATGTTCTTCGCACTCCCTTTCTTCTTTGGATAGAGGGGTTTCTTGACTACCTTCTATTTTACAAAACTTCTGCAACTGATGGCTTAAATCATTGTTGTTGTGCAAAAAGAATGTTTAATGTTCTAGCGTGAAGTTGTTATGCTTGGGCATCTGATATTGCCCTGAAACTATCCATCCTAACTCTGTAGTTTGGAGAACTGGAAATGCTTCTGGACGCACCTGTTGTCCTGCTTTGAGTAGACTAAAGAAAACACCAGCACCTAACAATAAATCAATGTTACCAGACTTGTTGAAATTAGGATCCGCTAACTGTAAATTTGGTGGAAAGTTCCATTCTTTAATACCAATATCAGCATCAGATAAATTTCCCGCTATTTTGGGCAATACAAAACATTCAACATCTACATTAAAATCACTTACAGCAGGGAACACTTATAACTTACTTCCGTATTTAACGTTGCAACTTCCATTATTAATACCTTGTACAGAAACATTGCTAGGAAATTTCTTTAATTTTTACCTTTGAATGAGAGATTCTCTTGCAAAATGAGATTGGGAACAACTATCAAGCAGAGCCCTAACCATATGTAATTTTGCCATTGCAAACTTGAACTTGAACAACTGCAGTTGAAATTAAAACACGCACATTACTTTTAGGCTTCACAGAACAATAAATACTAATATTAACAACTTCCTGTCCTTGAGACATTGACTTTCCCCTTACAGGTTCCGTAACAGAACTATTTTCAACTCTTGCAGCATGATTGGGCTGAGATTTCTTAAAATCACTATGCAATAACTTGTGATGCTTGAGATTACATATCTTGCATGCACATAACGAACAATTTTTCGCTACATGGTTGACAACTTTTACACAATTAAAACAAAGTTTGTTCTGTTTCGCAAAACTTAATCTTTTGGATACACTTAATTTCAGAAATTCATTACACTTGTGTAATGCATGAATTTGTTGACAAAAAGAACACAAAATATTAGTACCCACATAAGATTTTCAAGCATTTTTTACTTCCTTGGCAACATTAGATTTATTGAGATGCGACTTTGATTGTGTAGACTTTACCAATTCTAAGGCCTGGCATTTATTTTCTAAAAACTCACGAAGTTCTTCTAAACTAACACACTGTACCCTATTTGTTTGATTTTCAAAATCTTTACATGTTCGTTCATCTAGCTTTTCCAAAACTAGCTGCGATAACAATATATCCTCCAAAGAAGTATTTAACTTTAACGCCTTAAGTACATTTACGTTACTTATAGTTTGATTTAATAATGTCCTTAAGTTCGTCACTGAATCTTTACTGACAGTCGGTAATGAAAACAATGCCTTTACATGAGCAGTTGCTATTAGCTTTGGATTATTGTATCTTTTGCATATCATTTCCCAAGCAAGTTTGAAATTTTCACCTGTCACTGGTATATTCTCAACTAATTTGCTTGCTTCACCTGATAATGAGGACAACAATTAGGGAAATCTTTGAAAATCATCTAAACTCTGATTGTTTACAAGCAAACTACTGAAGGTATCATGAAAATGTCTGAAATCTATAACTTGATCTTTAAATGTTGGTAGATTTGACTGGTAATTTTAGACATTCTGTATTCGCGGTTGAATCACCTGACGAACTTCTATTGCTATTACTAGCCTTTTCAGCTGTTTCAACAATTGACGTCATTTTTGCAAGAGTATCGTAGTAAGTAGCTTCAAACAACTCTCTCTCTATCCTGTATGTATTCATTGTTTTCATCCTTTAATTCAAGCTGTTTTTGCACTTCATCATATTCTTTGAATATATTGGGTAAACGTGCACACCTGACTTTAATTTGCATTACATCATCGTCTGCTCCAAGTTGTTCAACAAATGTTTTCATTCTTGTACGGGAAGCTTTAGCTAGCCTCTTGCCTTTATAAGAGAATTTGTATTTGAATCCACTACTTGTGATATTTCTACCTGAAGTCCTTATAACAACAGACCTTTACAAAAGTAAAAAGAAAGAAACATACTTAGCTACGTGACTGCTATATGTCTCCTTTGTTTTCCTGCAGATTGCAATGCACAGCTGAATGCGTAGGCGCTTACGTGTTAAGTCCACTAGGTCAATTTTGCTTTTGATTCTTAACACTCACTGTCTTTACACACACATAGTCAATACAAATGTTTGAATGATTCACTTATTCTTTCTTTCTTGGCACAACGTTCCTCCTTCCGGCCCGGAGGACCAAAAAACTGTTTATGCTTATGTTCTTAAATGTTCACGATTAACTTAACTTAGCTGGTAATGTACTGTAACAGTGCAAACTTCCAATACTTGTTTTTAGTTTTTATTGTATCGCGTACACGAAGAGCAAAATCGACTTCAAATCACAACCAATTGTCTCTTGACATCTTTCAGGTGTATCCTTTACTATGTATCCTAGTAAATGTTCTTTTACTTTGTATCCACCATAGTTGTCGTTTTCAAGTGCTGTGCTCAAGAGTGGAGGAATTATAGTACTAATTTTGGTATCTTCAAAGTTCCGGTGTATAATAAATTGTTTCAGTGCAGTAACTTCAAACTGTAACTCTGGGTCCGTATTAATAGTGCAAGATTTAAATGCAATGACGTTTAATATTATCTGTTAGAAATGTAACAATTCATTCTCCTGTAATTAGTATTGTGCCATCGAGCAAGACCAATTCTTTTAGTGCAAAAGTCACCGCATTTTTTCTTTCGGGGGAAAGACATGAAATTCACGAATAGACAATCACCACGATGGGCAAAAACCACAGATGCTATAGTGATGATTTAACTGCAACTATATTGTCTCACTATTTGAAAACTGGTTATTGATGATACTGAACATAAACATGGTTTGCTCTTCATTATCACGAGGGAGGATCAGAAACTAAGGTTACAAGGCAAATATTTCTGGAGCTTTGTCTGTTATAGAGGAATGAGGGGTGTGCGGTAATTTTAATACATCGAGTTGGCAACTGTACAGTTTCAGCCACCTACCACCTACGGCAGTAGTTGCATGTAAACACAAATAGCAACTCGTTTGGAAAACTGGTCTCGCGAAGAAGTCCGTTTAGATATTTGATTCCTGTGGGCGAAACATGTAACCGTGGCTGAAATTCACCGGCACGAGAACTGCAGTTGAAGTAGTTTCGGTGGAATATCATCTACTACCCTCCCTAGAGCGCGGACCTCGCTCCAAGCAACTCACCTCTTCCCGCACTTGAAGGAGTACCTAGGAGGCCGTCGCTTCGCTTCAGAGAATGAGGTGAAACACTTCGTGACAATGTGGCTGAACACGCAAGGACAGTAATTTTACCAGGAGAGGAATCTTCAAACTTATCCCACAATGCGACAAGTGCTTCAACCGATATGGGAACTACGTCGAAAAATAACCTAATGCACGTACTATCTATTGCCTGTATTGGTTGTATGAAATCATATATACACGTTTCACTGCAGGCTTTGTAATCTTACTTTCCGATCACCCCTCGTACAACAAGTAAACAATCGAGCTCTTAATTAAGCACAACTTTAGCTTTATAATGAACAGAAGCTGAAGTTTTGTACCCAATAATAATAATAATAATAATAATAATAATAATAATAATAATAATAATAATAATAATAATAATAATAATAATAATAATAATAATAATAATAATGGCCTAATTAATGTATGTGCCCACGCCAAAATCCATGGAGTACTGTACTGTTATCGCAAACTAATTTGCATAAAAACCTCTCACAAAATCATGTAGGTAGAAAAGGGTTAAAAAAATAGAAAATTTGATCCGTACAGCATACAAGGAGAGTGAACTCGAATGAAGCCATGTAAAATAAAAGCACTTTAATATGTAGGCTAAAATTATTTTCTTCTTTTATTATTAAAAAATGAAAAAAACTGATATCGTTCTTTAGTTAAATGGCGAGAAAATATGATACTCTGAAGGTGTGAAAAGGTTTTGGAATTTAGCACCGTCTCCTTCAGCGAGTAATCAAAATTCACTAGAGTGGCGTGAAGACGATTCTAAAACGGGCGAACAAGAAACCGTGAAGTAAAAAAGAAGAAGAAGAAGAAGACAATGGGGAAGCGGGAAAAGAATGCTGGTCGCTGACCGAAGATTTCAGCTTCTTCTTCTTCTTTTTCCTATGCTAGTTCTTCTAGCAAAAGCGGCAAAAGGGAAACTAGGATATCTTGGCACTGTTCCAGATAAAGGAAGCGCTCAGAACAAGGAGAATCATATCTTCAATCTTTTCTTTTCCATTTTTCTTTCCTTTTTTTTCTTATTACACAAAAGCTAGGCAAGGAACAGTGTTGCCAAAAAATGATTCATAAAATGTTACAATTATGCGGTACCAACAATATGAGTGAAGAAGAATAAGTAACCAACTGTACGAGGCTTAATAAACAAAAGGATGGTTCATTACGGTGGTAAGAGAGTCGTTTTCTTAGTGGCAAGAACATGGCAGTACCAAAATTCTGACAACTGCACTGGTGTACGCGAGGGGTCGTATTCAACTCCCTTGAGCAAGATATTTTTTGACTTATAAGGCTTTGATTCTCATCCTTCTAAAATGGTCCCATATCATATGAAAGTAACTTATGAGAAAAAAGAAAACACAATTCAATAATATTAAATGGTGCCCCAAGCGACCTCAAGATTTCAATGCATTTACAATATACAATATGATTCAAAAGCAACCTGCAAGTTTAGAACGGCTAGAAGAGTGTGACCATGTATTGGATAGGGGTAATGAAGGTAGAACCGCATCTATTATTGTATAGTACAGAGATGGAGTAGGTCAGTGGGTTTTGGGTCAACAGGACGGGACACACTGTGACCCACCACCCACCGTGACCCACTACGACCCACCGACCCACACTGCTCAGTGCATTGTATACAGCATGTTCTGAACACTGATGAATTTGTCTACGTTTTAATTTCAAGGCTTTCATTTTTCTTCGTTTTCCATTTGTTTCTATTTACTTATCTGAAGTGAGTATACCTAAGTGAAAAAATAACTTCAGGGGCTTTTGGATATTGATATTTGTAATTGTAATGATAGCAACAGAACCTACTACTTGGCTTTCGAGACACTCGATTTTTGTACATTTTTTTTCCTTTACGTTGACTTGCTTTACCTGGATTTGAAACTTTCAAAATTGATCCTATTTTCCACTGAAAAGTATCTGTAATTCAACAAGGAAATAATTGTATATGATAATAAACTGAAATTCATCGTAATATAGCCCATAATAAATACTTTACCATTTTAAACCATAAAGGTCAGATCCACTGGTATTGTAACGGAGCGGTGCTTCAGCGATTGACCGCAGAAATTCAAACTCCGATTAGTGATAATTTTACAGCCTTGTTTTATTACAAGTGTCAGTGGAGAGCGCGGTGTGGATCATGGGTTGATGATGATGGGTTTTTGTGGGTTGTACGTCAGATTGGATCACGGTGTGTGGTGGGTCAGTGGATCATGGGTCAGAGTTGATGATGATGGGTTTTTGTGGGTTGTAGGTCAGATTGGATCACGGTGGGTGGTGGGTCAATGGATCATGGGTCAGAGTTGATGATGATGGGTTTCTGTGGGTTGTAGATCAGATTGAATCAAGGTGGGTCAGTGGATCATGGGTCAAGTTTTCACTGACCCACGACATCTCTGGTACAGCCTAGTGACATCATGAGGTCTACCTTGAGGTCCACCATCTTGGATGCAGGTCCAAAATTTTTAAGAGGTCTTGGGACACATTTTGGGGTGCTCTCCACCACAAAGAACTCTCTGCCTTATTTCCAATTTATCTCTAATTATTTAATGTTATTACCGTCACAATATATGTTTATTAACTTAGCAAACACGTAAGGTATCTTGGCTCATAATGTATATTATAAATGCATTGAAAACTTGAGGTCGCTTGGGGCACCTAATTTTTCTCATGAGTTATTATGATCTGATATGGAACTATTTTAGGGGGCGATACTTAAAAAAAAAACTCATAAATCGAAGGACCATCCGAATCAAAGTCATCTTGCCTTGAAAAGTTAAGAGATTAAGTGTTTGAACCTCACCATGAAATTCTGTGTACGCCACTGGACAAATCTATAGAATGAAAATTACGATGAACATTCAAACCGACGACACAGAAAACTCGTAGCGACTGCTTGTTTGTGCTTAGTTGAACAGAAGTTATAGACTATAGCACCTGCACAGACAAAGAATAACTTCATTGGCGGTGATTTCACTGCTACCTATACGACAAAATAGAACAATATAGATATCCAGTGTTGCCAATAATATTTTGGTAACTCCCTGCAACTAAGTTAAAATGCCGATACCTTTAAGCAAAAATTCCCAAAGGGAAATCAATTTACGTAGATATTATTATTGAACGAACTTTTACTCACCAGAAAGTCTTTATGCATGCCGATGCCTTTTTATTCTCTAAAAAACATTGAAAGATGATATTGTATTTCACATACAGCTCTTGTCCAGTATAACTGGTTTCGAATCTCTTTGAAGAATAAGAGAAATTTTATACTGGCTTTCCTCACAGAAAAATATGTGCTGATCTGTTATGTTGAAAGTTCCACAGCCTCTTTCTTGTGCATTCAGGGAGGAATTTGAGACTAAAGCAGTTCTAAACTAAGAAGCTCAGGTCCCAATTGTTTTCCATCTTCGTCTTAATGTTATACAACTTAAAGTAAGTTCATCACAATCAACTCAATTTCTACGGTACTTTTCTTCCTTCTTCTCGGAAGTTAGAATCTTAAGTCGATGGAAACCAGTGTTGGTAATTTAGGTACAATTACCATTTAGCATGATTGTGTGAAGCAGGCCAGTAGCCAGCCAAAAAATGTAAGGGGCGGTAGAAGTTAGGTGGGGCCCGATCCAACTGTAATATAGTTCATTACCATATTATAGTTATTTGCAAGCCTACTGTGAAACTTTTAGGGAGGGCAGCAAAAATTTAGGGAGGTCCCGGCCCCTAGATCTCCGTGGATACGGGTCTGGTTTGAAGCACGGCGATTTTGGCAAATTAATATTACCAGTACGTCGGTTAATAGAACTTCATTTTAATTCATTCAGTTTCTTTTTTTAAATCCCTACGTTTTTTACCAATTTACGAAATCTATCCCTACGGTTAGCAATGTTTAGGGATATGTTCTTAAAAGTTGGCAACACTATCAATATGACGATAATCATAGACACATATTGTAACTTAACTATTTGTTACCTATATGACGACTGACTGGGTTTGTTTTGTGGAGTCCCTATTGTGTGTTTATATGCTGTTATTGCTTGAAGGAGTTGTAGGGAGGGGAGGTATGAATACTTTTATGCATTACTTTACAGGTTGGCCAGAACATGCGAGCACTAAAAGTCAACACATGATTTGTAATGCTATAGTATCGTTCAAGTGATTGTTGTGATTTGAAGTGAAAAATGAAAATGAAAATAAAAATCACACAACAAAGTAATGCATTTAGATATTAGAAGAAGTACATATAAAGTGATAAAACTTTATAGAAAAGAAAAAAGTAGGCTCATATTGTATTTAATAAAAGAACAAAAACAGCTGCTTGTATGGTAAACAGAAGTGTGAGAACTGTTATTAAAATTTGTAAATTTTATTCAACTATACTATTCAAAGTATATGCATAAATCCACACTGTAGACCAGCAGTATAGTGAAGCAGCTGACACACGTAAGTCTAGGGCCGCGGTGGCTCAGTGATAGAGCGTTCACCTCTCGATCCCAGCTTTCGCCAAGTGAACTTTCTGGTTGATAAACACCGTGTGCGTGGGTTTCCTCGGAGTTCTCCCGTTTCCTCCCACGTTCTTCATTCATTTCTCATCATCACCGTCTCCTTTAGCCTAACCGGCATATGCGTGGGGCGTAAAACTTAAAGATTGTAACGCTAAAGTCTACTCCCCTCTTAGTATAGTGATATCAAAAAATTGATTCTGCTAATATGCAGTACACGTCATTTGTGATCCCCGATAATACGACTTTTCATATAATTTATCACAAGCATTGTACAGACAAGGGCGCCCATGTTGTGGTTTCCAAGAGGGGGCAAGTATAAACGACGTTTCAAATATAGTTTCAAATTTTGCTGTAAGTAATGTAAAAATTCTATTGGGTTTTCGATATTCTGAAGTACAATTTCCTCTAGGTGGGGACGAGCTCCCCAACTTGCCCCCCTGGATGGGCGCCCTTGTGTACAGATATGTTAAAAGCAAAACTTACTTCACAAAAGCTCGCTTTAATTTTAAATAAGTTTACAACAAATTTGTTATGTGATGCATTCTTCTTCTTTTTGGAGGAGGGTCTCTTTCTCGTTAGCATAAGCATCAAAAAGTACCATCTACGGGTGCGAGTAAGAGCATCGAAAAGAAACAGGTTGCTCGGCTCTGGTGCGTGAAGTCCCTGGGTTGATCCCAGCTCGCGCCAAGTGGGCATTGTGAGCATTTGCCCATGCTATCATGTTTCTCCCCTTTGTTCATTACACCACTTACTTCATTATCATCATCTCCCTTAGCATTACAAGGCATAATTGAGAGACATAACACTGAAAAATTTCATTTAGTTTATTCATCATCATGAGGCAATTGGGGAACTATGTGAATTAAGAAGTAGCGAATTCAGGTCCGGAGAGTCAGAAATAATGACACATGAGAGCTGATGCACTGAACTCACATCGCTACGCTGAACGTGCTACATCTGGCTAGTCATAGTTTTTCATGGATTGTAGCTGCAGGAGTTGAGCACTTCTTTCTACCAGTATCTGCTAACTAATTTGATCAGTTCTTCAAACCTGTATGACTGTAAAGAAAACCAAAAAGAATGTGGTATTTGTTATCTGCCTTCCCTGGAATTCGGCCCACCTCTCCGAACTGAAATATAACAAGAGGCATGTCAAAAATGGCCAATAATTTTTTACGCAGAATTGGGTTCTGGTGGAACGCGTTAACAAGAAAGTTCGATTCAATCCCTGGTTTACGTGAAAACAGTGCATCGAATTGTGTCTGAGAAGCTGGGTGATCACAAGTTGTGTGCGAAGTGGGAGCCAAAAATGTTGACAGATCCTCACAAAAGGCAAAGAATGACAGTTGCAAGTGAATTTTTGGCCCGTTGAGAAAGGACGAGGATGACGTCTTTTCTCACATAGTGACGGGGGATGAAACTTGGATATCATATGCCACTGTGTTGAAGCAGTAGTCAATGCAATGGTGGCACTCTAGTTTTCCTAAAGCGAAGAACTTCAAACAAACACCATCAGTTCACAAAATCATGGCAAATGTGTTTTGGGACCAAAAGAGTGTGATTTGTGTGTAATTATTGGAAAAAGGACGAACAATTGCAGCAGGTGTGTATTCCCAAATACTGAATAATCTGCGACGTACCATTCAGAATCAGTGAAAAGGAATGCTACGCTGGAATTCTTCTGATCCATGACAACGTCCGCCCACACACAGCTACTCGTTCTTTTGAGATAATTAAAAGATTTCGAAGGGAACTATTTAATTATTCCTCTTACAGCTCCGGATTTGCCCCCAGTGATTTTTTTTTTTTTTTTTTTTTTTTTTTGTTCGCCTGTCAAAGTATCTTGCATCAAAATGTTTCAACGACAGTGAAATGCCGAAGCCATCAATTCTGGACTGACTGCACTCTCAAGCGGCAGATTTTTACACAGAGGGTATACGGAAGTTTGTGCTACGCTATCAGAAATATCTATCTGGGTGTTCATAAGATCAAGTACCGTTCCTGTTGAAATCCAGTATATTCCTAATGAAAAGCCACTGCACACTCCAGTGAACAATCTACTGGAATTTGATGTCAGATTTTGACTTTCGAAATGTATTCACTCTTTGCTTCTGTCATTCATTGTCCTTCCCACTGGTCTAGCGGCTATCGTACGCATACTTGGTGCACAGGGTGCCGGGTTCGGTTCCCAATGGAAGAACCTTGAAATTTGAACACATTCGAATGACAACTTAAACTGTAGATCCACGTCTCAAATAGACTCGGTAATGTCAAGACAGGTTAAACTTCAACCAAGCATTTGTCGATATGAGTGAATCTTTCACATTAAGGATATTACATTAAGTACAATATCTTTTTTTTCTCTGACAAGTTCAATCGAAAAATTACTGGATTTTGAGCATAAAGTATCTGATTTGGCAACATTGGTCAAAGGGCGAGAACAGAAAAAGACAATCGCTGCTGAGAAAGAAGAGGGGTCGAATGGGGCATAGTCCCTTTTCTCTAGTAAAGAAACGAAAGACGATCTAAAAGCTGAGAAGTTCACAAGTTCCCATACGAAACTCTTGGGATTTACTATGAGAACGCCGAATACCAAAAGCAAGATTTATACAAAGGATTTTGCTCTAGTTTGAAAATGCGCATAGTATGAAAGAAAAAAAAAAGGAACGTAAAGAGAACTCGACTCACTTGTTATCCAATGAATGTAACGAGCTGTTTTCTGCCCTTAAATAATGAGGTGGGATTCAAGTTGAACGTAGGACACACAATTCCCTCGATGCCAATATTACGTGTAGGTGTCAGGAAAGAGAGAGAGAGAGAGAGAGAGAGATGCTTGCATAAGTCATTTACTTCAGTAAGGAAGAAGAATAACTGGGATGAACCGTCAAACGGACCATCAGAAATTCTATGAGTGTCATATAATTTATACTGCTTCGAAACAATAGAAATAAATCGAAATGTAATATATTTCAGACTTAGAAAGTCAGGGTATGATGGTGAACTTACTGAAGAGAAATATATTGTCAATATATCTACTGAAGATAGTATTAAGATAAAGGTTTATAGAGGCTGGATTTCGAATATTTAAATAGATGAAATTCGTTTGTAAGCACAGAAGTTCATGTATTAGTTGTCAATGAAATTAATTGGGAAAAACATTTTTTTAAGAACTTCATCTAAAGAAATTTGAATGCAAAGTCTATCTCAGCGTTGAATAAGCCCAGTTATTTAAATTTAAAAATTGAGTTAAGTTCACTCATTTCAATTTAGAAAGGACATAAGTTCAATTTACATCCGAAATGAATAATCAAGCTAAGTTCATGCTTGTCTTATAATTTAACAAGTGAGTTTCGTTTCACAGTCTGAAACTACAGTAGACTTACAAACTATAGGATTCAATACTCTAACTTCAAGCAGTACATCTATAACAACTGGTTGCAATAGATTAATAAGATCAAAGATAGACTCTGTTCCTCGGATGCTGAATCATCAGTCATTACTAGCTATGTCTTACTGTTTTTATTCTATGGTGATAAGGGTTGAAACCAGAAATAGTTAATTTTAATAACTTCTGGATTCAATACATGACTAAAGGAGGAGATAAAACCTACTCTTCGGAAGCTAAATCGATTGAAAGAAACTGCACCTCGATATCTTTTACCCTTTTTGTTCTATGGAAATCAGTATTAAAACCGGAAATAGTAGTAAATTAAAGCCACTTCCGGTTTTGATAGTGTGTTGTCGAGACAATATGTTCTCTAGATACTCTAAACCGATTGTATCAAAACTACTTGTCGCTATCTATTACCATTCTTGTTCTATGGCGAAAAGTGCTGAAACCGGAAATGGTTAATATGAACCACTTGCGATTTGAATAGAGGGTTAATGGAGAAGGTGGAATTTAATCTTGGAAAGCTGAATCAATTGCAAAAAAACAGCATCTCGATATCTCTGACCATTTTTGCTATGTGGAAATCAGTATTGAAACTTGAAGCAGTAGTGAATTTCAACTGCTTTTGGTTTTGGTAGAGAGTTTCGGGTTGCGATGGTATGTTCTCTTGACGGCCTGAATCGTCTGCAGAAAACCGCTTATCGCTATTTGTTACCGCTTTCGTTCTATAAAGATAAACGTTAAAACTGGAAATGGTTAATTTTAACCACTTCCGGTTTAAATAGAAGGTTAATAGAGAAGATCGAACTTATTCTAGGGACGCTGAATCAATAGCAGAAAACCGAATCTCGACAGTCTATCTTTTACCATATTTGCTCTGTGAAAATCAACATTGAAACCGGAAGTAATATTAAATTTGAACAACTTCCGGTGTGGTAGTTAGGAGTAGTCATGATACATTGCCTTGAGAGACTAAATCGTTTGCAAAAACCGGTTCTCATTATTTGGTTACGCTTCTCATTCTATTGCGAGAAACGTTGAAACCGAAGTGATTAATGCAAACCACTTCCGGTTTGAATAGAGTTAACAAAGGAGATAGAACCTATCCTTGGGACGCTGAATAGATTGCAAGAAACTCTATTTCTATCTCTAAGCATTTTTTTTTTTTTTTTGCTCTGGTACCTGTCAGCAGACAAACAAAGCCATTCAATAATACTTATGCATAATATAATTTGGAAGTCTAAAAAGAAGTAAATCTCGATTTACGTTAGAAATGAATAATCGGACTAAATTTATGCTAATCTTATAATTTAGAAATAAGACCTGAGTTCAATTTATTCCTAAACGAATAACCCCGCTATGTTCACGCTAATCTAATAATAATAATAATAATAATAATAATAATAATAATAATAATAATAATAATAATAATAATAATAATAATAATAATAATAATAATAATAAAATGGATGTGAGCTCAAGTTACATTTGAAATAAACAATCGAGCTAAGTTCATGGTGTAGCTCATAATTTAAAAAGGAGTTAAGATCAATTCGCATTCGAAATGAAAAATTGAGCTAAAATTCACGATTATCTCATACTTTAAAAAAAAAAAGATTTTTGAGAAATAAAGCTACTCACTCCCATGCTGACACTCACGCTTTTTTAGGTAAGTTAAACAACCAACGTTCCAAATAATAATAATTAAGCTACGTTTACGCTCGAATTCATAACATAAAGATGGGTTAAAACCACTCATGCTCACTTTTCGGTCAACTATTCTCCCAGTAAGTTTCTTGACGCGAAGTACAAATAAAAGTACACGGTAGCAAAAATTAAACTATAAAAACTATAAGATATAAATATACGATATAAATATAAGATATAAAATAAACTATAAACTATAAAATATCTATTAAATAACTATAAAATCATTTCCTTAGAAGAATACAAACTTATTTATAAGTGTGTAAATGAATATATACAGGATGTTTCAAAACAACACAGACAACGTTTGGGAGGTGATTCCTGACACCAAGATAAGACAAAATGTATAGATCAACCTGGATGCACAAATGCTTCCTTTCGGAGTCATAGGCTGCCGAAAACATGAAAAAGCGAACTTTAAAAAGCCCATAGCTCCAAACCTATGGTGCATACTGTAGTCGGGTCAAGACTTCATTTAGGAACTAGTATGTGCCATATCCAAATACCCAAGTTTCGGAATCCCACGGTACTTCCGCAACAGTATTCATAGAGGTAGTTGGTGAGTACTTCCAATTAAACGCCCGTAGCCAAACTCCCTCTATAAAAATTGTTGCGTGAGTACCTTAGGATTCTGGAACATTTACTTTCGGGTAGGGCACATATTAGTTCCTAAGTGAAGTCTTGACCTGACTACGGTAGGTCTCATAGTTTTGGAGCTACGGGCAATTCAAGTTCACTTTTTCATGTTTTCGGCAACCTATAACTCCGAAAGGAAGCATTTGTGCACCCAGGTTGATCTATACTTTTTGTCTTATCTTGGTGTCAGGAATCACCTCCCAAACGTTGTCGGTGTTGTTTTGAAACACCCTATATATATATATTCTGACCAGGATATTCTGACGGGGGTGAACAATAAATACAAGTACATTTGAATTAAATTTGATTTTTTAAAATGCCTTTAGGTATCTGTGGTGTGAATGTGAAACTGTCTAGAAATGCTAAATGTCTGTTCTCTACACGGTGAATCCTATTCCGTCAACCTTCAGAACGATTTTTGTTTATGTTTCAAATACATGCATTTGCTGTTTTGCAATGGAAGCGATGGTGGCCAACATAAACAGGTTTCAGTGGAGACAGAGTCACTTTCAGATTTTTTTCCAAGGCGGCAAGTGCCCCCTCCCCCTTTGCGGACGACCATGACTGAAGAAATTGATTTTGGTATGGATTCAGCATCAAAAGATTGGGGTCCCTTTTCCTCTCTTATTCTTCCATTCAAAGCAATTGTGCCTGATACGAGTAAATAATAATATCTGATTTGCATATTGAATTTCAATAGTTTGGAAGGCTATCGTAGTTTCACAATTTGAAAATAAATTCACTTGTTTACGTTTTCTATTTATTTATAACAAAACATAATGCGCCCTATGCAGAATCGTTTTGACGTATGATTAGCGCCATACTAAAAGTTTGACCAATGCATGGTTATCAGAAGTGTATTCAGAATCTCTGACTAGCACGTAGTAGTTTACTAAGTTAATCACATATGACTAATTAAATGAGAGCACAATAAACTTAGCACAATACTTACTTGGTTTAGCCACAATAAACTTACATTATGAGAATACAAGACAGTTAATTACTTGTCTTTCTTTTCTTTCATCTGATTGGGTGATATGAAACAGCTAGTAAGTCCAGTTTTCAACAATAGCAGAACTGTTTCTTAAAGTGAACGCTGAGAGATGGGCAGAAAAATTCCAGTTCTGCCGAAAATTAAAATTACAACTTAATCCTTGTATTGTTGCTAATATTAATGGACTTCTACTTATTCCCCCTCAAATATATCCCTCAGAAATGAATACGTTAATCATAATTTGATTTCGTAACCATTTATAAATTGTTTTAATGTCAAACCACAAGGAAAACCTTTGGAATTTAGTATTTCATACATTTTCACTTTTACAGACTACGTATCAAGGATGTTATAAATAGAGGATCTGACCATATGTATCTTTATCCTATTAAATCGGTGAAACCAAAAAACAACGGAGCATCGGCACGTCTGATTAGCTACTCTCGTTTCTACCATCGTCTGATTGGCTACTTTCGTTTCTGCCATGATTGTTGGCTCAAAACATTGCGATCCTATTGGGCGGAGTGGGCAGAGTAGGGGTGGCAAAACTGTGACGTATGGCTTCAAGATTTTGTTGTAAGGGCATATCCTCTATTTTATAAGATCCTTGCTACGTATGCGCACGTCTAGATTTCCGCAGTTGCCACATTTATTTTTCTCACTCGAAGTATTGGGGTTATAGTAGCTAATTATACCCAAATCAACTTATTTGCTGAACTCCAAGCTGAATCTGAATACTAAAAAGTACATCCTTCTTAGTACAGAGGTAATACGACACTAACTAATCACGTAACTAACGCATCATTAACGAATTCTCTCTGAATACCACAAAATTTCTTTAATTTAAAAATTGCGTATTTAATAGTTGTTTTTATTTCCTTTGTCATAGTCAATGGCATTCATTGGTGGAAGCAATGAATTGGAATATCGGGCAGTGCGTAACCGTAACTGTAAAGCTGCCAAGAAAAATCACATTGCGAAATAAATAAAAATGAAGTTCTATTTTAGTGGGAGATAGAAGATAAACCAAATTGCGTACTATATTTCATGTTCTGTCTTAAGTTCTAATAAAAAGAAAGAAACTAAAGAAACACACATCGAGTTATCGACGTTCTAGACTTAGGCTGCTGAACGTTACTTTTTCGGAAGGAAGTTGAGAGGATATCTGGAAACCAAAACTTAGCTCTCACCTCGTTAATTTAGAACGAATACACTATTAAAACATGGTACTACACACAGAGTGGATAAAAGGTGAATGATGACTGAACGGAAAGTTGAATGGGAAGAAACTTATCTGTTTTTGTTAATTACCTTAATTCTCCTTTACCAACTTTTGTTCTTAACTACTTCATTTGTTTAGAACAAACAAACAAAAACAAAAACAAAAAAATCCCTTACTAGGCAAACTTTGCATGGGAGAAAGTCTACTGTAGGTAATAAACGGGAACCCTTGTGCTAGCGAAGACTAATAGCGGAAGTTGCCTCGGAAGGGAAACACCACTATCGCTCCTGTCCTGTAGAGCTATCTATACAATGTTGCCAATGGGAGGAGAAATTCTCCTCTTTTCCAAGACGAAATTTTGCTGAAAATCGGAATTAGCTTCAAAATTGTAAATGTAACAAGGAAATTTCGGAGACTATGCACTTCTATAAATTTGTATACAACAATATACGAATATACTATTTTCTTTCGAGTAACGTTTCTTATATCTACATTTGATACAGCAGAAATTTTGTATCAAATTGAGAATGTTCCAAGAGTATTGCTAGAACGAGCTTAAAAACAAGTAATTTTTCTTATTAACTTTTACAGGCTTTATACCAATTGTTGTATGTGTATTTTATTATTATGCTCATCAAACAACTCTTGTAATATATACATCCATTTATAATTTCCTTGAGTACTAAATTTTACCCCATGTTTTGTTTAAGAGTTCTTTTAAACCATTCTACGGTATGTTATTTTAAGAAGACACATGCTCAAAATTGAAAAATTAAAACAGTATCATCTCTCTATGACTTACAGTTCATGAGATATGCATCCTTAAATTTCCCGAAATCCGAACTTTTTGGGCCAATATCTCGGGAATGGTAAGAGTGATGCGAAAAATTCCATCACTTTTTGAGATAGTTTTTGATACTCTATCGAATGAAGGGCTCAAAATTGAAAAAAAAAAAATCAAAGAACACACACAGAGACATGGAGAATTCAGTAATCAACTTTTTAAGTTCGTTGAATTACAATATTTTCATTAAAATAAAGGTCCTTATCTAGGTGTGGAATTTGAGAACATGTTTAGTTCAGCATTAAATCCTTCGTCTCAGAGTTCTTGTGAAGAACAATTTAATTAGCATTTTCTATTCCATTTTCATCTTCTCTTTGTCTATGAAAACATTTGAAAGTCCCAGGAAAAGCTGTTAATATTAGTAACACTGTGTATGAGAGGATCTATAAATGTCAATAAAAAGTATATTACATTCTTATAATCGGAGAGGATAGAGCATCATAGATTTTATCGTGTTTATTTTTTAATAAGGGCTAAGGATGTTGTAAACACTTAAATTATAAGCACCAATTTGACCTACTTAAGCTTTCTATTATTTGATCATGAAAATTAGGAATATTAGACTACTGAAATAATATAAATACTAGCTTCCAGCAAAGCAATAAAATGTGTATTTTTCCATAAAAAAAGAGCATGAAATTGTAAACAAAATTTAAAATAAATGCCAGTTGGAAAATTTTATGAACATAACGAGAAATTTTATTTGCATATTATATAGTACGGTTACCAGTTTTCTCTTCTTTATTTACTACATCTAGGTCATTTCTATTGCGCGCAAAGACCAGTGGGCCCGTCAGACACCTAACTGCAAAAGTGTCATCTTTCTACTTCATTTCGAGGATATGCAACTCCAAAGAGAACATTACAGATCACACTGGCTTTTTTCACGGCAATTTTCACTTTTCTATTTCCTGCCTTCGGATCTATTTCATTGAGCGCCAAGACCAGTGGTTCCGACAGAAGTCTCACTGCGTAGAATGCATAGTGCCACTCTTTTAATTCATTTTGGGACGTGCCTTTTCAAAAACATTATGATATTTTAAGATAGTGTTTTTTCCTTCCATTCCTGAATCCGCTTCGGTTCCATTGTGCGCAAAGGCCAATGATTTTGCCAGAAACCTCACTGCGTACAGTGTGTCATTTTTTAAATTTATTTTCAAGTGTGCCTTTTCAAGAAGAACATTATGGTTTTTTTCTTAGACCAGTGTTTGTTTTTCGTTCTTTTGCTGTATCTGGGTCGGTTCCATTGTGCGCAAAGGCCAGTGATTCCTCCAGAAGCCTCACTACATAGAGTGTATCACTCTTTGAATTCATTTTGGGATGTGCCTTTTAAAGAAGGACATTATGATTTTTTTTTTAAACCAGTGATTCTTTTTCCTTCTATCCCTGAATCAAGGTCGATTTCATACTGCTGAATGGCAAGTGATTCAGCGAGATTGGAGAGTGTCATCCTTTTAATCCATTTTGCATCCAAGATGACTAGTATTATTTTTCTTAGTTTATAAATTTGCTTAGTAATTCCTATTACTTTCTCTATCTAAAAACTGTAAACTAGTAATTTTCCAACTTGATGTTCTATGACGTCACATATTGCAGGTCTCATTCGCAGTAAATCACACAGGGAGAACAAAAAGCAAACACCAAATTACAGTGGTGACAGGTAAATAACATCGATGACTTAATCGGTGGTTTTGTAGATCGCTACTCGTGGATCCGTGTCACTACCAATCCTTGCTTTCTTCTGTGCCCCTACTTTGAGCCCCTCTTCTCTCCTTTGCTCTATATTCTATTCGTCCGATCTCAAAATCATGTTCCTTCGTCATATTTCAGCAACTATCATATTGTCCGTAACAGACACACTGATGGAATATATTTTTCTTAGCTTAATATTCCACTTTTATACTCCGAGAATAAAAGAGACGATGGTGATGGTTATGAACGAAATGGTGGAATGAAGAAAGTGTGAGAAAACGAAAAAAACTCGAGAAAACACACACATATAGTGTTTTTCCACCAGAAACCCCACCTGGGTTTGAACCAGGAACTCCACGCACCAGGGCTGAGCACTCTACAACAGAGTTGCCGCGATACCATAGAGTATTTCGAATATACATGTAGTGCGCTCACCTCTGGTGTGACGAATCTTTTGTTTTATCCTAGGCCATATGTATATGTGACGAACAACATTATATCCACGGATTTTCTCTTGTTTCCTCCCACATTTACATTCCACTTATTCTTTTACAATTTTGACTTTCATTAATCATCTGCGAACTTAGCTTAGGAAACATAACTGTGGGATGTAAATCCTAACACTGAAAGATTTATTTTCCTCTTTTTACAATATTTAATCCAATTCATTTTTGAAAACTAATGCATACATTCACTGCCTAACTTAATTAGAGGTTTCTTATGGCTTAGATTGTCAGTGTGACAGCCTTCAATGCAAAAGATCTGTGATCGAGACCAGCTCGAAATTCAAGTTGTTAGGGATGCGCACGAGACGAGTCGAGACAGGATTTTCCTGACAAAATTCGAGTCGAGACACGGCTCTTCCAATAGAGAAATATACATTTTTCGAGTCGAGACATCACTTTTACAGCACAGTTTCGAGACGAGACAGCCACAAATCTTGTCTCGTGTGCACCCCTACAAGATGTGTGGCTCTTACGTTAAACTGTAGATTCACAACGCATATAGCCCCGGTGCTGCAAAGACAAGTTGAACTCTAACTAACTCAATTCAACAAATATTTGATGGGCTAACCACAAAATCTAATTAAGACCGCAATCAAAACAAAATAAAATGAACGTCAGAGAGACTTCTGGAAACCTTAGTATCTGAAGTATTGGCAACACTGCGAACTACATTAACCTTTTTCCCTCTTTTTTTAAAACTAGGTTTGTAGATGAAAATAGTTCAAAAGGATAAGAGAGAGAGAGAAAAAAAGTGAACGGGAGAGACAGACTGTACCCAATGCCTTTTAATTTGTTCTCGTTAATGTCTCGCAGCCCAGGTTAATTGCACTGAATTCATCGACGGTGGAAGGTACTGTAGAACAACAGATGTGCCTCATCGATTATCCGTTAACACGCCACCGCCATGATTACGTTGTGGCGGGGCGATGGAGTCCATTTTGGGATCTCAGGTAAATGATCTTATTACCTGATGTATACATAAAATGCCATGTAGCGTTAAATCTAGGAAGTGGGTCAATTAAGAAAGAGTAGTTACGAAAATAGGCATCACTGTATATATATATATATATATATATATATATATACAGTTTTTTGGTTAAGAAAACCCGGCATGAATTGTGTACATTGCTTTTTCTTCATAGAACTTACTGCCTGTATTTAAGAGAAAGTTAAGTCTGCAGAAAACACACTAATCTTCCGTTTTACGTGGAATGGCTAAAGTTTACACAACTTGAAGGAAGTGGTTGGTTTGACTGGAATTTACGGTTTAGTTCCCTCAAGCTCATTTCCTTTAACGGCCAGCCCATGTGTCCAAACTATGAGAAAATAACATTCATCTGTATTTTACGACAGCTTCAACGCTTCATCACAGCAACTTAAGTGACCAAAAAGCTTCAAGAAGAAAGAAAGAAAAAAAATGTTGAGTTGCAATACGAGTAACAACAACAACTTTACGTTTCTCTTCAACAACTCAACCATCTAACTGATTAATTTCTTTCTTTTTTCTTTTTTTGAAGTTTTGCTTCTTACTTCCATTATATAACATTTTGTATTGGATTTAATGTTCAGCTTCTTTATTACCAGAATTTAATAAGCTGTAACTGTTCTATAAAAAAACAGTGAATGGTAAGGGAAAAAAACAAGGAATGTCCATGTACGTATGTGCTTTTTCGGGTGCTTTGTCCTATCTGTTGGTGACTCTTGGTACTATTTGACTGTATATACCAGGCGTGCGTAATGTAGAAATGTCCACGTAAAAAGGGGCAAAAGATTTAACTAACCCTATTCTTTTTACGCGATCTTCAATATTAAAACGCCATTTTCTCGAAAATGTAGTTTTGTGACATTCCTTCTTTTTCCCCTTACCCTTCAGTTGAGAATGCTCCAAGAGCATTACCAGAACGAACTTAAAAAGAATGGAGAGATGGAGCGGGAAGGATAACTGTGTTCCTACATGTAAAAGTAAATATTTTTATCCGCACCTTCTTCTGTTTCTCGCAAAAATTCGCAAAATATCATCTCTCTATGACTTACGATTCCCGAGATATAGCTCTTTAAATCTCCCAAAATTCGAACCTTTTGGCCACTATCTGGGGAACGGTGGCCAGTTAACCAGTGGCCACCGGTTATTATTTGGTACCAAAATATTCACCATTCTCTTAGGTACTGACTAAAACCAGTATGATCTCTCTACGACTTACGGTTCCCGAGATTATGGCTCCTTAAATCTCCCGAAATCGGATCTATTTTTTGGCCAATAGCTCGGGAACGGTAATTCACAGAGAAATCATATTGGTGTTGATCAATACCTAAGAGGATGGTGAATATTTTGGTACCAAATAGTAACCGGTGGCCTTTACCCAACTTGCCACTGGCCACCAGTTAACATCGGCACCAAACTGTTTACTATCCTTTTAGGTACTGAGTAACAGCAAGCAATATAATCTCTCTGTGACTTACAGTTCCCGAGATATGGGTCCATAAATTTTCGGAAATCGTCAATGTTTTGGCCAATATTTTGGGGAATGGTAAGAGTTACGCGAAAAATTCCATCACTTTCTCAGATAGTTTCGGATTTTCTATCGAATGGAAAATTGAAAAAAATCGCAAATAACAGACAGACAGACACACAGACATAGAGAATTCAGTAACGTACTTTCAACGTTCGTTGAAAACTGAAATATTTAATAAAAAGTATATACAGAAATAAATATACCATTTGAAAAACTCATTAGAAGATATGGGATAAAAACAATCGAAGTTAAAGCTCCTTGGTGCTACAGTCCAGCTCACGAAGAGGAAGCTTCTTTGTGACAAGTCATTAGCGTTCGCACCTCTGATACGGGAAATTTTGGTTTCAATTCCCATATGGAAGTTAATATGGTTTGAATGCTACATTAAGTTGTAATTTAACTTCTGATACAAGCTCACAATGGCTGATTAAACTGCATTTAGTTGGGTGGTGTAATTAGGGGGGTTACTTTAAGAAAATTTTGTCCGAAGGGGGTGGAAACAAAATATAAAGGGCTGCACTGGGACACTCTTTTGGTAAAGAACGTGTGCTGCACAAAAGAAACTCGTAATCGTAATTTAATTTATCTTAACTCCAGGGTGGAGCGAAGAACCATCTCCGGGAGGGAGACAGCTACAGCGTGAAAGTGCCTGGGAGAAATACTGCATGTAACGATCTTTCAGCGGCATTGTTTTCACCTTCCTAGAACGGATTTCGCTAGTTCACAATATTAGTATCTCTAGTTCCTTCACAATACTGGATCACACGCAAAATACTATTCCCATAAGGAATTGATTCAGGACCATATGAATCAAAGACATATTTGCTAACCATCTGTCCACACGAATATAGAAGAACTACTACTAACTAACCATTAATAAATATTGCAATATCCCTTCATGTTTATAAACAACAGCATGTGCTTCTCCACGAGGATCATCAAGCAGCCGATAGAAACCACGTACGAAGAAGTACGAAGAAGGACACGAAGAACCACGAAGGACTCCGACAAACCTTCACAGGTTCTTTTTCCAAAGGACGGCTATAAAAGGGCACATCGAGACCAAGAAACCATCAGTTTCAGCTGATCATTCCTATCTTCGCACTGCTGTGGGCAGGAGAGACTCTCTAACCTTGCATCTAGTCTGCTTGAGCAAGGGGTTCCTATCTCTGCGTTGCACTGGGCAGGAGATATTACCTTACCTCCGTGCTACACTAGGCAGGAGGTTCATTTCCTCTCCGCGCTGCATTGGGCAGGAAACACCAACCCATCTCAGCGCTGCTTCGAGAAAGAGGTTAATTTCGTCTCAGGGTTGCACTGGGCAGGAGGCACCAATCTACCTCCGCGCTGCTTCGAGCAGCAAATCCAATTTCTTGGAGAAATAACTATTGTATAAAGGATCTACTTATATGTAGCATATTACTTGTATAAAACTTGTTGTAATAAAAAGGTGAGGAAACGAACAAAACCCGTGTACCAACTCCACCATTACATTGCATTACAATATTTTATACTACATACTTTATCACTCATAGTCATTTCTGTTTAATAAGAAAAAATCTGTGAATTGTTTGAAAACTGTGCGCGAAACACCACCAACGGTGTGTTCCTAAAATGACTACATAATACCAATCACCATGTTTGGTAGTTCACTAAACCACTTCCATTTTAACAATTTATTCCAAAATATGATGGAGCTGAAGAACCACGAGGTATGTCAAAAAATGTGGTTAAGAACTTAGTTTAAGAAATGAGTTAAAACTTATCAAGCCCTTCTGTGAATGTACATTTAGCCCTTCTATGAATGATGTTCTTCGAAGCAAGGCGTCATTTGGAAAGGTGAAGGGTGGCATTTGCCCCCACCCCGAGTTCGAGAAGTACATGCTATGCATTTTATCGATTGCATATAATATATTAATTAAAAAAACGTGAAAAATTTTGTCAGTTGTGGATCTTGTCCCCATTTGGCAAAATCTGAAATAACGCCACTGCACGACCCGCCCGCTTGTGCGTAAATAATTTTTGTAAAGAAGACTATATATAAATAATTATGTAACAATAATCGTTAAAATATCTAAGAAATATATGGTGTTGAAATGAGTTATATACTGCCAATATTTATTTATATAATACAGGGTGAGCATAAAGTCTTGCCCTGATTACAAAAATGTATTACAGAAGAACCGTTTGATATAATAATGAAAATACTGGTCAGTTACATAGGTTGGTATTACAAGTTTTTTTTTAAAGACCACTTACGTTAGGTCACTTCAACGTGTGCCCCCTTGGTAGCTCGGAGAATGTCTAAGCATTGCGCTTTCTCCTGCTTCGATGCCATTTCGCAAACTAACCCGCGTGCGCCAAGTAACGTACTGCGATCACTCTTGGAAAAAAATGAAATGAAATCTTTGAGTTTTACGTCCCACGGTTATGCCGGTTAGGCTAAAGGAGACGGTGATGATGAGTAATGAATGAAATGGTGGAATGAAGAAAGTGGGAGAACCCCGAGAAAACCCACGCACACGGTAATTGTCCACCACAAAGTTCACTTGGCGGGGGCTGGGATCGAACCCGGGACCCCAAGCACCAGAGGTGAACGCTCTACCACTGAGCCACCGCGGCGATCTCCTACTTCAGTGGTTCTCAACCGATATGTCGCGACACACTGGCGTGTCATGCAGTCCCCTAAGGTGTGTCGCGAAATTTTAGAATTTAAAAATCATGAAGAATTTAATAATAATTGGTTAAAATTGAGACACACTGTACCAGTCAACACCTCTAGCAGTAGCAATAATGCTCAGTGCTATATAGAGTATTTATAAATAATAATAGGTTTCACTATTATAATAGACATTATTATTATTATTTATAATAAAAAATATCGAACAAATGTGTTGCAATGTCCTGGATGTTCAGTAAAATGTGTAATCAGTCGAAAAAAAAGGTTGAGAACCATTGTCCTATCTAACCGACGCCCCAACCTTCTGTTTAAGAAAAGTTCGGTTTTAACATCTTAGCCTTTGTCTGTCTGTGCAATCGCGTGGAATCAAGTGCTATACAGAATATGACATACAGTATATTGAAAGACTAATTTTCTCCATTGTTTCACTATAATGCTGGGAAACTGGTTTGGAAACGGAACAATACTTAAGTCCAGGAACAAACTTCAGATTTCTCCTTTTTATTCTCTCTCTGAATTCACTGAAATATGCTATGATTTGAGATGCTTCAATTAAAGATGCTTGCTTCCAACAGGATGGTGCCACAACGAACATACAACAAGCATCCATAGCATTACTCGAGGGCATGAATAGCACTAGTACTTATGAATAGCATTATCTTTCGTGGCATCTGGCCTTTACGATACCCTGATCTCACTCTACCAGACTTCTATCTGTAAGGATTATCTCAGGTGACATGTATATGAACACAGTCCAAAAATGTTTGATGAGTTAGAACGACATTAAAAAAAAATCAGTCTTTACTTTTGGGAGAGTTCCCTAGTGGTTACGTGGACAGCGTACGCACCTTTGACGCGGGAGACCCGGGTTCAAAGGTGATTGAAACTCATGTGGTTCGGATCCCACGTTAAGCTGTAGGTCTACGTCTCATATAACCTCGCTGATGAACAGGACGTTAATCTCAAATCCAAATTACTTTACTTTTGGAGTGTCCCTCGTATTTATATTCGTACTCTACAGAAACCGGACGTTTCGAATTTTACCGAAGATGGCAGCACTGTTTCTGTAAGACTGAAAACGGGAAACGAGGCGAAATGGGGGAAGAAGTTGTCGCGTCGTCTTATTGCAAACACAAGAAGCGAAGTGGAAGGAATAAAAAAAATAAGAAAGAAACAAAGACATTACACAGACGGAGAGACTGCCTGGCGCGATTTCACATTTCTTCCTTCTCCAACCATTGAGTATACCGTACCTGAGGGATAGTTGATGTAATGTGGAACAGTTCCAGAAGAAAATTTAAGTTGTAGTTTCTCCTACTGCAAGAGAACAACGACAAAGACTAGCAGTATTGTATATAACAAACGATTTATGTTTCCAAATCGGGCCTCGCGTTTTCGCTACTGTTTATGCGCTTGTATTTCTTCTGCCTTTTCAAATAATAGTTACAATAATATAAATCTGACATAGAGAAGATATAGCCCCCAAAAAAGTTAACGTTACAAATTCTGAAAGTTTTTTTTTTTTTTAATTTTAAGACGAAATATGAGTTTTCTCTATCATAAATAAAAATTGATCAATAACCGATATCTGTACCAAAATATATTTATGTATCTTCGTATTAAGCAGAAAATTTAGGTCTGCTTGCGTTCTAACCAGATTGTAAACGGATGCTATACAACAATGCAACTGATTCAAAGGGATAACTAATACTGTATATTACACTTTGTTCTACAGGGCTTCTTGAAGAGATGAGGGTCTTTTTAAAGAATGTTCTTAACGTGATTATATATATATATATATATATATATATATATATATATATATATAGAGAGAGAGAGAGAGAGAGAGAGAGAGAGAGAGAGAGAGAGAGAGGAGAGGGTGCAAATGTGGAAACTTAGTTTGTAGTTAATTTGTAAAAAAGCAGTGAATCGTTAATTTAACGTGGAAAATTGCCCCAAAATGCCTTAGAATGTTAGAAATATGGGACCATAATTCGCAAGTGCAAAAACCCTGTACGTAAAAAATAAAAAGATATTTGCACATGTACTAGCATATTTCGATTTTTTAAAAACTGAGGATAATGTGGAAACACCCTAAAATTACAGTAAATTAATGTGTAGACACACAAAGTTGTTAGAACATAGTAGATATGACTTTAATCACATAAATCATGATCTGTAGATGAAACAAAGATAACAAAAATTTTTAAATGATTAGAAAGTTACTAAGTAAACAAATTTCGATTTACTGGTTTTGTTGTCAACAGACAAGGATGTTATGTAGGTAAGTTCTATTTGCAGAAATCACAAACATAAATGTCTGTTTCCACACAGGCACACTCAGAGTGACTCAATTCCTCACATAATTGACATTGAATCCATAGTTCACCAAGCATATCTTTCGAAAATGGATTTCCACAAAATATGCACAGGGCATCTTTTTCGGTGGGCTCTTCTACTCCAACTGGAAGATCGAGATCGGGCTCTCCTGAAGATAGACCGACGGATTTTTTGGACTCGTCAGTATCCGACTCCTTATTGAACTGTAGTTCTTTTAAAAAAAAAAAATTGGAGGAGAAACTTCGGGCATTTTTCTAGTTTTCTTACCGGCTACAGGCGGCTTCTGTTTAGGTCTAGTCGTATTCTTAGATAATGATTCTTCGATGTGTGTTATCTTCAATAAATTATTTACTAATAATAAAACAATGCAATGGACGTTAGGATGAGGGAAATGTGGAAACGTTTCCATATTTTCCTCATCCACATGTTTCCAAGTTACCCGCACTGTAGCCAAACTGAATTGTACGAGTTAAGTTTAAAACACGTTTGCTTGTGATTTGATTGAAATCCACCAATATCTTCCCAATAACTCCCTTTCACAATACTCTGGCATGTATTACACTACATCTATTATACGTTAGACTCAATGATACTACACACTTATCTCCAGAAACTTCACGAAAATGTGTAAACAACAATCGACGCACCACCATTAACTACACTGGCCGACTACTTCATAAAGTTGTGGCGTGACCAAGGGGGACGAGGGTGATTGTTTACGGCAATCGCTGCTAGGGTAAAACTCTCTGCAGTCAACATACATTACGTTTCTACATTACCCTCACGTTTTCACATTTATACCTCCCTCCTCTATATATAATAATGGCACGTAGCGAAGGGAAAGTCCCGGAATTCTGATTTCTCACCAAGCATAATTTTTAGCTTTTAAAACTAACGTACGAGGATGATTCAGAAAGTAATGCCTCCAAGCCCACTATTGGCCAATAGTTCCGAATTGTTTATCATTCATACACTGATGTTTGAGCTATAGAATGTCACTTGTTTGACCTTCCTATCTCTTCTCGTTCCAGAGTAGTGGCATACAGTGGTGACGTCCGGTTGAAACAGCGGGCTGCCATTGACTTTCTGACTGCGGAAGGTTGTGCGCCCAGTCATGGATACACCATTACGACCCGGAAACGAAGCGTCAGTCGATGGAGTACTTCCACACGTTCTCTCCTCCGCCAAAAAAAAAGTTATCCCTCAAAGTGTTCTTGACATTGTGTCTTATCCTGCCTATAGTCCGGATCTTGCGTCCTGCGATTTTTGGCTCTTCCCCAAACTTAAGGATCGCCTTAAGAGCCAAGGCTACAACTATGACGTGGAGCTGGAAGCAGCAGTACGGCAATGGTGTCGTTGGCAGCCACCACAATTCTTCGCCCACTGCATGAAAAACCTTGTTTCGCGTTGGTGCAAGTATGTTGCTCGTAATAGGGGCGGGGGCTATGTTGCAAAATAATGCCACCATTTGTAGCTGACATTACAAGCTTTCCACTGATAGCTACAGTGAAACCTCTACTAACGGACACCTCTATAAAGCGGACACCTCCCATAACGGACATATTTTGTAATCCCCAAACACTGTAATAGGAAAATGCACATTCGAAAACCTCTCTAAAGCGGACACTCTCTAGTACGGACACGGACAGTCTTTCCTGTCTTTTATAGGTATTATTTACCTCCGTATTACGGACACTTTCTCTAGAAATAAGTTGAAAAGTACAGTAAAAAATAAAACATTTTTTGTGATTCATACGTGTGTCAGCAAGGAAGCACATGAGAGTGTGACAACATTTTGCCCCCTCAACTGTCTGCTCAAGAGGAAAGGTGTCCGTTTAACAACATCCTCATGTTCTTTGCTTGCATTCTACTCTCACCCAACTTGTTTTAGATACAAAAGTGATTGACAGTTGCCCACCGTTTGGGAAGTTGGGGTTAAAGTCATTTTACTGTCCGCTGGAATCTCTAACTAAGCAAAAGACAAGTTTGGTATTTTTTGCCCGCGGGTACGCATATTGTCTCAAAAGTCATTACTGGACTGTAATTAACTCACAAATTAAAGCAATACGCCGAAAACGTGTAAAGAGCAGAGAACTATAACATCTTATTTCCATGTTGTGCCTCGAACATAGAGTATTGAATGGCGCAAGATAATACAAGTACAGCAACATTTTGGTAATATTTGTAAATACATGATTCATGCAAAAATATTTTTCTAATTGCACAATACCTTCTACTAATTTACGTAAGAAGATATTGAAACCTCTCTAAGGCGGACACCTCTCAATCCGGTCCGGACCTTGGCGGACAATTTTTGATTCCCCACGGCTGTCCGCTTTAGAGAGGTTTCACTGTATATCGGTACTATCTGTCAAACACAATAAAAGTATCAGCTTGGAGGCATTGCTTTCTGAATCATCGTCGTATTTCATGTTAACCATGAAAATGAAATGTTAAATATTGTTCTTCGAGATATCATTAAACACATTCTGACAGTGTGCTAATGTGGAGTATGTGTTTGGAATTTACACAGTTTACGTATTAAGTGGAGATGGATGACCAAAATATTCGGATATTAAAGTATCCGGTATCCATTTTCAAAGAAAATGGAGAATATGGATAAGGAATAATATCCGGAAAACAAATATATCCGAATATCAAGTATTGTGCATTATCTGTATGTTTTAGATATTCAGATATTATCTATTATCCAAATGTTATTTATTATTCGTTACAGATATTATCCATTATTCGGACATCGCGGTTCGTCATCTGCATACATGTTATTCGAATATTACCTGTCATTCGGATATTGCGAATCCAGATGAATTTCTATCCGATACCCGAATAAAAATATCTGGATATGGTCGTCGTTAGTATTAAAGAATATATAGCATACTGTTAATTTACAGTACGATAGTTCTCCGAAAACTTGGAATAAATTATGCAGAATTTAGAGATGTTACCAATAAAACGAGGTAAAGTTCGTTAAATTATGTTGTCACCAATGTTGTCATCAGATGTGTTGGCGAGTCAAGCAGGTGCGGCTGCTCTCTTAAGCTGCATAGTTACCCAACCACCTATTTTTTTAACCTGAAAGAATGTCTTTGAATTTTTGAGTAAAAATAAAACTTTGCTTTCTTCGTGATTGCCATAAATTGGCCCCATCTCCATAAATAGGACTTTCTCATCAAAGTCACTTTAAACTTTCTTCTTATATTGAGGTCCTGAACACGTATCCGAAGTTTGTCAGTTGTTTTATTGAGTGCAGCCACCTATGAACAACTACCTTAATTGCTTTAAATTGGCCTTATCACCATAATCACGCATTTCCGACCAAAGTTTCAGATAAACATTTTCCTTATATTGACGGCCTGAACATTGAGTGATGTTTGCCGGTTATTTTATTAAGTGTAGGCACCCTACGACCAATTGCAGTTAAGTACTTCAAATTGGCCATATCTCTGTAATCAGGCCAATTGGACCAAACTCGCAAAAAAAGCTTTTTTTCTTGTATTGAGGTCCTAAAAACGCTTGCAAAGTTTCTTTGTTTATTTATAGAATATTCTGTATACCATGACGTAATTAGAATTTTGTTTTGGGAGGGCTATGCACAGCACGGGGAAGCAGGGAGCGGCAATTGCCCATGTGAGTTTGAAAATTTTACATATATATATATATATATATATATATATATATATATATATATATATTAATTTATGCATAAATTGAAGTTTTAATAGCAAGAATTGCAACAAAAATTTAGCAGTGAATCTAACCTTTTATTCTATGCATAGAAGAAAAAGAAAGCATCCTTTTGGCCTACCTAATTTCCAGGTCTACTTATTCTCTCCTCTTGATTTTATTTAATTCAATTACCTAATCCTATTACCTTTCTTTATAACTAAACGATGTAAATATTCTTTTGCTAAAATAATTAAAGTCCCGTTATGTTGATATCCGTGCAATTGGTGTGGAACACCAGTTTCGCTTATCAGCTCCTCTTACAAGTGTTACTGACGATGACCGACTTGAATTCCAACGGTCGAAAGTATGATAGGAGAAACGAAAGAAAGTAACAACTAAGAAAAAGAAACGGAAACAGAAGAATAGAATGGACGAAAGAAAAAGAAACAAAAAAAAAAAAAAAAAGAACAGTTCTTACGTGAAATTAAATTTAACAAATATAGTATTATTTCTAAACCAAGAGCATAAGAAAATGGAAAATCAATAAAATTCTTTGAAATGATAAAAAGGATTATTGTTGCACGTGGAATGTGAAAAACTAACAATTTTATTTCGGGAGTGGCTTCAGCAGGATAGCCCCCTAAATACGCCACTGCCTACAGCAAATAAGAAAAATGAATGTCACCACAAAATATGAAATCTAGTATTTGGTCTAGGAATTAATTCGTGCGGGTGGACAAGAGATGGCGCAACGAACGGAGCGTCCCACAGTTCCGTGTATCCACACATGTGTTGCAAACCCCTGTCATCGCGTATCGTTCGTAGTATAGGGCAGTGGATTAAAGTGTCAACAACACCAGTTTGTAGTTAAGTGAACATGGCGCAATTTGTGCCTGATAAAGTGTTTTTGCGGGGTGTCCTGCTGCATTACTTTAACATGCAGAAAAGTGCGACTGAAAGTCATCGTATTTTGGTGGAAGTGTATGGTGACCATGCTCTAGCTGAGCGAACGTGTCAGAAGTGGTTTGCACGGTTTAGAAGTGGTGATTTCGGCTTGGCAGACCAAGAGCGAGCTGGACAGCCAAAAAAATTTCAAGACGAAGAATTGACAGCATTGCTCGAGCAGGATTCGTGTCAAACGCAGGAACAACTTGCAGCAGCATTAGGCGTTGATCAAACAACAGTCTCCAAAAGCTTGAAAGCCATGGGAATGATTCAAAAGATGTCACATTGGGTTCCACATGAATTGAAAGACAGAGACGTTGAAAGACGAAAAAACATTTGCGAATTGCTGCTTCAACGACAGAGCAGAAAGGGGTTTCTGCATCGAATTATTACGGGTGATGAGAAGTGGATCCATTACGAGAACCCTAAACGAAAAAAGGCCTGGGTGAAACCAAGTGAACCAGGTCCATCACAACCAAAACGAGATATTCACTGTGCAAAGGTTATGCTGTGCATATGGTGGGATATGAAAGGTGTGGTGTACTATGAGCTGCTGCAACCGGGTGAAACTATGAATGGAGAACGTTATCGACGACAATTAATGCGTTTGAAGCAAGCTCTGGCCAGAACACGACCAGAATGGGAGAACAGACATGATAAACTTATTATTCAACATGATAACGCTCGCCCACATGTCGCAAAGCCGGTCAAAACCTATTTAGAAAATGTCGGATGGGAAGTTTTACCCCACCCGCCGTATTCACCAGACGTTGCTCCTTCGGACTACTACTTGTTCGATTGCATGAACAACGATTTGATTGGACAGCGGTTTACTTCTTCAGAAGATATCGAAACATGGGTCTCTGACTGGATCGCTTCCAAGGATGAGGACTTCTTTCGCCACGGAATCCGTACATTGCCTGACAGATGGGCGAAAGTGGTGGCTAGCGATGGACAATATTTTTCTTAAGGTATTTATGTATTTTGTGTTTGTACTACAGCTTCAATGTGTGCGTACCAACCGCACGAATTAATTCCTAGACCAAATATTACATCATTCTTCCTAATTAATTGACAGTTTCGTAACACGGAGAAATTAAATTACTCGTGTATAAGTCATATATATATATATATATATATATATATATATATATATATATATATATATATATTCCTGGTAGTTCCTAATTGGTCCTCAAATTCAACAAGGCGTAATTTTACTAAGAAAGACCAATATGTAAGGAAGGGCAATTGTAATAGAGAAAGAGGAAGAGACGTATTTTTTTTCACCTGTAATGAAATATAGCATTTCAACAATTTCTTCCTCCGAAGCCAAAATCTAGTTAAGCAATAAATTATTATCCACAATATTACTCAGGTTACATTCTCCCAACCACTTGTTAATTAAATCAGTTTTTTTTTTCTCTCTTGCTAAATTAATAAAAATGAAAAAATTGGCATTACAAAATGCAAGGTATACGTTTCGGTTACCTGATGTTGCAATAACCAGAACGATACTTAATTTGATTTTTTTTCCCTAGATTATTATTATATTAATATGGTCAGATATATAGAATTTCCTGTTTTTCCTAAATAATGAATGTATGTTTCTAATTATGTGGTTTAATGAAACGATAATAAATTGATGATTAAATTTAGTCATAAAATGAATTCAGTAGCGTAAAATTGAGTTAAAGGCAAAGAATTTGGCTTTCTAATACAATGGGACTTCGATAACTCGAAGGTGAAGGGAATAGAGAAAAATTTGAGTTATCAAGTTTTTCAAGCAATCAAGGTTCGAGTTATCACGGTGGCCACAACAAAAATTCGAGATAACGAGGCTTCGCGTTCCTAATTAAAAGCGACTATATAGCATCTATAACTCGAAGTTTTATTCATTCAACTTCTATAACTCGAAATTTTATTCATTCAACCTCTATAAGTCGATGTTTTGTCCATTCAACGTCTATAACTCGAAGTTTTATTCATTCAACTTCTATAGCTCGAAGTTTTATTCATTCTACCTCTATAACTCGAAGTTTTATTCGTTCAACATCTATAACTCGAAGTTTTATTTATTCAAAATCTATAACTCGAAGTTTTATTCATTCAACTTCTATAACTCGAAATTTTATTCATTCAACATCTATAACTAGAAGTTTTATTCATTCAACTTCTATAACTCGAAGTTTTATTCACTCAACTTCTATAACTCGAAGTTTTATTCATTCAACATCTATAACTCGAAGTTTTATTCATTCAACTTCTATAACTCGAAGTTCTGTTCACTCAACCTCTATAACTCGAAGTTTTATTCATTCAACATCTATAACTCGAAGTTTTATTCATTCAACTTCTATAGCTCGAAGTTTTATTTACTCAACTTCTATAACTCGAAGTTTTATTCATTCAACCTCTATAACTCGAAGTTTTGTTCATTCAACCTCTATAACTCGAAGTTTTATTCATTCAACCTCTATAACTCGAAGCTTTATTCATTCAACATCTATAACTCGAAGTTCTGTTCATTCAACCTCTATAACTCGAAGTTTTATTCATTCAACTTCTATATCTCGAAGTTTTATTCATTCAACCTCTATAGCTCGAAGTTTTATTCATTCAACATCTATAACTCGAAGTTTTATTCATTCAACCTCTATAACTCGAAGTTATAAAAGTTCCTTAAATTAAATAAGAAGAATAGTAAAAATAAAATATTAGACATGAGTAAAACTCATTTACAGTACACATTACAACAATGGGAAGACTAGCAACAATGACACGTAAAAGCATAGAGGTATAGCTTGGAGTTATCGAGGTCATATCAAGAGAAGTTCAACTTAAAGAGGCAAACTTTCACTCGCAGAGGTTCGAAAATACGAAAATTCGAGTTATTGTGTTTTTAAACATGATTATGAAATCCTTCAAATTCGCATTATAGAGGTTATAATTTTTAAACATTCTACTTACAGAGGTTACTTTAACATTGAGTGTTATGGAGAGTTCAAGAGAACGTGAAGAAAATTCCATTTATAAAGGAATTCGAGTTCTTTTGGTCCAAATTTAATTTTCAACAGATAAATAAGTGGAACTATATATTTCCTTAAAAGTTTATTTGTTCTATGAATATTTATACGCGAAGACCGCATGACTACGAAATGGTTTACTTAAGAAATATGTATTTTAGAGGAATGAAGCATTGTAAGGACATTTCATGGATACCTTGCGAATTAGTGTAACTTCTGTATAGATATTTTATTAAAGATAGAAGTTTTGGAGCATTGGAACATTACAACGACATTTCTCCGGTACTTTACGAATAATCTTGCCTATAACACGTGGCAGATTTTTCTGTGACAAAATACGAAACGAGACAGAACTCTTTCTACGTAAACAAATGTATTTCTCGAGAAGAGAACATACCTATACTAGTCTTTTCGAGCCGCAAAACTAGCCTCGAGAGTAACACTATTTACAATGCTTATGCTGTAAGTGAAGATATTTATCTAGTGACTGGCCCGTATCCAGGGGGTCTAGGAGGAACCGGTCCCCCCTAAATTTTTACTGCTCCCACTAAAATTTCACGGTAGGCTTGCAAATGAACTAAAATATGGTGATGAACTATAATATAATTGGATCGGTCCCCCTAACTTCTACCTGGCCCCCCTACATTTTTGGGCTGGCTACGGGCCTGTCTCTTGATATCTTCAGAGTATTGGAATGTTATAAGGAAATTTTGTGCTGCCGGACGTCCATGATTGTTTTTCACTAACTTTTTAGATCAAAGGTTTTGCTATAGATATTTATGGAGTATTAGAACATTAAAAGAACATATATATGAGCATTCTGTGAATGTTGGTGTTATGCGAGTACAGGGTGATTATAAGTGATTCATCAGGTTTGAAAGAGCTGTATTTAAAAAAAAAATTACAACACATCGAATAATGAATGACACATGAAAATATACAGTAAGTGCCCAAGTTTTGGACGTACTGTGTTATAAGTGTTCGATGTGGCTTCCTTTCGTTACATGAGGCACATCTCTGCTTTAGTCTAGTTCGTCCTACATGTGCTCTAGCGTATCCCTGCTGAAGGTCGTAAATGCAGTTGTAATGCGATCCCGAAACACATCCAAAGTTGTTGGTCCTGGAGGCAATGCCTGTACCTTTTATATGAATGCTAATCAAGGAAAAAAATTACGAACGTTCAGATCGGGAGGTCTAGGAGGCTATGGGAAAAGCGCTAAGTCATCTTCGGCACATGGCGCAATCTAATGTCATTTTGAAAACCAAGCTTGTGCTGCCATCTGTCATCACAAGTCAAGATTACGAATATTAAAAGTTAAACTTTCAAGTGTGTTCGTTTGTTTCATCATTAGCACAAACGTTTGTACTAATAGTTTTCCTTTTTCTTTTTCTTTTCTTTCTTCTTACTTTTCTTTACATATTTTACTTTAAAACCCGACGAATCTTTATAAACAATCCATTACGATCATTTCAACTGGCTGATGACTGACGAGGGAACGCGCTTTTACAGTGTGAGAAAAGTAGAAAGGAATATTGAATAAAACAAGTGGTGGCAGTGTATGTGCTCCTTAATGGACAAATGGTTTGTGTTCCAGCCTTCCACAAGAAGATTCTAGGTCGATTCTTGTTAAGAGTCCTATGTGGCTCAGATCTCGCGTTAAGTTGTAGGTCCATATCCCATATTCCATAACATCTATTTACTCGTTATATCTATTTATCGAGTACAACAGAGGTAATTGAAAGCTAGCTAATGCGAGCCTCATTGAAGATAGCTAGCCGGAGTTCGATCGAGTGTGAGTTAGAGTTAGTATGAGTCTTATTGAAGCGCAAGCGCAAACCCTATTCAAAATAGTGAGTGAGCCTGAATGAGAAAACATTGAAAAATAGCCATCTTCAGATTTTCCATCTAAGTGATCATAATTTATACATAAAAAAACAGCAGCAAATCAATTCTTTTTCTCTCTCTCTCTCTGTTTTGGTCTGTCTCGCTATCTCTATAGTAAGTGTAATGAATATGTCATGTATAATAAACAATTTTCGAACTTGGGATACATTCTTGTTTCTTTGAATGTATTTATGGTCTTGTTAGCGTTTTCGAAACAAAATCATCATATTATTAGACCAATTGCCTACCAACCATCGTACAAATGAAATGTCTATAGGGTTCAGACTGAAGATGGAAATATATATATATATATATGTAGATAGAAGTTTAGTAGAGGGGAGAGAGAGAGTGAGAGAGAGAGAGACAGTATGCATGTGCGCATAAATTGCTACAAAGTTAGGGAATGACCACGACCAGTGCGTGCGAGTTCTCGAAATTCCTGAAATAGCTCAACAAACCAGAAACATTAATAGCTCAACTTACCCACATCGAACCCTTTAACAGCGCTCCCTTGCGGCGACAAGTTAAATCCGTAGACAACATCGTTTATTTCCAAATGACGGATGCAGCCATGCAAACCTTCATCTGTGGGCAGCTTTTCAGCCAAACCAGTCGTGTTTCCTGGCCCTCCGACAAACACAGGCTCTCGGAACGTGATTCGAGAAAACAATCCCTGCAAAAATATAAAAGTATAGAGGAAAATAAATAAATAAAACAATACCTAAATACACATATACATAAACAAACATAATGTTTGTGGTTTTAAGGATTTTTTTTTTTTAAATCTGCAGTCAAGCTCATGTCAATGGCACAAAAGGAATATTTAACAACAATTCGTTAAATGGATCAGTAACTTTCTGATTATGAGAGTTTTATCTGTAACAAAACAAACCTCAAACATTTATGAACAATGTTCTGTATGTTTGAAGCAGTCACAACCTACGTATGTACAGCATTGTATTGTCATGATGACAAGTGCACAGTGTGTATCTTTTGCTTGAATGATCGGTAAAAATACTTTTTTTAAACAAAAAAAAAAAAAAAAAAAAAAAAAAACACGGTTTTCTCTAAACAATGGTTTAACCGTGTCCTCAACTCTTGCGACCTTAATATCACTCGTTTTCTGACGTCATATAATAATCAAATTTTGGTCATTGTCATAAGTCGTGTGGCAATACAATATTCCATTCTTATTTTTAGACATATTTCTATATATTTATATATTTTTAAAATTAAATCTCTTGCTTGATTTTAAAGATAGATTTCACCCTTTTGGTACGTACTATCTATTTTATATTGGATTACATATTTTAAAAATTGAAATTTTTCAGTTGAACATCCACTATCATGTCTGATAGGCTAAGGGAGATGGATGATTAAGGCAAGTGAATGATGATGGAAGAATTAGTGGGATGAGAATGTGGAAGGAAACGGGAATACCACGAGAAAACCACGGACACGATGTTGTCCACTACAAGCCTACTTTGTCAGAGATCGAACCAGGGTCCCCACACACCAGAGATAAGCACTGAGCAACAGTGCCCCCTTTACTTATTCGAGTACAGCTCGTTGGTTTCCTCATACTGAATTTATACTCAACAGAAATATACCTAGAGCTCCCTCAGCGGTTGGCGTACACGCCTTTGGCGCGGGAGACCCGACTTCGATCCCCGGCAGAAGTTCATGTGGTTCGGATTCCACGTTAAGTTGCAGGTCCCCGTCTCATATAGCCTCGCTGCTGAAAAAGACGCTAAACTCTAAATCAAATCAAATATACCTAATGTCCATTGATTCTTTTATTCAACTAAGAATCTCCATGTAATATGGAGTAGTTTATCTTTAGCGAGTGATTATACAATTAAATCTAATATATTATTTACTTAAATCGAGAGAATTTTCAGTTAAAAGAGTAGTATTTTCAGGCGCGAGACAAATAAAACTTACTTTTATTTACACAGAATAACGCAATCGGTAATTACTATTGGGAGTATGTGTACAATTTCTATCATTTTTTTTTTTTTTTTGCAAGCTAGAACTATTAAACAGTATACAACTAGGTTTACTCTTGACTAAAGCGGGATTATCTAGTACACAGGGGTTTATATTCACACGTTCGAACAAACGTTCGGATTTTCACGATTTTTCGTAACACATTTGAAAATAAAATATTCTTTTTCTAAACTAAATTGCTTTTTTTTAAAAAAAAATAAAACTAATCGTACTACAAAATTTTAAAAAAATTAATATAAAAAAAACATGCTTTCAGTTTCAGATAATTTTAACAAACAAAATAAAGAAACCGTACTAAAAAGTAAAAAGACTTCTGTTTTCTAAACATTTTTTAAAAATCTATTTTTTCATGACAGAAGAAAAGCATGGAAAACGCTATCATACACAATCACTTGATTTTCTTCAGAATTGAAGAATTTATAAATTCATTATATGATATATAAGAGTGCTTTACCCATGTTTTTCGTTTTAGTCATGCGTAAATAAACTGTTTTAAAAAAGTAATTTACTTTTTAAAAAAATAATTTGTTTTTAAAGAAGTATTTTTTTAGATTTCAGAATTGTTTGTTTCCTTTTCTTTGTTAACTTTTCAAAAACGGAACCATGTTTTTAATTTTCTAAAAAAAATATTTTTTTATTTGTAAATACAGTAGGACATCGATAACTCGAAGCTCAAGGAATAGATAAAAATTCAAGTTATCAAGTTTTTCGAATAATCAAAGTTAAGGTTATCAAGGTAGCCACAACAAAAAATGGAGATACCGAGGCTCCGCGTTCCTAATGAAAAGCGACTATATAGCATCTATAACTCGAAGCTTTATTCATTCAACCTCTATAGCTCGAAGTTTTATTCATTCAATCTCTATAACTCGAAGTTTTATTCATTCAACCTCTATAACTCGAAGTTTTATTCACTCAACATCTATAACTTGAAGTTTTATTAATTCAACATCTATAGCTCAATTTTATTCATTCAACATTTATAACTCGAAGTTTTATTCATTAAACATCTATAACTCAAAGTTTTATTCATTCAACTTCGATAACTCGAAGTTTTATTCATTCAGCATCTATAATTCGAAGTTTTATTCATTCAACCTCTATAACTCGAAGTTTTATTCGCTCAACTTCTATAACTCGAAGTTTTATTCATTCAACCTTTATAACTCGAAGTTTTATCCATTCAAAATCTTTAACTCAAAGTTGTATTCATTCAACTTCTATAACTCGAAGTTTTATTCATTCAGCATCTATAATTCGAAGTTTTATTCATTCAACCTCTATAACTCGAAGTTTTATTTGCTCAACTTCTATAACTCGAAGTTGTATTCATTCAACCTCTATAACTCGAAGTTTTATTTACTCAACTTCTATAACTCGAAGTTTTACTCATTCAACCTTTATAACTCGAAGTTGTGAGAATTCCTTAGATTAGATAAGATGACTAGTAAAAATAAAATACTAGACATGAGTAAAGCACAATTAAAGTAAACATTAACCACAATGTTAGGACTCGCTACAATGACAATTACGTAATAGCATAGAGATATAGCTTCGAGTTATCGAAGTCGCATCAGAGGAAACTTCGACTCGTAGAGTTTCGCAGATACCGTATGAAAGTTCGAGTTACTAAGGTTTTTTTTTTTTTTTTAATATGACCCTGAAACCCTTAAAATTAAACTTATCAAGGTTGTAATTTTTAAATATTCAACTTACAGAGGTTAACATTGAGAGTTCAAAGAAATATAAAAAAAATCGAGTTATCAAGGTCCAACTGTAATAATAATCATCAACGGCACCGATTTGTCTGTAAATTTGGGGGGAAGGAGATTCAGATGCAGAAGGCATATATGAGGATTTGAAGACAAATTGCATTCAAATTATGCCAAATATTGTATATTCATAAATAGAATGTGGGGGCCCACATGAGTGTTGGGGGGCCCGAGTCCCCCAGGATCGGCGCCCTTGACAATCATCATTGTTGGTCGGTATCCTGCTACCGCTGCATATCATTTGCCGTAAATTTAGAAGCTTCCCATTCATTACAGTTTTTAGCTAACTGTTCCACTTTGTTATAAAAATTTCAGTATCGGCTCTTAAGGGATCTCACATCTTTAAAGAATAAATTTTGTCTCTACCAAGTAAGGGAAGAAAGTTTACCTGATGTACTTATTCTTGTATACAACTTTCTGAAGTTTTCTCCCCTTAACTTGTAGCAATAAAATTTAAGTTTAGTTTATCGATGAGACTTTCCTTAATACCCGCCACTGTCCTTTTTTTATACTATTTACTGAAGTATGTTTTTTCCTTCCCTTACTTTCCTTTCATCATATCTTTTATCATGTCCATTCCCTAAGTTCATCTCTCTTTCTTTAATTTTAATTAAATGAAAAATTAATTAATTTTATTCTCAATTTTTTTTAACGTTTTAAGTCTTCATCCCGGCGAAATTAAATTACCGCTAATTTTACATTAATTATATGATATCTTCAAATAGATAAAAGATAATCGAAATGTGGAACAAGAGCGCCCTAGACAATATCATTTTATATGAGAAACCGTTATCACGACTCACTTATCTGCTTTCGATTTCGAGCCATTTTGAATATCGGCATTTATTTTCGCGTTTCTAAACAACTGAAAACATAAAGCCACTAGGTGACTTGTGATAACGGTATCTCACGCAAAATAATATTGTCTAGGGAGCTCTTGTTCCACATTTCAATTATCTTTTATCTATTTGAAGATATCACGTAATTACTGTAAAATTAGCGGTATTTTAATTTCGCCGAGATGAAGACTCTTAACTTGATAAACATATTATTTCTTATAAGTTTCGTCATTTTGGATAGAAATAACATATCGAAAGTACACGAAAATATTTTATTTTATAATGATTTTCCAAATAATATCTCATCCTTTTTCTTTGTTAGTCGAAATGCTTGAAGTCAGGCATTTTCTCTACACTGCGAATGGATGATTTTTTTTTTTTTGTCTCGCGAAGTTAGTCTCTCAAAACAATAAGATACGTATCTTGACATTTTTCTAATTTTCAATCATTGCTGAGACAGCATGGACGCCCAAAGGGAAGGGGAAGCCTCCTGGCTTACGAAAGCGTATACGTAATACAGCAAACCACGTATATTATATACCAGACGTAATATAGCAAGCAGGGAGACGCCAATCTAGAAAATTTTCTTCGGGCACTCATGTGAGACCGTGTAGGTAATTGCAGACTTTAGGTATAATCTGTATCTATGTAAGAATGAGTTTTTCAAACCAATCTTATTCATTATAAGAAATCGCCTCTCAAGTTAGATGGCAAGGTTTTAAAAACATAAAGGATTAAGGATTAGGATTAAGAACAGTGAAGGATTTCAGAAAATTTACTCGGGGGGGGGGGATTTTCAATACCACGGGCAGTGAAAGTTGTACTGCGAAAAATTCCCGTAACCCATTTTGGGCACAATTGAAGATATGCTTCTGAGTGGGGATTCCTCGGAGCCGCCCATGAAGTAATCATTGATTACGAATATAAACAAATAAAAGGTTATCCCCAAAGCTATCAAAGTGCTCAAGAATTTAGTTAATATGATTACATTACATCGTCGTTCTTGATTACTATATAAAATAATGAAGAAAAAAATTTGAAATCTATAGTTTGACGTCACACGTTTAAGAACTATAGGCTACAAAGAATGGAAGCATGCAAATTAAATAACGAAAGAATTCATGGAATAAAAACCATGCAACAAAAACACTCACAGACAACTATAGTGTTGAAAAGTAGTAGTTCGAAAAGCAAAATGAAATGAAAGTTTTAGTTTTATGTCCTACATTTGTGTCCTTTAAGCTAAAGGTGAGGATGATTAATAAAGGTTAATGATGACGAAAAGTTGGTGGAATGAGAAAGTGGGAGGAAACGGGAGAACTCTGAGAGAATCAGTGGACACAATATTTTCCACCATAAATTTGTTTGGGCTGGTATCGAACTACGGATCCCTTGCACCAGAGGTAAGCGCTCTACCACTGAGCCACAGTATCCCATTAGTTGCAGTTTAACTGTTTTTTTTCAGCACCGAGGTTATAAAATTCGTACTCTTACAATTTAATGTGGGATCTGAACTACATGAGCTTAGTGTCGAAATCGAACCCCATGATCTTTGTGATAATCGCACCAGAGCCTCCATGCCGAAGGCTCATATACTAACCATATAATCATGGTGAAGCTCTCGACCAGAATTTCGCTGCCTGGGATTGAACCAAAGAACTTCGCTCTTAAGGCGAGTGCTCAGCAATCAATTCTTCGTATCCTGTGGTCCTTAGTTTTGAAATGAATTTTGTAATTTAACGTCCGAAGATTATGTTCTTTACAGTGAGAAAAATCCGTTTTCCGGACAGCGGTATATTGTACAAATATACGGAATCCTCTTGCTTGCTAGATGTTACATCATGCCGTTGCAGGATGTCTGATATCTAACAGTCTTCCTTATATTACATACATATGTGATGTTACCATCGTCAGCTCTATGTTATATACGTCCATTTGTAAGTGAGATCCTGACCGCCAATATTGTTTCATACGGAAAGTACGTACAGATGGAACACTTATAAAGAAAGTATTATAAAACACGCATTTTTAGTTGTACGTCTGCTGTACGTTAAGTCCACAAACTACAGGATTTACAAACGTAACATACGATTTTACGTACGCCACATACATTTTTTCTCAGTGGAGGCTGATATGCAAGTGAATGGCTATGAAATAACTGTGCAATGAGTATGTGAAAGGAAAAACGGGAGAATCTTGAGAAACCACCACGGAGACCATGTTGTGCACCATAAATTCATGTAGCCTGAGATCGAACCAAGTATCCCTCACACCAGAGGTGAGCGCTCTACTACTGAGCCAGCTTACCAAGTAATACTTAGTGTTGTTCAGAATTGTTGTTATATAATATTTAACTCCTTTCTCTCTCCCTATTACGCACACATACACAGTATATACACACCAAGGTTTCCCTTTTCCACGCAACGCAACCCAAATTTAATTTTGGTCATAAACACTCTGTTCCTGCGGTAGTCCCTCTATTGTGATTGAATTTACCCGTGGTCTCTTGATAAAGTGACTTCCCCACGTTTATTCCTTACATTTTACATCAGGTTTACTGGCTTTTAGGGACAATTTCCATTCCGGAAAACCACTGTGTGGCATGGGGGCGAGCGCAGTACACAACAGAAGCACGACTAATTAACAAATTGTAATCAGATTTTTTTTTGTTTTGTTTTGTTTTGTTTATATCTGTAGTTGAAGACGGACAGGTATGATGTGTGTTTTTGTTAACTTTGAACCCTCTCAGCTAAATTATTATTAACTATATGTTGCAATACACAACAACCTATATGCATTGATAGAACAACAAACTATATTAGACTTCTATACTATACGAATCAAGTATTATTACTTGATACAAGAGATTCCCAACAGGCGTGTCGTACAGCCCTATAAGAAACGTCTCAAAATCACAGAATTTATAATTAAATTTTAAGCCTACAAGAGACTTGTAAGTTTAGATTGTGTAAAACACATATATTTTTAACATGAAGCCATTAATACGTTAAAATAAATTTTGAGGCCCTTGAGACAGATATCAATAATACAATATTTTATTTTAGTGTGTCTGGATGTCGTGGAAGTTCGATGAAGTTTGTTGTTAGTTAAAAAACAATAAAGAGGGGTAATCACTGACTTAAAGTGACAGATACTACATTGAAATAAAATCTGTGTTAATTCAATACAATTGTTCTGTGTTACCCTACTTGTGTTGAATTTTAACACATGTCTGGTGCCACTTGAACTCCATCGTATTTTGGAGTAAATTGTTAAAATGGGTGTGGATAAATCAACTTCCGGACAGAGTCTTCATTGTTTGAAGTATACCCAAGAAAAAGTGTAAGAAGATCGAAAACTGATGGTAGCATTTGTGTTAATGAGATTTTGTCAGAAAATTCATACAAGATTAACATTCATTAGCAAAACTATTCAGGCCCGAAACCAGCCACAGTTTGGGGGGCATGAATAAGTTAGGGGGGGCCAAGTCATCAAAAGTTCTCTTACAAATATCTAAATTGTGTTTTTGTGCTGAGGTCTGGAGGGGCCACGAAAAGTTTAGGGGGGCAGGGCCCCCTCTAGTTGCGGGCCTGAAACTATTTACGAGAAAGATTAAGGAAAATATAATACGTTTGAGTTAGTTGGTGTCAAATATACTGCGTAAAATTCTACTCGCAGCTAGAAGTAATAACTAATACAGTTTGTCAGTGTCAGTTATGAAGATATTTATATATGTGCATGGCAAATATTACAGTATAACTGTATGTATCTGATACACAAAGTTTTGAGGCGGCTGTGACATTTTTGCTAAGTCGTTGTTCTTTGCAAATGATAGATTTGGCTGATGAATAATAGTTTTTAATGTTAGTACATTAAGGCCTTGCATTCACCATGCTAACTAGGGTATTGGCTGACGAATAATACAGATATCAATGTTAGTATAGTATTTGGTCTAGGAATTAATTCGTGCGGGTGGACAAGAGATGGCGCAACGAACGGAGCGTCCCACAGTTCCGTGTATCCACACATGTGTTGCAAACCCCTGTCATCGCGTATCGTTCGTAGTATAGGGCAGTGGATTAAAGCGTCAACAACACCAGTTTGTAGTTAAGTGAACATGGCGCAATTTGTGCCTGATAAAGTGTTTTTGCGGGGTGTCCTGCTGCATTACTTTAACATGCAGAAAAATGCGACTGAAAGTCATCGTATTTTGGTGGAAGTGTATGGTGACCATGCTCTAGTTGAGCGAACGTGTCAGAAGTGGTTTGCACGGTTTAGAAGTGGTGATTTCGGCTTGGCAGACCAAGAGCGAGCTGGACAGCCCAAAAAATTTCAAGACGAAGAATTGACAGCATTGCTCGAGCAGGATTCGTGTCAAACGCAGGAACAACTTGCAGCAGCATTAGGCGTTGATCAAACAACAGTCTCCAAACGCTTGAAAGCCATGGGAATGATTCAAAAGATGTCACATTGGGTTCCACATGAATTGAAAGACAGAGACGCTGAAAGACGAGAAACCATTTGCGAATTGCTGCTTCAACGACAGAGCAGAAAGGGGTTTCTGCATCGAATTATTACGGGTGATGAGAAGTGGATCCATTACGAGAACCCTAAACGAAAAAAGGCCTGGGTGAAACCAGGTGAACCAGGTCCATCACAACCAAAACGAGATATTCACTGTGCAAAGGTTATGCTGTGCATATGGTGGGATATGAAAGGTGTGGTGTACTATGAGCTGCTGCAACCGGGTGAAACTATGAATGGAGAACGTTATCGACGACAATTAATGCGTTTGAAGCAAGCTCTGGCCAGAACACGACCAGAATGGGAGAACAGACATGATAAACTTATTGTTCAACATGATAACGCTCGCCCACATGTCGCAAAACCGGTCAAAAAATATTTAGAAAATGTCGGATGGGAAGTTTTACCCCACCCGCCGTATTCACCAGACGTTGCTCCTTCGGACTACTACTTGTTCGATTGCACGAACAACGATTTGTTTGGACAGCGGTTTACTTCTTCAGAAGATATCGAAACATGGGTCTGTGACTGGATCGCTTCCAAGGATGAGGACTTCTTTCGCCACGGAATCCGTACATTGCCTGACAGATGGGCGAAAGTGGTGGCTAGCGATGGACAATATTTTTCTTAAGGTATTTATGTATTTTGTGTTTGTACTACAGCTTCAATGTGTGCGTACCAACCGCACGAATTAATTCCTGGACCAAATACCTTAACGAACCGCGTTCACCATGCTAACTGGGTATTGACTAACGAATAATACAGCTATTAATATTGATATGTTTTGGCCTTGCGTTCAACATGCTTGAATAAAATTATATACAAAGAATAGGTAAGGTTAGAGTATATGGGTATCATGCTGTCAATAACACTGGAGGGTGCAAAATAATAATATTAATAGTAATACCCATTCTTTTTGCTGTATGTATAGAGTAAAACCACCCTTAAAGAACCATTAAAAGTTTTCGTTTTGTCATCCAAGTGCCACCTCGGAAGACTTTCGTGCTGTATTAGTATTGTCCTTTTCTTTTCATCCTACAATCTTTTTATTTACAAACCATTAATATTAATGAGACTTTATGAAGACCACATATGTGCGTAACTTTATTCATGAATTCATTGTATTTTCCACACGTGAGATGTAATATATAAACCTAGTTATTTATTTGAAATGACGAGATAAATACTTTAATGAATTACTGTATTTTCATTTAAATTCCAATAACGTGTCAACCCGGCCATCTGTTAATTGAAATAATTCTCATAATGTTTAGTTCCAAATCAATCACACGCTTTGATATTAAAAGAGGTAATAATGTGAGGAAAAAAACCCGCACAGACATTAAAAAAACTCGATAATTTAATTTTTACATTGTATGCAATATCCGTGGACAATTAGCGACAACAACAACAACAAAACAACAAAAAATAAATATGAGACAGGAAGATGTAATAAAATGCATATAATTAAATTACGTTTTGTTTTCACAATATTTAACTAGCTGAACATATATTCATAGTTTGTTGGTATTAATTGTATTTATTACTTTATTATTATTATTATTATTATTATTATTATTATTATTATTATTATTAATAATAATAATAATAATAACAATAATGGAAATATTTATTATGCTGAATTACAGTATTAGGACTACCCAAGGGCGCCGATCCTGGGGGACCGGGGGCCCGGGACCCCCAAAGCTCATGTGGGCCCCTATTGTATTTATGAATATACAATATTTGGCATAATTTGAATGCAATTCGGCTTAAAATCCTCATATATATACCTTTTGCATCTGAATGGGCTCCCCCAAATTTACAGAGAAATCGGTGCCCTTGGGCCTACCTCACTATTACATTTCCGCATTTCACGTTTTCCCTTCTTTTACTTTTTTTAAAAAAAATTCATCAGTTTTTTCTATATTCGCCATAGATACATTAACATCTTCGTTTCTTTTCCTGCTATTTATACTACGTCTTGAATGTTGATATCCAGCGTAAAAACCAGATGGCGTCACTGAGACAATACAACAAATTATTACAACGAAATCAACCATGGTTTCCTACTTCGCACTTAGGTAATGCGTGGTGGCTCTCGTGATCTATGCGCTACCTATTGGATTTAACTACATTTAAAACTAAACCAACTACTGGTGTGACAGCCCTTTGTAGGCTTGAGCCGCTCCAACGCTATTTGTTAGCGAGCGACAAAACACGTGGTCAGCGCGCTGCGTCGCCTTATCTGTAACAGGCATATCAGGAAGTTTCTAGACCTAGTGCCCGTCACGTCTTTTATTCACGTGACTCCCCAGTTTGCCTCACAACACTGAGTGGACGCCGAAAATTGGGAAGCCACTGGCCGGAAATCGAACCGAGGAGCACGCGGATGCGAGCGCAAGATCTAACCATTAGACTATAGAGCCCCATTTCACTACATTTGGTGCACGAAAAACTAAAGAACTTTCGAATTCTATAAAGCTTTATTCTTTGGTCAATGGCTGAATATCTTACGAAATACCAATACGATAATGATAACCGTTTCATGCTGAACTATTGTATGAAGAGTAGGTAAGTTTGTAACAGAACAAAATACAGACTTAATTATACTATGTAACCAATATTGTGTGCTGTCCTATTCAACACTTTTGCATACAGAAGTAGTGATGTAAAATACCTGAGTACTTACGTATTTCAGCCGAGTAATTAAGTTTCAATTATTAATATTTAGATTTCCTCCTTGCTAATTTGTACATTCTTACAGGAAATAATTACGAACTATCTCACAGGAGCACTAATTACGAACTAACAGTCATTCTTTTTCCAGTAATTGTAGATAGATCTGTATGTATATTAAGTAACGCAGTATTGACTTCCTAGCTATTTATATCCTCTACCACTCGTTTCCCCAGTAACTCTACATTTCCGCTATTTCTCCTAGACGAAAGGAACTGGACATTCTACCGCAATGAATTCTTGACTAAGTGCACTTCTTATGGCGTCCAATTACCCACTCGTTAGAATACCAACAAGGGACCAAGCCAACCTTCGGGTTTCACATACACATACAGTTTGGCATACATATGCGTATTGATATATAGTTTACTAAAAAGTAAGTTCTAAGCATTTCAGTTTGTTTCGGAGAATAAAAATATATTTTCATTATGTTCGTCTATTAACATACAGAATATAATTGTTCTTAAGACGTTACAAATCTAGCAAACGATGCCAATGAATTATTTGCTTTTATTTATAATTGTAGTTGCAAAATACGAAACCAAATACTTTTTAGTCGTTTGATCAAGATAGACCCACTTGTTCTAACAGGAAAGTATTCGATGATTTTTTAAAGTCAGACTGTCAATGAGAGATGACCAACTAGCTCTTTTCTCTCAACAACAGAAACCAAATCAAACAAGAATGAGATTCAAATAATACGCTAAGCTGCTGAACTTGTTAGGTTACACACTAGATGGTAATCTAATCTCTAATGCCTTTACATTTGTGAAACACCAAAGACATTTGTGATAAATGTATACGAAGAGTAGAAACAAAGTAAATAATTTTGCAGGAATCTATCTTTCTATTACTTCTTTGCATAATCACATAACGATAGCTACCGCTCGAGAAATATTTACCACTAAAACTTACAGTAAAAATTCCTATAAAATTATTTGCTATGTGTTTTAGTATTAAATATCAGTCGTGCCATGATTTAAAAAATATGTAGAAAAGGTATGAAAAAATGTAGAAAATTCAAACTACTTTTTTCCTGCAAAATACTCAGTGTTTGGGTAGGTAAATTGACAATGGGTAAATACCTAAGTATATACCTAGTTTTTATTTACCGCCCACTGGATATTTACCCGGCCTACATCACTATCCTGCAACATATGTAGGATATGACGATACATTTTGGAGCTGTTTCACATTTTTTGCAATTTACACTTTCCCCAGGAGTTGCAATAATAAATAGGAATGGAGTTTCCGAAGAAATAAAAAAAGTAGCTTCGTAGTAAAATTTTAATTTCTCTATTGTTTCAGGTGAGGAGTTTATAGGGTGCTAACCCGGTGGAAGTGATGGACATTTGTGACATGGAGAAGAAAGGTCTTGTTTCACCAAGCCAATGCGCGTGTTCACACGTCCCTTGCATCCATGGCAGAAATTAATTCCTGTAGAACTGTTGTTTCACCCGCACTATTTTTCTGATCTTTCCCCTCGTACTTTCACTTGTTTAGAAACCCGAAAAAGAGCTGGAGGATCAGCCTATTTCTTCGGATGCAGAAGTGAAAAGCGCTGCACTTGGACATTTTGCAGGGTTCGAGGAATCATTTTTTTAAGTGGTATAGAAGCGTTACCGAAGGGGTGGCGTAAATGTGTCTCGGTAGAGGAAGATTACGTGGAAAAATAAAACATAACTTAGCCAAATATGTTCTAATTTTGTAGGTCATGCTACGAACTTTCCAATCCACCCTCGTATTTTAGTTTTTAGCCAGTTGAGTAACTTTAAAAAAAAAGTAAAAATGAAATGAAATCTTTGAGTTTAACGTCTCATGATTATGCCTGTTGCACTAAAGAAAAGCATGATTAAAGCAAGTGAATGATGATGTAAGAATTGGTGAAATGCGAAAGAAAAGGAAACGGGAGTACTCCGAGAAAACCCACGAGCACTATGTTGTCCACCACAAACTTATTTGGCCGGCTATCAAAACAAGGAACCCACGCACTAGATGTTTGAGTAATTTTAAGTAAAAAGACAGTTCATAAGATGCTGTGCTACTTTGCCCTTGGATGGGCTAGGGTATAAAAATTATATAAAAGGGTATACAAGTTAGGGTATAAAATTTGTAAGGTTTCGAATTAACTGGGAGATGAGGGAGACTTTCTTCCTCTTGTTAAGTATTTTACGCAGATCAACAAAGAATAATTTCTTCCTTGCCAGGGAAATATTTTTTGCATTTCATATATATATATATATATATATATATATATATATATATATATATATCACTGTTCATACATACATACAGAAAAAGTTTTACCCGTCGTAAAGAGAAGCCCAGTTCAAATGTATGTGCAACACGTGCATTTGTACGGGTCAGCAAGAAACTGGAATAAAGTATTCAAAGTAAAATAGCCTATATATGAAATTTATATTAGTAAAAAAAAAGTAAATACGCATTTCTTAGGTGCTATTGCATAGGCAGTAGTTTACTTAGGGACAAGTTTGGATGTGTATTTTTCGGAGGAACTTATTGTTTGCTTGACTCGTCTCTTAAATATTTTGTAATCTCGTCTCGTCTAGGTTCGATTCTCGTCTCGTTCTGTAAATTTTTGTACAAAATTTATACTTAGCTCTTTTCTTTATTTCATCTAGAAGTTATTACACGTCACGGAAAGCCCAAGAAGAGTTTCTTATAACAACGTATAAACCACATTTATTATTTGAGTATTTTGTATATAATGACATATCTTTAAGCATTCATAAATGCTCTTCATGAAGTTGGTAAAGTGTTCGTACAATTACTTTATCAATTTACAGCTTTTATTTATGAATCATGGTGATTGGAACGAAGCGGTCGGTGTCAAATTTAGAAGTAGAAGATGAGAAAATAGAACAGGTGACTAGTTTTCGATATCTGGGTAGTATTATTAGTAATGATATGCGGTGTGAAGGTGAAATAAAAGTAAGAATAGGAATGGCAAAAGAAGCCTTTAGGAGAAAGAAAATACTATTTTCTGGAATCTTGAATAAAGATTTAATTTAATTTTGAGTTTAACGTCCCGTTCAGCAGCGAGGCTATGTAAGACGGGACCTACTGATTAACGTGGAAATCCGAACCACATGAGCTCCCACCGGGAATCGAACCCGGGTTACACACGTCAAAGGCGCGTACGCTAGCCGCTTAGCCATGTTGAAAAAAAGACTCATCAAGTGCTTCGTGTGGAGTATTGTCCTGTACACTGCAGAAACATAGAAATTACGTAAAAATTATGAAAAACGACTGGAAGCTTTGAAAATGTGAGTATAGAGAAGAATGGTGAGAATTAGATGGGTCGAGCGGAAAACGAATGAGAAGATCTTAGAAATTATGGGGGAGAAAGGAACAATTTTAGATATTATTAAGGAAAGGGAGAGAAACTGGTTGGGACATTGGCTAAGAAGAAACTGTACTACAGGGTATGATGGCAGGGAAGAGAGGGAGGCGCGAAGTAGACTACAATTAATCGACGATATCAAAAGAGAAAAATCGTATGTGAAACAGAAGAAGTTAGCGGAAGACTGTGTGGAGCATGGAAGCTTCTCAGTTGCGGTAAGTGACCTGCCAATAATGGCAGAACAGCTATGATGATGATGATGATGATGTAACACTAAAACAGTGTCTGAGATATAAGACTTGGATGAACTAGTTTTGCTCGTGAGACTTGAGAAATTTCTCGACTCGAAAACGGGACGAGGCTTTTCATGGTTCTCGTCTCATTTGAAATTTGAAAATGTACTTCTCGTCTCGTGGGCAGCACTACTCATCTTTAAAAACAAAAAAAAAAAAAAAAAAAAAAAAAACTACCAAAATGTACATCGAGTTCTTTATCAGTGATTCTCAGAAACAAGTATCTCAGAGACTCAGAGTTCACCTAGTTCCACAAAGTTCCCGTAGTTGCTATAAATGCGAAAATTTGAAGAAAGAATAAAGACGGATGTTTTGAATTGTAAATTAAAATATACGAACATAAATTTGACACACACTAGAAACAAACTTCCTGCAAAAAAGGCTAATATTTGCTTGTTGGAATGAATGAAAATACAAGCAAAGAACAGACAACATATATATATATATATATATATATATATATATATATATATATATATATATATATATATATATATATAGCGCAAAGTTTCTAAGTAAAAAAAAAAACTAGTTGCCGATGCAATGCTCAGGAACTGTAAGGAAAAGAAACAAGAAAAATGCGATACCAGAATGAATTTCTGTAGAGAGTTTGTTACGTAAAATAAAATGAGCTAAGGGATTTAAGTACTGTCTTAATCATGAACTGCTGTCTATCCACCTGAACCTTATTTAAGCCACCCTCTGAAAAAGGGATGAACTGCTCTTATAGCATCAATAAACAGGCCTTCAATACTTTCACAGAATGTTTTTCAAACGATAGACGTAAAGAGAAGGATAGCTTTCCTGATATTTGATGAAGTTAAGCTAAGCGATAAAACCAATTTTAACAGCGCTTCACTAAAAGTAGACAGTTAGCTTTGTTGATTTGGGGGGATCCTACTCCAGAAAAGCAAAAAGACATACTTGCTAATCATGTTCTTGTTTTTATGTTTGTGCCTTTGCTACGCATCTAGATTCAAGCTGTTGCTACTTAGCAAGCAGAAATACAATACACATGCAAGTGATATATAAAATGTTGATTCGGGTGATAATTCAGCCGTGATATCGACAAATCCTGCCTCTACTCAAACAAAAATGTTACATATAGTTATTTTTAACTTTGCGTCACATTTAATATACCGCTGCAGGAAACGATGAAGGAAAACTATATACTACTTTCAGTAATCGTCCAGTTCACCAATGTTGGAACAAATAAAACAAATAGCACTATATTAGTACACTCTGTTGTATTTCTCGCAGTATAGAGTAGACCACGATGCTAACGCTTCTCAGCAACGAACCATAGAGACAGAGCGACATTCTACACTTATTCTTCTAAATCTAATGAACATACTGAAACATACTCGCGTTAAGCTCTTCATTCAGAGGTAAAAATGAGTGGGAATGTGGGTGGACGTCGTTCCCCCACATCCAAAATATCTATAGCGTCCCCCCCTCTTTATAAAAATATTACAATGAGCAAAGATAGGCACGAGAGACAGCCTGACGTCATGCGTCCCCCTACCTTTTCAGATCCACTTTTAACCCTGTCTTCATTATGATACTAGCAAGACGATACTAACATGGTATGGTTATAAGATATACCTTTAATGTGTTATTAACTATATCTTTTTAAAAAATTTGTGATTGAATATTATCCAAGTATAAGACTTATACTAGTCAATACATCACAACTAGCCGAATAATATAACATAGTTAAGGGTGTATTCTCATGTGTAGTTTTTGAGAAAATAAAAGAAACGAACTCTTGTGATACTATAAAGTACAGGGTGGTCTGGAAGTGGGCGTACAACCTTTAGTTTCAATTGTATAGTGCTAGTTATGGTAGAATGTCTGTACACAGTTACCTTGAAGTCTTAAGAGTCATAAACATCGGTATGATCACCATCCATGTCATAATACAGCTGAATTCTGCGCCAAGTTCACGCAGATGTTTTGAGGAGATACTCCGGAGTCACGAGGGTGAAGGCGTGTTCCACAGCTGCTCGTAATTCCTGCATTGTGTGATATCGAGTGTTTCTTAATTGTTGCTTTATGAAACCCCAGAGAGCCTTGTCTGGCGTCATCAAATCGGGACTTCTTGGAGGCCAGGCAAAGGGAGCTGATGAAGATGCACAACCTCTTCCAATCCAGCGGCCAGGAAACGTCTGATTCAGGTAATTGTGCATGTGAATCGCGAAGTGCGCTGGTTACGCGTTGGATGGTGATCATACTGATGTTTATGACTCTTAAAACTCTTAAGACTTCAAGGTAACTGTGTACAGACATTCTACCATAACTAACACTATACTGTTGAAACTAAAGGGTCGGTACGCCCACTTCCGGACCACCCTGTAGACATTCGTTGCCAATAATAACTGACGGTCTCTTTTAAATAATAATAATAATAAAAAAAGAACTAACTAACCACCGGTGTGCATCAGTCCTTCGTAGACTTGAGCCTACTCCAACGCTATCTGTTAGAGACTGATGAAACTACGCCCAATCTAGCGACGAACGTATGGTCATTACATTGCACTGCTCTTCCTCCAACACATGTATCAGGTGTTTTCTAGAGCGTGACTGTTACATCTTTTATTCACATGACTTCGTAATTTGTCTCACGACATTTAGTGGACACCAAAAATTGGGATCCCTGACCGGAAATCGAACCTGGGACCACGTGAAAGTGGATTCAAAGCTCTTACTCCAGACTACAGAGACCTCTCGGTTTATATTTTGCTGGAGGAAATTGTTATTTACTTATGAACTGCATATGTAGCAAAATCCACTGTTGACTGGTAGATTGTTGGTTATCTTTTTCTAACAATGGCTCGCCTGCTTCTCACACAGATATTACTTGTGAACGTTCGTAGCACCATGACCATATATTAGACAGTGTGTGACAAGAATTTGATCGTACGTTACGGCTGCCCTTTCGTCACAGTCCATGACATACACCCTAAATTATGCTAACATGTAATAACTCTCCAGTGTACTTAACAGGATGATGCTAGCAACGTCAGACTGACCTGCCGGCCCACCGGCCCGCGGGCCGATGCGCCCTCCTGAATGAATGGTTTACGCCCCCTACCGACAATTCCTTTTGGGACGAAGATAATGAAGTGCTACTTGATCGTTTTTCTGAACATTGAATCCACAAAAATAAAATAATCTATTTCTTTGAGTACTCTACCTCTGTGATTGTATCATATTCAACTACTTAATTTTGATTCCAGACCCCAAATTTGTATATTGTAAAATTTTTTGGGTAAAGCAATAAAATGTACACAGGATTTGGACTTTCCCTTCACCTTTTTATTATAAAAAGTATTTTATGTGCACAAATTATAATAAGTAATTCCTCTAATATTTAGGTAAGATTAGATAGGAGCCCGGTGACCAAGCGTCGTGGGCTTTGAGGTGAGATACTCTCGGTGACCGTGCGTCGTGAGAGGAGTGTAGATTAGGTATATCTCTCTCGGTGACCGTGCGTCGTGAGAAAGAGGAAAGGAACCCGGTGACCAAACGTCGTGGGTATAAAGATTGGTACCTCTCGGTGACCAAGCGTCGTGAGAGTGGTTTTAGGTGTTTCGATCAATCCGGGAAGATTGATTGTTGCTCGAGGCGTGCAGTTCCTTTTTATCCTGTATTGTCGGCTTACCTTCGTTGATTCTCGTCCTTCCGACTGTTGGCGATGGTGATCAACTCCTCTTCGGGACCGTCGTCTGTTTGTTTTTATTTATTATTAACACATGTAGTTCACACGTCGTTATTGCATGACGTGTAGACATGCGGAACCTTACAATATTTTTACGTATTCGATTCTATAGCGAAGTTCTGCACATTCTAAGTTAATAGCACTGTTATCCCGGATGCATAGACCTAAATCAGAAATATTAGTGAAAACATAAAAACACGTAAAAAAAAGTAACGTAAACGTTAAAAGTTATATAATGCCCTTCTGGCAATTTTCATGATTCCGTACGGTATCTGTGATTCCCAACTATATTCACACGTGATGTTATGCCCATGTTTTCAACCTTATGATTTGTGATACGACGCAATGCCTTCCAGCTTCCTTTCTCCTTCTTTCGATTACTACAGGAAACAAATACATCTCTCAAAGAGTCTTACAAGCCCCGTAATATATTTTACATTATATATATATATATATATATATATATATATATATATATCTATATATATATATATATATATATATATATATATATATATATATATATATATATATATATAGATATAGATATAGATATATAGATAGATAGATAGATAGATTTACTGTCTTTAAAAGGGTTTATTTTAAAGAATAATATTGTTTGACTTAACAACTAAAGATAGGAATGACAAAAGAAGCCTTTAGAAGAACAAAAGTCTGTTTTGTGGGACCTTGATTAAAAACTTGAGAAAAAAACCTCATACAATACTTTGTATGAAGTATTGTACTGTATAGGTCAGAAACATGGACAGTATGCAAAAATTATTAAAAAAAAAAGACTAGAAGTTTTCGAAATGTGGATGTGAAGAAGAATGGAGAGAAATAACTGGGTCAAGTGGAAAACCAATAACAATTAGAAATGGTGGGAGAAAAATAAGTTTTAGTTATTTTTGAGAGGAGCAACAGAAATTGGTTGGTACATTGGCTAAGAAAGAATTGTATCATGAGGGACGTGCTAGAGGGTATGGTGGCAGGAAAGAGAGGGAGGGGGCGAAGGAGGCTACAATTGATGGATATATCAAAACAGAAACAATGTACGTGAAGACGAAAAGGTTAGCTGAAGACCGTGGAGCATTGAAGTTCGTCAGTTACAGCAACTGACCTGTGAGAATACCAATGATAATACTAATAAATAAGCAAGAACTGCATTCCGCTATAATCAGTAGGTCCACGTCCCCTTAGCCTAGCAGGCATAATCATAGGACATTAAAATAAATCAAAAAACTATTTAAAAATATATTACAAGTATCAGATATTGGCAGTATTTTAACTTATTATTTAGATTTTTGATTAGTAAAAATTTTGACACATTTTGTAAAGCATTAAAAAAAAAAGGCAATTAAAAATACTTGAAGCCTAGAGAGGAGATAAGTCATATATTAAAAATGGTTTTCCTACTTGCTGAGAAACGTTCCCATAGTTATCTTTTATGAGCAAAAAAACAACAATGAAATTGCTTCATAAATTTAACATATGAAAAGTGTGTGTGTGTGTGTGTGTGTGTGTGTGTGTGTGTGTGTGTGTGTGTGTGTGTGTGTGTGTGTGTGTGTGTTACGTACTTCAGCTCAATGATTTTTAGAGAGATCATCTTTAACTTTATTTATCTTAGAAATAAGCAGAAAAGACACTCTATTTCATATATAAGTACGCACCGACACACACCTATATAGTATACAAAAGGAAGAAAATAGATTCCTTTTTACGAGAAAACATAAAATGGCAGTTACTATCGTCATCTGTAGACAATATTTCACTTTCAACTCGACAGTGATTGTGCCTTCGTCTAATGGCGTAAAGAGGACTTTTCCATCGACACTGATTGTCGAGTTTCCTCTTCCACCTAATTACGTTACACACAAGAAACAGAGCAAATTATGAGTAAACACTAAAATTGCGGGCTGAAACTTTTAACGTTAACTAGAAAAAAAAAGTTAATTAAAAAACAGTGATAAATCCCGTATATCAATTTTGTTTTGTTAGAAAAGAAACTGCTATAAGATCTCTTATTTACATATCTAATGATCCCATAAAATTGTTAACGTCTGAGCTATGCTGGCTATAGAGAAAGCGTAATGATCCAAAGCTTCTCTATTTTTTGGTATGGCAGTCGTGTGCACAAGTAAAACAGTCCACAAGTAAAACATGTACAGCTCACAGATGACGGGAAGAACCCTAACAGAAGTAGTGTGACGTAGGTATGGGCTCGCCCACTTTTCGCACGGGGGTTTCAAATGACACCACGGAATAGCACACAGATAACTACCCGGAGTAGCAGACGACATCTAAGTATAGACCACACCTCCAAAACCGAAAATAGACTTGACCGTGTCGTTGACCTTTTCCAGCTTCCCCTGTTTTAGGGTTCTTCTCGTCATCTGTGAGCTGTATACTCACTCATCCTTCGTTTTAACGCATATAAAAGAGGGAACATTGGTCCGATATTACCGACTGATTGTACAGTCAGCGACAAAAGTTGTTTCAACTTGGTAAAATTTATATATTTTGGGAATAACGGTGGAGGTATACAGTTTCACCGAGTTTCAAGGCTGGAACCTACAGAATTTTTTTTTTTAAAGTTTACTGAAAACTACTCAAACTGTCCTTCCATTCTGAAGTTATTTACCAAACTAATTTCATCAAATGGAAAGAAGTTTTGTCACTGACTGTACATTTCGACACTAACTTTGCAGTGGTTACTATCCACCACAATTACAATACATTACAAAAGAAAAATTGTATTGTATTTGATTTTAGGGTCCCTTTTCAGGAGCAAAATTATATGAGACGTAAGCCTACAGCTTAAGAGTCTTCATCCCGGCGAAATTAAAATACCGCTAATTTTACAGTAATTTTGTGATATCTTCAAATAGATAAAAGATAATTGAAATATGGAACAAGAGCGCCCTAGACAATATTATTTTGCAGGAGGTACCGTTATCAGAAGTTGCCTAGCGGCTTTTCGTTTTCAGCTGTTTAGAAACGCGAAAATAAATGCCGATTTTCAAGATGGCTTGAAATCGAAAGTAGATAAGTGAGTCGTGATAACGGTTTCTCATTAAAATAATGTTGTCTAGGGCGCTCTTGTTCCACATTTCGATTATCTTTTATCTATTTGAAGATATCACATAATTACTGTAAAATTAGCGGTATTTTAATTTCGCCGGGATGAAGACTCTTAACAGGTTGATCGCCAAGAGACCCAAAAATTAGTTTCAAAAAAAAAAAAAAAAAAAAAACTTCCTTTACTTAGTTTTGGGTCTCACCAGAACTTGTTAACGCTGTGTGTTTTACTTGGTGTTTGTTAGTGTGTGCAAAGCAGTTGTTTAGAGCTCTGAATGTTACCGTGTACTCAACGGCACACCCACGGAGGGAGCACCGTATCCGGACCCCCCCCCCCAAAAAAGCTTACTAACAACACACATTTGTACACTTTCTCAATAAAACTATACTAGTTTAATAGGAAATGGTTGATTTAGCATGAACATTTGATCTTATACTTCATCTGCAGTCTTTCTCTTATAAAAACAATCTAGTTCCATCATTTTTTCTCTTGAAAACATAGGTTGGAAGTATTTTACAATTACTTATCGTCTTTACGGGTGAAGAATAATACCCGTTCAATTATACCTAGACATAATGGCTTGTTGTAGTGGACTCCCCCAAAGCCTGGACCCCTCGCAACAAACATTTCTGGGTGCGCGCCTGCCTGTATTTGTCGTCTTGCGTCGCAAAGTAGTACTTGTTCATATCTCATAGAAGTGGATTAGTGACCTAATTACTATATTCAACTATATTTGGCTCCACTATGTCGTACACACATGTTGATCATGACAATTACTGAACCACATGAATTCTCGCTAGAAATCGAGCCTTGGTCCCCCATGTCGAGGAATAGTATAATACCGTACGTTTAATCAAAAATGAAATCTTTAGTTTTACGTCCCACGGTTATGCCGGTTAGGCTAGTGACGGTGATAATGAGAAATGACTGAAATGGTGGAATGAAGAAAGTGTGAGGAAACGGGAGAACCCCAAGAAAACCCACGAGCACGGTGTTTGTCCATCACAAAGTCCACACGGAGCGAGGTGGGATCGAACCAGGGACCCCAAGCACCGGAGATGAACGCTCTACCACTGAGTCACCTCGCCCCCTACGGGTTTAATCAAGTACACTATCCAAATTGATAGTGTGAAACACCTGTACACTGTAAATATACACTAGAATACGGTAAATTCAACATTTTTAATAATTTAAAAGCAGGACTTCAAAATGAATTGCTGTTACAGACTTTGTCTATTCATTCCGATGTTTCTTAAAGGAAGGTCCGTGAGACCAAGCGTTCAATATAATATGAAACTTATTACTAATCAGACGAAAAACCATCTATGGAAACGCCCTTTTTCTAATCTAGTAACTATCGAGTCTACTTTTGGCACTCTAGGCCCCGGGTCAAACCCTGCTGGAAAGCATCGAACGCATTACAATGATTAAATCCCACATTCAACTATAGGACTCGTCGTGTATAGTTCGTCGCTGAACGATGAATCAATCAATCATATGCGAAAACGGGAGAAAGAAATTACGGTGCGTCATGCGGGATTGCTCATTTTGTAAATTTAAACAAATGTACGTACATTTTAGTAAATCTTGCAAAATCTATTGTAGTTACTGTTCTAAGGGGTTTCATCTCCAGTCTCAAATTTATGCCTTTTCTTTCTAGTCAACGATATTTAGGTATCAAAGGGAGTTTTCAAGAATCGTTGGATTAGCATCTCTACTTAGTACACGATTCTAATTTACATATTTCATTCACAAAGGAGCGAAATGATATGAAAGAAGGGTATAAAGAGAGAAGGAAAGTGAAAACAAAGAAACACCAAGAGTCCGACGAAGGTACAACAAAAGAAAGAAAGAGGAAGAGAAAGAGAAAACAAGAAAGGAAAATAAACGAAATAAGCTGACAGAGAACATAAGCGAAGGAAAAAGTAATAAAACAAAGACAGAGACAGATGAAAAGGGTAGAGAAAATAATAGGATGAAACCAGAAATAGAAGAAGGAAGAAAGCGATAAAGAGAGACAAAGAGGGAAATATGAGAGGAAGAAAGAAATATAGACAGATCAAAAGAACAGAAAGATAACGACGAAAGAAAGATATATATACAAAAAACGGAGCAGGGAAGAAGAAAATGACAAGAGACGGACACAGATAAAGAGAAATATAGAGATGAAGGAACAATATCTAATGTATAAAGTTATATGTACTGGCTCACATGGATACTTCCGGTTGACGTGGAAGTTGAAATTTGGCATCCTTACAGCTTTAGAAAAGAAACCAACAGGAAGATTGTTAAAAAGTATATGTTTTACCTGTTCAAGAGATAAAAAAGAGGGAACGAAAAAATCTCCAAGTTATTCACAATGGCATTTTTTTTTACATTAAATCTCATGTTTAAGGTAATTGGAATTTGAATAAAAACTTGAAATTTGATAAGCTTATAGGTTTCGATAGCGTTGTCTAACAAGGGAAAAGCAGACTTTGGTAAATAAACTTCATGACTATCTTTTGCTAGGTAGTAGTGCACATTTGAAGTGCTAATATTACAAACTGGGAGATCACAATAGTAAAAAATAGCAGAGAAAAAGCGTCTTAAAGTTTCGGACTCATCGCATATACTATCTTATGAACTACTTTTTAAATAACATTATTATTTAGTCTTAATAACTGTATTCTAAAACAATTTTGTTTATTAGAAACTAAATACCACTATTATTTAAAAACTAGTTCGCAGGAAACCAAAACAACATGATACGTAACCAAATGCAGTTGAGATCGTTCCTCTAGTTGCTACCTTAACTTAGATTTTAGGGGCGTTGTTTTCTCTGGCAACACTGTAATTTCTATTAATGACAACACTAAAAATTCTTCACGTTCATATTTTCTGTTGTAGAATAATATTATCTATGATTATGGTAACTTGCATTCCATTATCTCCTTTCACTGATGAATAAACAAGCAAAAGAAAAATGGTAAATTTTGTATTATTTTTAGTAAGGCAGGCTCTTAAGATACAAACCTGGAATCTCGACAGTACGTAAATTTGTGACGTAAGGTATCACTAACGAAGGATTTTTGGAAACTTTACGAGGAAGGAAGGAAATAGGGATGGCAATTAATCCATAAAAATATTTGGAAGCGAGGGTTACAGGTATTATAAATAGCAGTCTATAATTCGGAATCTTTTAAGTTTAGAGCCATAAAATTTGTTATTTGGACTTTTAATTTAAAATAATAAATCACGTGCTTCAGCGCTTTCTGATATTTGACATGCAAGGGAAGGAAATGATGTGGTAGGGAAAAGGGGTAGGATTACAATTATTATAATAAAGTGGTCATAACTCGGGAATTTTAGAGATATCGAATTTGGTATTTGGACTTATATATATATATATATATATATATATATATATATATATATATATATATATATATATATATATATATATATATAACTAAATTCGATTTTGTCATTTTTCCTAGAAAGGAAGAAAAGATGTGGGAAGAAAGAGGAGTATGGATTGCAATTATTATTATAAAAAATATATCCATATCTCGGAATCCTTCTTAAGGTTAGAGACAAATAATTTGGTGTTTGGTTCCTTCATTTAAAATAATTAAATACATGTTTCATTGCTTTTTGAAAATTGTCCTGAAGAGAAAAAAGAGGTGAGAAGAAAATAATGTGGTACGATGCAATTATTATAATAATATTTATGTCTATATCCTGGAATGTCTTAAGGTTAGAGATGTGGTCTTCAGACTTTTCATCTGAAAAAATAATTAAACACGTGTTTCAGTGTTTTTGTAGATGCTGAAAAATGAAATGAAATGAAATTTTTGAGTTTTACGTCCCACTGTTATGCCGGTTAGGCTAAAGGAGACGGTGATGATGAGTGATGAATGAAATGGTGGAATGAAGAAAGTGGAAGGAAACAGGAGAACCCCGAGAAAACCCACGCACACGGTGTTTGTCCACCACAAAGTTCACTTGGCGGGGGCTGAGATCGAATCCGGAACCCCAAGCACCAGAGGTGAACGCTCTACCACTGAGCCACCGCGGCCCCTTGTAGATGTTGGTTTACAATAGGAGGCAAAGGGGGTGGAAGTACCATCGTAAGGTGTGAAGATGTTCAAATTTTGTGCGAAACTCGGATATTTGATTGGCTAGATTTAAGTGTATCATTCCTTTCAGTACACTGAGAAAAAAAATCGTATGTTATATACGTAAAATCGTATGTTACATTTGTAAATCCTGTAGTTTTTGGACTTAACATACAGGAAACGTATAACTGTAAACACATGTTTTATAATACTTTCTGCAGAAGTGTTCCATATGTACGTACTTCCCGTATGAAACAATATAGGCGGTCAAGATCTATGGACGTACAGCATATAACATATAGCTGACGAAACATATGTATGTCGTATAAGGAAGACTGTTAGATATAAGATATCCTGCAACGGCATGATGCATCTAAGGACAGTGCCTATGTAGCATACGGATAACGTATGGTCCATAATGATTTATGTAGTAAGCAAGGGGATTCCGTATATTTGTACAATATACCGCTGTCCGGAGAACGAATTTTTCTCAGTGTAGCGAGGCTATATTAGGCGTGAACCTGCAGCTGAACGTGGGATCCGAACCAGATGAACTGCCGCCAGAATTCGAGCTCGGGTCTTCTGCGCCGAAGTCGTCTACGTTAACCATACAGCCACTTGAGTTCCAACGAAGGAGCACGGTGGCTCAGTAGTAGAGTGCTTACCTACTATACATTAGGTCCCTGGTTCAATCCCCGGCCAAATAAATTTGTGGTGAACAACATTGTGCCCGTGGGTTTTCTCGAGGTACTCCTGTTCATTCCAACATTATCATTCCCATGATCATTATTCACTTGCCTTAATCATCCATCTCCATTAGCCTAAAGGGCATAATCGTGGGACGTTAACCTGAAAAATTTACTTTCATTTCGAGTTCAAACCAAGGGGTAAAAGTGAGGGGGAACGCGGAGAGACACCGTCCCACATCTCCAAAAAATATGTACGGCGTCCCTCCCCCCAATTCCTAAAAAGTTACAATGGACGAAGATAGGCAGGGGGACGGAGTGAAGTCATGCCGCTACCTACTGTCCCCCTTACCTTTTCAGATCCAATTTTACCTCCTGGTTCAAACGAATTCTATATTAAAGGTACAGAAGGATAATCGCAAAATATTAGTCAGAGTAACACACGGGAGCACTTGCTAGTAAAACAAAAATAAAGAAGAAGAGAGCCAAAAGGGATACAGAGTATTGAAAAAATACAAGAAAATCGCCAGAACGTATATAAAAAAGAAAGTTAGCATTATCACTGTCTCAAGTAATGTGTCTATGAAAAGCTTATTGTATCAAATACTGTAAGTCTTCCCTTCCATTAGCTACTTACAGATTATATAACCTACAGAACTCAATAACGCTTTCCTCTTGCAAAGACACATCGTCATTACACTCAATATATGTAGTACACATACATATAAATGCATACAGCAGCAGATACGTGGAACATGATCAATACTGGTGCAGAATTAATGTCACTCGATCGACATTAACTGCCGACGGGAAATTAAACCATCAATCTTAGGAGCTACGCAGTTTTTTTTTTCCTTTGTCCTTTCGGAATGCGTAAATGCCTCTCCGTACATGAAAGCGAGTTTGTTACCCTCAATAATAGCTGTCGATTTTACACTTTCGTAACAGCAATGATCGTATTCTGAAATGATCGTTACCCTTTTCCCCCTTTCCCTTCTTTCCTGAAAACTTTTCTTCTTCCTGAAAAGAAAACAAATAATTTTATGGACAAAAATAAAATGAGTCGCATCGTTGGCAGTGGTTACAATTCGTATTAGCTTGCTTGTGTAACAACCATCAAAATATTTTTTCTACAAACACTACTAACGGTGCCGTGCATAACTGAGGGAAAGAACTGGCTTCAGATTTCAGCATGCATTATCTCTTTACAAACACTGCTAACGATGCCGTGCAAAGTAGAACTGAGGGAGAGAACTGGCCTCAGATTTCAGCATACATTATCTCTTTACAAACACTACTAGCGATGCTGTGCATACTAGAACTGAGGAAAAGAACTGGCTTCAGATTTCAGCATGCATTAGGTCTTAACAAACACTACTAATGTTGCCCTGCATACTAGAACTGAGGAAAAGAACTGGCTTCAGATTTCAGCATGCATTAGGTCTTAACAAACACTACTAATATTGTCCTGCACACTAGAACTAAGGGAAAGAACTGGCTTTAGACTTCAGCATGCATTATCTCCTTACAAACACTATTAACGGTGCCGTACGTACTAGAACTGAGAGAAAGAACTAGTTTCAGATTTCAGCATGTATTATCTCTTTACAAACACTACTAACGATGCCGTGCGTAGTAGAATTGAGGGAAAGAACTGGTTTCAGATTTCAGCACTCATATCTCTTTACAAACACTACTAACGATGCCGTGTATAGTAGAACTTTGGGAAAGAACTGGCTTCAGATCTTAGCATGCACAAATTTCCAATTTTGGGATTGATTTTTAACCCTAATACAATAAGGTCCTGAATTTCCACGCGTTTTATTTGTCAAATTTAACAAGTACATTCTTAAGAATTTAAAATTTCACTTAAAATTTCGACGCTTCTGGCCACTACTGGTCAAACTCTTTCTCAAGGCGTCCATAAAATATTTTTGAAGTTTTACATCTCACGTTATGCTCTATAAGCTAAAGGAGAGAAATGATTAATGAAAGTATAATTATATAGCAATACGATGGCATGAGTATGTGGAAGGAAAAGGAGAGCCTTGAGAAAAGTTACTGACACGATGTTGTCCACCACAAACTTATATGGCCTGGAATCAAATCAGGGATCTCTCGCATCAGAAGGGTGCACTCTACCACTGAGTCATTTATAAAACAACATTATGTAAATAGTGTATATATTCGAGGAGAAGTCAAAAAGTAAAGGGACTTGAGAAAAAGTACATTTATTATAATGATAGAAAACTAAAATATACTTTCTTTTTCTACATAATCTCCCTGCACTTCAATACACTTTTCCCAATGTTTCACAAGTGTTTTGATTTCGTCGGAAAAAAGTTTTTCGGTTGCACCTGTAACCAATTTCGCACCGCATCACTGACTAACTGATGGTTGACGTTTAAACTTCTTAACTTCTGGTGATAATGGGTGTTTCGAAAACATGCTCGTAGCCTTACTTTCCGGTTCGTGATAATGTACTCAAATTTCATCTACATTTCCTATACAAGTCCATCTTCTTCCTCGCGACGATAACGGGCCAAATGTTTACAAGAGATGTCCAACCTTTGTGCCTTATGCTTCGCGATAAACAGCCGTCATCATGCTGCGCTTGCATTCGACGAATAATTTCGGCAGATTTAGCTCCTTCCGCAGGCAAAAAGTGAAGTGAAGCACTGCCCTCATTTCGCCTTGGTATAGATCGACAATGGAGTTGCCATGTTTAACGGTTTGCTTCACTCCACCGACTAACGTGGGAATAAGAGTGACACGTTGCACAGAAATGTTTCTGACGACACTAATTCAGCGCTGGATACTAGCAGTGTTACCAAACTCTAGTGCGAGAAATTTCGTCCGTTTACTTTTTGACTTCTCCTCGTATTAATCATAAATTTGCAACGTAAAATTCAAATTAAGTAAAGGCTTAGGGAACCTATTACTTACATAAATCGAGGGTTAATATACATATCTATTTTCTGATTTTTTTCTGCTCATATTTCTGCAAATAGGTTACTTTATACTCTTTCATCAAATTATAGCACTAAAAGAACGCATTTTTTTTTACATATTTGACATTACTTAAAAAAATAAATATCATGTAGTGAATCATTATTTGATTGCAACGACGCATGCAATAAATCACAAGTATATTTCCATATTTTGGAATCGACCTGTCTGCATATGTACAAACTACCACAGAACTTTCAAAGTTTATCGTTATTATTGAGATTTTATTCGTCCTTTCTCATCCGAATTTTTATTTCTCTTTTCTTTTTTTAAATAAAATAAACTTTTCCTGCATGAAATATTGATGATTCCAGTGAAAGATTCGAGTGATATATTGGGCACCATGTTACCTTTTGATTCACTTCTTTCAGTGTCTTTTTCAAAAAAAAAAAAAAAAAAAAAAGTGAGTTTCTGAGAATAAGTAATACAGTGTGGACCAGTGTGGACTTTGTAACTGCCAGTGATACCAAGTAAAGGATATGTTTTCTCCCTATTTGAAGGAACTGTTTTGAATTAAGAGTTTCCCATCTTAGATAAAAATTGATTTCAAATTACAGGTACTCTTTTGAAAGTAGCATGGACAAGTGAAGTGTGGGTCTAGGCTAAACCGGTTTTGACACTTCCGGGTTAGAATCCTGTCTGCTACACTGGTGTTTGTTATCATTTCTGTATTTATTATTATAATAGTCTCTTCATCTCGCTTAGACCGTTTAGACACAATCGTGTTTTCGATCAAGAGAAAATGGAGATAAATATTTTCAATTAGTTTTACTTCCCCTTTAGGTTATAGGAGCGAACGATCAATGAAAGGGTTGTGAAAGAGTTTATAGAATGAGAATGTGGAAGGAAAGGACGTGATGCTGTCTACCACAAACTTACTCATACGGTTTGGGATCGAACCTATTCCTCCTGTCATATAAGAGCGCTCTACCACTAAGCCAACATGCCATTCTTGTATATCCGGTATTGATAGCTTCCCAGTCATACTATATAAAAAAAGTTATCCTTATATTTAGCTCAATTTCGCATCTAAAAATAAAAAGGTACAAATTTTCTTCAATGTGAGTCGTGATGAGAAAGGCACGGAGTAGTATAACATTTTCCGACATTAATCTATTTTATGCATTCTCAACATAAAATGACCTACTTTTCTAAATTCGTTCTTAGTGTGTTATTAACAATTTGATTTGATTTCAGTTTAGCGTCCCTTTCAAGCAGCGAGGCTATAAGAGATGTGGACCTACTGATTAACGTGGAATCCGAACCACATGAGCTTCCGCCGGGAATCGAACCCGGGTCTCCCACGCCAAAGGGGTACGTATACGCTAACCGCTTAGTCACGGGAGATCTCTGTGTTATTTACAAACGTTAACGTCGAAATAGCCAAGTAACTTAGCAAAAGCTTTCAAAAATGCAAGTAGAAACACATATAAAATTTCGATATTATTATTAGCTTACAACAACAACAACAACAACAATAATAATAATAATAATAATAATAATAATAATAAATAGTCAAAGAAGAGAGACATAACGATTGAGGTGAACAAAATGGTATGGGTGAATGTAAATCCTCATGAGTAGTTTTTGAGAAGGTCGACTGAAACGATTTTTTAAACCTAAAAATTATTCCTCTACAACAGTGCTATTCCGCTTTTTTTCCTCGCGTACCCCTAGACACATTTTGCCTCCAATTGTGTACTCCTCAAGCTGTTGAAAAGAAATTAAATCGGAATTAACTTATTAAACTTAATGCACATGTTCTGTTGATTAAAAAGGGAGACAAATAAAGACCCAACAAAAGGACAATTAGTGTGCCAATCAAAAGACTATTTACAGGGGGGATCAATTGCACATCCGAAAAATTAACATGGTAAATTTCAAAACATATGGAAGACATTCAGTTCTACTGAGGAGATTTTTCACCTCATCCTCTCTGATAATTCGTACACTGAGGACAATGTTAAAAATTCAAAAACTAAAACTTTAGAACAAACTTGATAATGAGATGACTAAGTTTGTTTCCGGGACGCCAACTTCTCGATTCTTGGACGAATCTTCAAGAGACCGAGAATCATAGCTGATTCTGGATTCAGTAAATTTCTGTGCTCCGTTTTTATTGATAATGCAGAGAAACTCTGTTCCAGGCCCGTATCCAGGGGTGTCTAGGGGGCCACGCCCCACTAAATTTTTGCTGACCCTCTAAAAATTTTACAGTAGCTTGCAAAAGAACTATAACATGGTGATGAACTATCATATGGTTGGATCGAGCCTCCCCTAACTTCAGCCGGCTTCCCGTACATTTTTGGGCTGGCTACGGGCCTGCTCTGTTCACATAAATATGTTGATGGAAATGGAAAAAAGATGTGAAATAGCACTGTCACTAATTTCATTGTACTCTTTTCGAACATAAATACAAAAGTCACAAATTGACAAGTTATTAAATTTCGTTTGCAGTGAACTGTCAAGAAACATTTCCAGCAGTCCCCCCAGAAGCAGCATTACGTACCCCCAGAAACATCTTCGCGTGCCCCCGATTGAATGGTACCGTACTGCTCTACAATAACCACACCATCTATCAAGATAAAACTCCTACTGAAGTATATATCCATCAAGTTTTTCATTATGATGCTAGGAAAATAACCGTACACAATATTATAAATAAGGTATAGCCGAAAGTTATGTATATACTTGAAGGAAAATTCTTATGTGCAGTTTACGAGAAAATCAATAAAAACGATTTTTTTTATAGCACTAAAAGAGTGTGTGTCCTTTAACACTACTACTAATAAATAGCTTATACAGGTTGTTACTAAAAATGTGTCACAATATATTGAGAACATTCCTCACATCAAAATAAGAAAAAAAAAAGAAGTTCTTATTGTCCAGGCTCAAAAGTGGATAGTTTCGGAGTTCTAGGGTGCCGAAAACGTGAAACAAGTGAACTTTAAAAATTCATAAGTCTGGGTCCACTACTTTGGGATTTATTGTACTCGGGTCAAGACAGGCCGGTAGTCAGCCCGAAAATGTAGGGGGGGCCCGGCTGAAGTTAGGGGGGGGCCCGATCCAACCATTTATAGTTCATCACCATATTATAGTGCATTTTGAAGCCTACCGTGAAACTTTAAGGGGGGGCAGCAAAAATTTATGGGGGCCCGGCCCCCCCTAGACCCCCCTGGATACGGGCCTCGGTCAAAATATCATTGAGGAACTGGTATGTGAACTATCCGGATATCTATGTTTAAGAATGCTCCAGTACTTGCATACTAGTTTTTGGAGAGATAGGTGGAGAGTTATCAAATACTCCCAAATAGTATCTCTGAAAATGATTGTGCAAGTACTGGAGGTTCTGAAAGATGGATATTTGGATAATTCACATACTAGTTCATCAGTGTTGTCTTGACCCGACTATGATCAGTTCATAGTAATGGAACTATGGACCTTTTAAAGTTCATTTTTCACGTTTTCGTCACCCCATAACTAGGAAACTATGCACTTCGGACCACAGGTCCATATGAACTTTTTTTCTTATTTTGGTGTGAGACTGTTCCCAAAATATTGTGACAATTTTTCTAACACCCTGTATACTCTGCTCCAAAAGATTGTTTTACGTATGTACTGTACATCCAAAAAAAAAAAAAAAAAATACAGGTAAGTATCAGATTGTATCTCCCTAACAGTAACAAACACACATTTCTAACACTGAAACACATTCTATTTGTAAAAATCTCAGAGAATTTCGCAACAGCTACTTCGCTTGTAAACAGATTAATAGCAAAAAAAGGATTTTTTTTTCTTTTTTAGTAAACGTAGATAAGAGTTGGTTTCACTGTTTTTAAATTCGGTGATCTTCTGCCCTACAGATTCTCAATATAAGTTTCTTACAAGCAAAGAAGAAATAAAAACGAAAGAAATGTGTGGCTGTTCAAGGATCCTGAAGTGTGTCAAGAAGGAATAAAAATGATATTGCGAAGCCTATATATATAGTGATATGAGTGACGTGAAGCCAAAATCCAGTCGTTAAGATGGCAGATATTGTTCTCCTTCTGTTTTTTCAAGAGGATTTAGTACTTGCAACTCCTAAAACAGTATAATATTGGTTTCTTTGTTTCCTCTTTTGTAGGTTCTCTCTTCACCCTTTATCCAATTCTTCTCTGTTTGTGTGTGTGTGTGTGTGTGCATCGTGTAAGTTGCTTCATATTGGCCTGTTCTTTTCTTTGTGTGTTTACAAACTAACTTCGTTATGAAGAGGAACAAGGAAAATATACGGAAAAAGGAAGAGGATACGGTTACAAAACAAATGAAAAACACAACTGAAATAAAAAGAAGAAGAAGAAGATAACAATATAGTGACTACAAAAACATAGAATGAAACCAGTTGAGAATGCTCGAACAGCATTGCTAGAATGAACTTAAAAATATTTTTTTTCGAAATTTATATGAAATTTTATATTAAATTTATTTGGTTAAATTTAATGTACAATTTAATTCTTTAAATTTAATGTACAATTTAATTCTTTAAAATAACTAATGATGCAATAATTATTGAATCAATAACCAATAACGCAATAATTATTGAATCAATAACTAATGATGCAATAATTATTGAATCAGTAACTAATGACGCAATAATTATTGAGACAATAACTAATGACACAATAATTATTGAATCAGTAACTAATGATGCAATAATTATTGAGACAATAACCAATGACGCAATAATTATTGAATCAATAACCAATGACGCAATAATTATTGAATCAATAACTAATGATGCAATAATTATTGAATCAATAATTGGTATTGGTATTGAATCAATATTGGTATTGATCAACACCAATATCATCTCTCTATGACTTACGGTTCCCGAGATATGGCTCCTTAAATCTGCCGAAATCAGAACTTTTTTGGCCAATATCCCGGGAACAGTAAGAGTGACGCGAAAAATTCCATCTCTTCTTTCAAATAGTTTTGATGCCCCATCGAATGGATGGCTCAAAATTGAAAAACTTGCATATAACAGACACACACAGACATAGAGAATTCAGTAATGAGGTCGTTGGAAGATAAAGTAGGTCTATATATATACACACACACAGGCACAAATCCAAGGAGGGGGCTATAGCCCCCCACTTGACGCTCAGGTATACACTGGATAAAATCGGTTTCAATCCTTCTTTACACTGAATAAAGCTGCAAACTATGAATTAGGCCCTCCCTTGATCATACTCTGGATCCGCCACTGCACACATATACAGGATATTCATTTAAAAATATGATGTTTTGTAACTGAATACAATAGTTCTTTTTGACTAGTAGAACGTGCGTCATTGTTAGATGTGTGTTACTGTTTGGAGCAGGTGTGCACCTAGAAAAAATATTCCTAAAATATTTTTTTCAGTTAGTGAATTAATCTAAGGCCTGTTCGATATGAAAGCATTTTTTGAAAGATTTCTTGTAAGAAAAATCTTATCATTGCTCTATTTTATAGAGGATTCTATTGAGTGGTTGCACACTACTGTGTATCCTTTAGTGCACTGACAGATTGTGAAAGTTTAGAAAGAAGTTAGGGCATAATCGACCAAAGTTAACTATCATCTAGAGGTGAAAACTAAACTATGTCTAAATTTCAAAAGTTCATTTAAAGCAATAAATGGCTGACAGATTATGAAATGTTAATATTTTTGTTTTGATTTTCTAGCGTCTCATATGAAGGGAATTAGCAATTGGACCTGAACTGCGTAATATTTGAGAAATCTGATTGAAAAAGTAAGGAAGTATGAGAACTGTAATAAACACATTAAAACTATGCTGAATTTAACTGTGAGCACCAGATTCGGATTTACCGGGTTCGAATCCCCCCTTAAACCTTATTGACTCGACATGCGTTTGTGCACTTTCATAATAAAACTATATACTAACTATTTAGCAGAGAAATGACTTATGTAGTCTAGAGACTTGATGTTACACTTTATCTGTACTCTTTTATTCTATATTTTTTTCTTAGAATATAGATGGCAGAACTTAACAATTACATATCGTTTCTTGCGTGTAGAATTACATCGAATCAAACGTATACATAGGTATAATGTCTTATAGTATTGGATCCCTTTCCCAAACTTTGGATTCATCCAACAAAATTTTCTGGGTGCATTCCTGGTACGTACGCTAAATATTCTATCACTATTCGTTCACATAATCATTTCTATTAAGACTCATAATAAACTTGTAGAAAAAGAAGTCACATTCGCCCACTTTTGTTTGATTGCATCAGATTTTGGGGTGTTCGAATATGCTGAACTTTCTTCTGTCGTTAATTACATGAAAATAAAATTCGTTAAGTTGAAGAGGGATGCCCATTTCTTTTCCATGATGCACGCTAAATTTTTCTGGCACATCCATCTCTCCTCCCTCAAATGCTTTCAAACTTAATTAATGGTTCTGATCTTCCCAGTCTCAAGCTCTGGATATGGCCTTGATTAAAGTGTGTTGATTCGCAACTCACCAAACATTTCCTTGGTACTCACCAATAGGTCAAAGTCTCATTGAGAATCGCTGTTATAGTTTATCATTTGTGATTAGAACAACAATACCGTCAGTGTTTCAAGACTTTACAACTACTCTGTACTCATTCATTAACCATTACTATTAGCAATCAAATTTGGGGCTTTAATTAAAAGGCTGCCTTCTCTACGCTTCCACTACGATACTCCTGTCTATTCTGGAACGTCAACCTTAATTATAAACCCAATTATTGACAGAAAGCACAAGATATTGCAAACAAAAAAACACATCATTAAATTTATTCTGTTAGTTCTTTTTAAATGGGATTTCTAATTATATTAAGTCGTATTTTAACAAACGTTGAAACGTAATTTCTTTCAGTACATATATATACAAATAGGACGGAAATGACTAAAAGAGGTAAACGAGAGAATAGAATATTGTTCTCAGTGAATGTGACAGAGATGCAAACCGCCTCCACACATGACATCGCCGTTAATGACGAACTGATTGCAAAAGAGAAGTCAGTCCCGGTAATTACTATTTCCTCTCTCTCTCTCTTTCTACTTCTATTCCCTCTTTTTAGTTTTGTTTGCGTCGTGAAACAGCATAGATAACAAACAACACACATACAAGCTTACAATATAAACACATATCTACATATATATACTACATACATACACAGATATTATCATCAACAAGTCTAATTCCTTTCTGGTTTAGACATTTGCAGAATATTGCCAGAATCAGACATTATCATCGTCATATGGAAACAAGAGTTGTGCTATGTTTTTTACGTATTTTTTTTTAGTACTAACACATGTTCCATCCATTAAATTCAAATATATGATGTATTATCTACTAAAGATGTGACTTCAGCAGGTGCAGATTGTTCATACCAGACTGACGGTATACAGTTAAGGCGGATTTTCATGCAAGTGTCCGTTGCGTTCTTTGCTTGCGATGTGGCTGAATAGCCAATTGAGAAAGTTGGTTAAGTACGGTTCTACGTGTAACACAACTTTGTGTTGGCTACACGTAGAAAACGCAAGCAACGAATGCAATGGATGCTTGCATGAAAATTCGCCCTTAGTGTCCCACCAAAGAGCTGCAGTATCGTAGTCAGTAAGGAGGGGAATTTTTGATCGTTTCACCTCTCTTTCCAATGTAGCTTTTGACGTTCACTCAGATTTTTTAAAATGAGTACCTGAGGAAGAAAAGGAGATTAAAGCGTGTTGCTCAATACATTTCCATGGGCCTTATTCCGTACATGCCTTTGCAAAAATTGCTAAGTGTAACGCACAGCAAACCTCGTAAAAATCAATTATAACTGCCATGCCTATTATCGCAAACTAAAATGCAGATTTTGCGTTTTAAATGAAACCTTATTAGTGTTAAAGTCAAAACAGTGTGGACCTTTTACTTTCACACACATCCCTTGGGCCTGTTTCAAAAGATAGGAGATCTATACTTTTATTAGTGTCCCACTGAAGTGTAAAGTACGCAACTTTTGCAAAGCGAAAAAGACAAGAAAGAAGGTGATTCTGCATTTGAACTTACCACTTGGTATGCCTAAGTTGGCATTCAACTTCGACTCATAATTAGTGGAAAGATAGTGAAGTAAAATGAAATATTTAAGTTTTACGTCCCACGTTTATGTCGGCTAGGCTAAAGCAGACAGTAATAATGAGAAATGAATAAAATGGTGGAATGAAGAAGGTGGGAAGAAACGGAAGAACCTCGAGGAAGGCCATGTACACGGTGTTTGTCCACCACAAAGCTCACTTGGCTTCGAGCTGAACTAGTCGAAATAAATATATCTGGTGATTTTATTCTCCAAATGTACAAATGTAGTATGAAAAAGCATTTGGTTGGGTCAAATAATTTCGTCACCTCAAATATTAACATGGGTGCATGATACGGTCGCGGTGGCTCAGTGGTAGAGGGTTCACCTCTGGTGCATGGGGTCGATCCCAGCTTGAGTCAGTTAGCTTTGTGGTGGACAAACACTATGTGCATGGGTTTTCTCAAGGTTCTCCCGTTTCCTCCCACTTTCTTCATTGTACCATTCCTTTCACTCCTTTAGCATAACCGGCATAACCACGGGACATAAAACTTAAAGATATCATTTCATTTCAATTCAAGGGTGTATGGTTTCAAAAATTACACTTACGATTCCAAACAACATTAATGATAGGAAAAGAAACCACAGGCAGGAAAAAAATGTCCAGGCCGTTCGAGGTCGTGGAGAAATTTCATGTCCATACGCATCATATTGATTGATGGGATTGTATCCAAAACGTACGTGTCATTTGCGGCCATATGGAATTATGTTCAACTCGATTCATTAAAAATCCACCTTATATATGTTTACCTTCATGCAATTATTTTTGAAGGTTTGGAATATTTTTTATTAAAAAATACAATTTTCTCTTTCACTATAATGTTCTAAGTCAGCCCAAACCTTAAGTATTGTATGTAATGCAGTTGTTTGGGAATCTACTACTACTACTACTAAAAAAAATGATGGCAAAAGTACATCATGCTTAATTCAACCATTGATCTAACGTAAGAATTGTACCACTTTCAGGGAGCTCTTGATAATACGTGTTTCCATATTTCGGATTTTCAATATTTCGAACATTTTGTTTACTTTGGAAATACAATTTTATTTAGCAACATACAATATCCTTCTCGACAGTACCTCACATGCTTCCAGAGTATACGAATTGAAAAGTTACAGAGTCAAGTATTCTGTTTTAAAAATGTAAACATATGTTAATTTTAATAGTTAAAATACTGTGTGGTGAATAAACGTAACATACGCCATTGGTTTGTAAAATTTCTTGCTGGTGGCAAAACATTGAAAAGCAAACCCGGCTGCCATCAAACAACAGTTCTGATGAGGAGCTCCTAAGGATTACCGTGGAAGACGAGTTACGCAGATGAGTTGCAGACATTGTACTACTGTTATTTGGGGAGTCCGTGCCATCTGAAACCGTTGGATCCATGGATGTGACATGAGCTGACACCAGACAAGAACAGCTGTTTGGATATGTGTTGTTCTCTAAGTACACGGAATAAGTTAATCGGGAAGGTTTCCTCTGGAGTTCCTAAGGAATACTGTGGAAAACGAATTACGCAGACGAGTTGCAAACACCACGTCATTTGAGGATTTCGTGCCATCTGAAACAATTGGATCTATGGATGTGACATGTACTGACACCGGGCAAGAATAGCTGTTTGGGTATGTGCAGTTCTCTAAGTATACAGAATAATCAGGAAGGTTTCTTGCGTCAAATTTTCACTTCTGATGGAAAATGGACCAACTATGACAATCATAAATGGACAAGATAGTGGATAGTGATCATCCAAAAAGGCCTCTGACTCTCTCTCCCTCGCAGAAGGTTGGTTATGGTGGGGATGATCCATCATGTTTTTGTCTGTCAATACTGCGAATGTTGATAGTGCTGAACTCCAAGAAATGTGACATTGTCCGTAAGCATCCAAAATGTTCAGCAGACAGGTATTGCACAAGAATGCACGTTCAGAGCAAGCTTGCCAACCATACGATAATTTATCATCATATACGATAATTATTAAGTCTTAATGCTATATACGATAATGCCCTTGCGATAGTAGATGAATATAAGATAATTTTACAACGCACGATTTTTTTTTCAGTTTTTAAATGTGCAAATAAATTGTAGATGTGCTACCAGTTATCCCCGCTAAAATAAATCAATAACGATTTGAGAATTGGCAAGTGGCAACTCTGCATTCATTCTTTAAATTACGTTTACGTGAGGGATGGAAATATTGTTGGTTTTCAGAGTAGGGTTAATATGTTTTTTTTTTTTTTTTAATGGCCAGCATAGTGGCGCCGATTTGGAGTTCGAAACTGTCTGATTCTGAAAACGACACATACCAGTCGCAATTTCAATCCCACCAGCTCAAAATATCGGCTTTAAAGATGAACCGCCTTATGCATAGTCGTTTTTGACGTATGATTAGCGTCATACTAAAGGCCTGACTACTGCAGGAAATATATGTTAGTCGAACTCTTTAGTATGTCACTAATCACGCGTCAAAACGACTCTGCATAAGCCTCGAAATCTTTCAGTTTTACGTCTCACGATTATGCCGGCTAGGCTAAAGGAGACGGTGATGATGAGAAACGAAGGAATAAAGAAAGCAGGAGGAAACAGGAGAACCCCGAGAAAACCCACACACACGGTGTTTGTCCACCACAAAGTTCATCTGGTGCGTGCTGGGATCGAACCCGGGACCCCAAGCACCAGAGGTGAAGGTTCTACCACTGAGCCAGCGCTGCCTCTTGGCTTTAAAGGTATTTCTCTATCACTGCTATTATTGCATCTTAAAAATGAAATAAGGGAAATGAGTATGTTTCTAAGACTTATCTTGAATAAAATAATACTAATATTACTAATCATCATAATAAAGAGATGGAGATTTTACTTTTTATTTTGGCCTCGGATATATGAAGCGTCTTCCAGGGCAGAAAAATTAATCTATTTCTGTACCGCGAAAAGGAAAGAAAAAGAGAAAGAAACACATTTGCAATTTATTAAAACGAAATACGTTTTCCTTTTCTTTTTAAAGGAAAATATACAGAAAAATTTTCCTTTTAGCTTCTAGTTTAGTTATTAGACCAGAAAATGCTATGGATAAAAGATAAGGAAACTCGAAAAAAAAAGATTCATCTAGCTGTTACAAGATGTCGCTACAAGCATCTATGAAATTGGAAGCAGAGAAGAGAAAGGAAAGCAAAGCATGTCTTTTAGTCTGGAGAGAACACAAGGAGGGCGTTTTTTTTTTAAAGAAAACTTAAAAACCTTACCAACCCAACGTTTTCAGTGTAATGATTAAGAGAAGTTCGGATTGGCAGGCAGACAACATCTCTCTCTCCTTTTCTCCCCCCAGGTCCTCTTCGGAGACTAATGTCAGTTGATTTTAATCAGCTTAATTAAGGAAGTGTCAAGGCATATAACGAAGTTTACTCCAGCCATTCCTTTATCTTTTATTTTCTTCTTGTAGCTTTATCTCCTGCTGTAGCTACACAAGAGTTCTTTAGCTTTTGTGTAAAAAATATCTTTGGAACAACTGTTGCCGATATGCTCATTATGTCTTTATGGGAACGATTTTCGAATTCATTACAAGATTATTATGTTATATTTTATACAAAGAATACTCCTCATTCCTTCAGAAATATTGGGTAGGCCACATAGCTATAATATTCACTTCCTTCAGTTAATTTACATGGTTGTGAAGCAGATCTCCTGACTCCTTTTCCACAAGTGGTACGCTATATTAATTCAAATTAAATGAAATATTCTTTAAGGTGAATAAATATTTGAAACCAGAAAATATTAAATTCTTTAGATTTATCGTGTAGAAAGAAATTTAGTGTTATTTCATATCCTGAACATTATGCTAACCCGCTAATCTCAACAATACTGCGGGTAGTCTATCAAGAAGGATGATACCTATTAATTACTTCCACAGGAATACATGGGGAACCAATTTTTTTTTTGATGATTTATATGTTGCAATCAATTGGATTGATCACCTCCATTAAGGAACGGAAATCTTAACCCTCTATATTCTGGTAATTCGTCAGAAGAATACATGCCAATAGGACTAAGTGCATAAAGGATTTTTTAAAGTTAACACGACTTAAAAAGAGAGTGAAAATTGAAATGCATACTATTAAAGGAAAGAATAAACGAAGAATGGAAATATTTACATCAATTTGAATCTTGAAAACGGAAAGTATGCAATATTTGTGCCTTCAAAGTGAAAAATCACCGGAGCACCCAAAGCCGGAGAGTCGGGAGATCACAAAGCCAGTTTCACTGCCACGGTTCAGAACAGTTTCCAACAGTTTCTAATTTACAAGGAAGAGAGATTTAACTTACTGTGTATATATACTATAATTCAACTAAGTCAGATTTGATTTACTGACGTATAGTCATATTTGATTTATGGATGTATAGTTCAACGAAGTGAAATTAGGTTAGAGACGTATAATTGAACAAAATCAGATTTGATTAGCAGACATATAAATTCATTGAAGTCAGATTTGATTACAAATGTATAACTTAAACGAAGTAAGACTTGATTTTCAGACATGTAATTCAACGAAGTCAGATTTGACTTACAGATATGTAACTCAACAAAATCAGACTTGATATACAGACATACAATTCAATAACGTGTCACTTGTTATAAACTTTGGCTATTGCTAATAAAAGAGGATACTAAATAATAAAATGTTACATTTTAAAAATTCAGGGTAGCCCAAAAGTAGGTATACTCCCCTGCATTGATCTAGTGTAACATTCTAGTTTATGGGTTTATTTGTTTCGGCTGTTCCGAGTTTAAGGTATAAGTGAAAGGATGTTAAGAACAAATAATAAAGAAACCAAGTTTTCCTGATGGATAACAATAAGAAATGATACAAAATTCAATGAGCTGATCATTATGGTACTGTATACCTATTTTGGGCCACTCTTTATTTGGTAGTTTATATTTGAAGTAGTTTGTTTTTTAATGTGATTTGTTTAGTAGTTATTTTTATAAATCCATCTTCAGCTTTAATTGAGGTTTCACAATCCTCAAGTATAGACCTAGGTCCCAATCACGTATATCATTGATTTTTGTTATAAATAATTGTTTTAGAATAAAGAAATTTCAACTTAAAATTGATGAAAATGATGAATGAAGATGAAAAATGGGGTCTGAATTAAAATGTTTCGTATTTCATAAATCCTGAAATAAACAAACTAAGCTAAAAGTCTAAAATAAGTTATTTATTATTGCCAATACTTATTTATTTACGTATTTTCAACGAACTTTTTTTTAAAAAAAACTGTTACTGAATGCTCTATGTTTGTATGTGTGTCTGTTATTTGTGAATTTTTCAATTGTGGGCCCTCCATTCGATAGAATATCGAAAACTATCTGAGAAAGTGTTGCAAGTTTTTCTTGGCACTCTTACGTTCCCGAGATATTGGCCAAAAGAGTTCCGATTTCGGGAGATTTAAGGAACCATATTTTGGGAACCGTAAGTTATAGAGATGATATTTTGCGAATTTTTCAATTTTGAGCCCTCTATTTTGAGCATGTGTCTTCGTGAAACAACATATCGTAGAACGTTTTAACATAACTCTTAAACAAAACATGTGGAAAAAATTTAGTACTCACGGAAATTATAAATGGATAGATATATTACAAGAATTGTTTAATGAGTATAATAATAAAGTCGTACATAGAAAAATTGGTATAAAACCTGAAAAAGTTAATAAGAAAAAATAATTATTTTTAAGTTTGTTCTGGCAGTGCTCTTGGACCATTCTCAAATGGTTAAAAATGTAAATTATATTCTGTTTTATTGACTTTTCAATTTCTTTGAGTTTGACTGCTGAATCCCATACCAGGCACTGATGGAATATTTTATATTTGTATCATGAGCGCACAGAAAAGAGGTCAAAGTGTGTGTGCTCTCGAAAACAACTGGAAAGAAGTCAAAAAATGAAGTAGTTTAGAACAGAAGACTTGATTTTTCCTTCACCTCATTTGAACAACAACAAAAACAACAAGTAACAACTGTCTTTCCCAGTGGAACTAACTGCACTACAACCAAAACATCCTCCCAACGAGTCGGAAGTAATCAAGACAAGTACAAGGTTTGTGTTTCACAGAAAAAAAGGGCATTACAGTATTTCGCCAACTACTACCATTTCGCTTCACAAAAGAAAACAGCGACATTGACAACAGTTTTTTTTTCTCGTTAAAGTATTCTTTTTAGCGTTGCAGACTGCAGAAATAGGGCAGTAAACATACGAAAAGTTTTCTTACCATGATTACGTTCAAAACTGCTCTCCGGCGACTTTTCTTCTTTTAAAAATTTCGCTCCTTTGTACAGTAAAAGAATAGTAAACTACACGTAACGGACACATTTTTTTTAAAAATCTAAACTCATATAGCGATTTTTACATAGAAGTAATTAAAATTTACAACCAAATCAATTAGAACAAGGACACTTTATTGCTTATTTAAAATAAGAGAATGAATTTAGTTATTTTCCTTCCAATAATAAATATGATTTAACCATAAGATGGTTTTAAAATATGGTTTATAAATATGTTGTTATATAACACCTTTCGTGGACCTTTCGTGACATGAAAGGATTCTGTTAACTTTTAGACGAAATTAAGAAGATAATTAGGGTACAAATTTTGTACATAAATTTACAAAACGAGACAGAGAAAAATTTTGAACAAGACGAGTAAAACTTTTCGAGAACCAAGACGAGACAAATAGAATTCTTCGGGAATCGAGACAAGATGAAAATTCGAAAAAAGTTTAGGAGAAGGACGATAAAACCTTATTTCTCTCGTCTCGTGGAAAACATTAGGGTGAACTAAGGTACTCATGCCAAAATTTAGAAGAGGTGGAAATTGGTAACCCTGGATCAGGGATACAAAAAAATAGCTAATGTCTCGCAATTACTAGTAATACTGTGTATATATCTAGGTACTAGAGATGGAGTGGGTCCAGATTTATGAGTGGATCAGTTGGTCGTGTGCCAAGAAGACGTGACTCACTGTGGCCCACCCCCTACCGTGACCCACTCTGACTCACTGAATCACTCTGCTCAGTGCATTGTAGACAGCATCTTCTGAACACTGGTGAATTTGTCTACGTTTTACTTTCAAGTCCTCCATTTTTCTTTCTATTTAATTTCTGTTTATTTATTTACCTGAGATGACCTAACTGTAAGAAAAAAAAAAGAACTTCAGGCACTTTTGGACATTGGTATTTATAATCGTAATAATAACAACAGGCAGTGGCGTATTTTGGGTTTTGCTTAGGCGGGGCTATGCACAACACATGAATAAGCACTTATACTTTTTTCTTTTTGGTGCCGACAAATTTTAATTAAGCTGTGCATATAACAAATTTATTTCGGGGGGCTTGAGCCCAATAGCCACCCCCCTAAATACGCTACTGACAACAGGTAATAATAGCTACTTGACTTTCTTGACACAGTCGAATTTTACACTGTTTCCTTCCTTTACGTTTGTCTGCTATATCTTGATTTGATTTTCAAATTTTACTGAAAAAGTATCTATAATTCAACAAGAAAACAATTATATATATGATAATTAAATTGAAATTCATTGTAATTTGGCTCATTAGAAAGACTTTACCATTTTATAGCGTGAAGGCCAGATCCACCGGTATTGTAACAGAGCAGTGTTTGAGTGATTGACCGTAGAAATTCAAACTTTAATTAGTGATAATTTCACAGCCATGTTTTATTACAAGTGTAAACTCTTTAGTCATTCGAGAGCAGGGAGTAGATCATGGGTCAGAGTTCACGGCGATGGGTATTGGTGGATGGTGGGTAATGAAACAGAGTAGGTTTCGGTGGGTGGTGGGTCGTGAGTTAGAGTGGGACATGGTGTGTCATGGGTACAGTGGGTTGTGGGTCACTGTGGGTGCGGAGTCAGTGGGCCATGGATGAAGTTTCCATTGACCCACGCCATCTCTACTACGTACACCATATTGCAGAAAAATCGATATTTTTTTTACGAAAGTTATCACGGAACTTATTTTTTTGAAATCAGAGAAGAAAGTAAATTTAACAACTCTATTTTGATCAACTTTTAACTCGATGTAGTGGAGACGATTATAAAGCCTCAAAGAAAATATACGCCTAGATCAAAATCGAATAATTTTGGCAAACATTATTGAGGAAAATTATTTTCTTATAGTATTTAAATAAAGATCAAGTTTCCGAAAACGAATCCCATTTTACATGCTAATCATTCACCGTTTTCAACAACCAATAGAGATGGTCGAAATATCATAAGGAAATATACATATTTTTAAAAAAAAAAATAAGAATCGATTATGTTTTTACGAAGGCTATACTTGAAAAATTATTGTGTATGTATAATTGCCAACTTGCAAGGTTGGAGGAAGACACATACCAAGTGATACGAATCGGAAAAGGGCAGAGTGACACACAAATGCCAAATGCCAGTTAAGTCAAAAGGTAGAAACTCGTTAAGATTGCTCCAGTGATTAAAGTACATCAAATTTGAATAATTGCGCTTCCTAATGCCACAGATTATACTCGTGTAAGGAAATAATGGTATATTTACTTTCGAAATCTTGCCTTTTTTAGGTGACCAAGTAACATAGGCATACACAAATACCATAGGCATATGTTTTTTCCCCCCTTCAGCTATGTATATGCTTATGTTCTTAAAAGTTCGCGATTAATTTAACTTAACTTGTAATGGGCTGTAATGTAAGAATGGAAACTTCGAATACTTGTCTTTTGGTTTTATTTTACCTTATTAATCGCTTTTTTTTGTCACTAACCCATAAAATAAACCACATAGTACATATAATAACTGCACTAATGATCATTCCACTTAAACAGGAAACTTCACATACAATTATAGAACAAATGTTATGCTTCTTGTGCTTATGCACAGTTTTCTTCAACGCTCTACATTTTGAATGACGGGGGCGCGGTGGCTCAGTGGTAGAGCGTTCACCTCCGGTGCTTGCGGTCCCTGGTTCGATCCTGCTCGCGCCGTGTGGACTTTGTGGTGGGCAAACACCGTGCTCGTGGGTTTTCTCGGGGTTCTTCCGTTTCCTCCCACTTTCTTCATTCCACCATTTAATTCATCTCTCATCATCACCGTCTCCTTTAGCCTAACCGGCATAATCGTGGGACGTAAAGCTTAAAGATTTCATTTCATTTTCATCTTGAATGACAAATGAGGTCTACATTCCCAAAAAACAATGTTTCTAGCTCTTAACAAAAATTACTGTATAAGACTTAACTCTTATGAATTCCTGTGATATAAACGAAATCAAGGTTTAGGCGTCAAGTGCAGTTACGAAAGTCACATTGTGCGTAAAAAAATTGTTGTTTTACACGAAGTATTATGTACACAAGTGCATTAATTTTATTTATTTATCTATTTATATTTCTGGTCATTACTGGCATCTATGGTTTTATACTCGTCACATATGAGATATGATGTCCTTATGCGAGCGAACTATTTGGGGAAAGGGAGGAAGCATCCTGAGACCTCTATATTAGGTTTCATCAGGGTATTTGTCTGGTGTGATTGAGGAAAACCAAAGAAAATCTCACTTAGGATGGCTAGTCTGAAAAAGCTGTTATACTTGTACATTTTCGATCGAGTGTTCGCACCGCGAATTGAATCTGGGACCGCTCACACCAAAGGTGAAAGCGTTAGCGACTACATTATGCAGTGCCATACAAGTGGATCGAAATGTGCATATTTGCAACTCACTTGTGTGTTGGTCTTATCGTAAAAAAAAAAGTCCTGTAGACGCTTCTGTTTTTACCATCATTATATGATGGCTCTCACTTATATTATTTTATTCTGATAGCAACGTATTTATTTGTGCAAACATGAGGAACAAAAATGCAACTTCGCAAACAGTAAATTTAGGCTAACACTTCGAAATGATTTAGATGCAGTTTTACGAGACGTAGTCAAAACAATGGTAAATAATGACTGTACATGAAAAAGCGTGTAAGGTATTAAATTCCAAAGACACCGTATTTGTGTACAATGTAGAAAAGCTGTATTTATCCTTAGGTTTCACTATGAAACCACTAGATTACTCTTCATATGTATGGGTACTCACATTAATTCTTACTGTAATGTAATCAGAGGAAACTCATCGTATATTTCTCATACACATTTAAACGAATAGAATAATACAGCAAAATACGAAAGCACACAACACAAAACACAAAGCACGCCGAACGCCATCTTTACAGCAATGTTGTACATAGGGGTGGTTTTATAATATCACGCGCCTTCACAACCAAAAAGGAAGTAATATAAGAAAACAACAAATATGGATATTTATTCTTATATATTAATGAGGGACAACCGAAGACAAATTTTAGTTATTTTTTATGAAGTCTGAAACCGTGATTGATGTCCATGAGAGATTTTTCAATGTAACTTGAGTTGAGTTGAATTGATTTTGAGTTTAACGTCCCTTTGAGCAACGAGGCTATATGAGACGGAACCTGCTGATTAACGTGGAATTCGAACATGAGCTCCCGCCGGGAATCGAACCCGGGTCTCCGCAACGTAACTTGAGTCACGGTTCTTATGTTACCCTCTGTTCACATGTTTTGGTTTGGGTTTTTCTAGCGTTTGTCTACCTCACAGAACACTCATTTAAACGTCTGTTCTTATGTATACTCATGCCCAAAATTATTGCCGCATGTCTATAAATATGTTGTTGTAGGAATATAATTTGATAACGAATTCACCGGGTATTTCTTATAATGTTAGTATGTGTATAATCGGCAAAAACATGTATGTGGCAAATTTCATGTCAAAAGAGCAGTAAATAAGAACAATAAAACGAAAATAAACTTTCTTGTCCATTTAGCAACATTTTGTTTTACTCATTCTAATTTTTGTATTTATAATTCTTTTCCTATGAAATTTCCACAAATATACATTTCCCGATTATACACATAGTATCAGTATTAAAAGTACCCTGCAAAATCATTATCAAATTATATTCTTACAAGAAGACAGTTATAGATATGCGACAATCATTTTGGACATGACTGTACATATAATAACATCACATGCTTCCCGATTATACATATAGTATCAGTATTAAAAGTACCCTGCAAAATCATTATCAAATTATATTCTTACAGTTATTGATATGCGACAATCATTTTGGACATGACTGTACATATAATAACATCACATGTTTATCGTGACTGAAGAAAGCTTACGTTTTTCTACCTTCTTGCGGTGGATGGGAGAGGAGAAAATAGGATGGGAACTCTCAGCTCTATGCTGATTTTGCACGTTCCGCACGATCAAGGTGGAAGGAAAAACATGGTCGTCGCGGAAGATTGACTTCTATTGTTCCAAGAGCGAGAGGACTCCGCCATAGATTTTCGAAGCATTGTTTGCTTTGCAATGCTTATGTATAACTTATTATAAAGGCAAAATTGAAATACTTTCTTAATGTACATTACAAAATTGGAATAACACACAGTGGCGGATCCAATGGGGGCTATAGCCCCCACCTTCCTTGACGCTCAGGTATACACTGGATAAAATGGATTTCATCCTTCAAAAACGGCAAAATATGGTTTAGCCCCTCCCTTGATCATATCCTAGATCCGCCGCTGAAAACACATAATGTATATCTACGTCATTTTTGGAAGCATTTAGGGAATGAATGAATATTTGTGATTTACCTCTGACATGTTACAGTAGAAATAAACATGCAAAGCCCCAGACAAATATGTAATTTTAATAAATACTTTTAAAGGAGGTTTAAGGCGTAAAACCCTAAAGGTAGTCCAGTAAATACGATCCCCACGAGACGTATGCAACTTCATACATATTTTGGAACCTCTTCGTGCATATATAGATAGCAAATGCTGGGAACAGCATATGACATCGGAGTCCGGTTCTCGGTAGGAGCATGTGTGATTTAGAATCCACGTTAAACAGGTCTACGTCTTGATGCCGAAAATGAATTATCGAATGAATTACTATCTCGTTCTAGAAACGATTGAAATCAAATACATACATAAACTTCAATGCATCATGACGGATACGGTTACAGTAATGCTGCAGTTTTGTGTAGAGCATCGAGCCGGAGCCCTTAGCTCCATGAGGAAGATCATAGAAAGAATATATACAGATATGCAGATGGTTTTGGGTATTACTATTGTTTATTTATGCATGAAAGTCTACATCCACAACTGTCACAAAGTAACTGATGATGAAAAAATAATTTTAACGACGAGATTCGAACCCCAGTCTCCGCAATAAGAATCTTCTGCTTTACCACTACGCCAAAAATTCCTAATGAATCATGAAAATATTATCCCTATTTTACAAGTTAATAATTATAAATTTACACGCGAGAAATAAAGTTCTAGCAACGCACAAATTTTAAAAAGTCGATAATTTCTCTGAAATTTTAATTTATTAGCTATTAACTGTAGTTACACTAAAAATGTTGAATGAATCAATCATAAGATAGGATAACAACAATAGAACCCGGACATTAATAAATGGAATCATATTCCTCTTGCTCTGTGAATGTCACGAGCATATTTGTCATACTTAAGAGCATCTTGAGCAGACACAGATCTGCCTACGACATTTAGAGCTTGTTTAAAATGGTCTACTGTAAGAATTAGAGTGGAGGACACTTGGTTTGAATTCTGCTCCTCCGCCTCGATACTCTGTCGAATCGCTAACTTACAAGCCCGTTGGCACAGCTCAGTGAGGTCAGCGCCGGAGTATCCTTCGGTCACACTTGCCAGCGCCTTCAGATCAACTCTAAAATCAAGCGGAGTGTTACGAAGCGTTGCTTTTAAGATAGATTCTCTTGTTGGTTCATCAGGCAGTGGAATGTATATAAACTGGTCAAATCTTCCTGGTCGTAATATGGCAGAATCAATCATATCAGGGCGGTTGGTTGCTGCAACTACGAAAATATTTTTGTTTTCTTCAATCCCGTCCATTTCTACCAACAGTTGGTTCACCACTCTGGCAGATTCACTACAACATTCACTATTAGTTCTTACTTGAGAGATGGAGTCAAATTCATCAATGAAAATCACACAGGGAGCAGTGTTCCTAGCCCACATGAAAAGTCTTCGGATATTTTGAGCTGATTCTCCAAAGTATTTCGTAAGAAGCTCTGGACCTTTCACGGAAATGAAATTTGCTTCACTTTCAGTGGCTATCGCTTTCGCAAGCATTGTTTTCCCACAACCAGGAGGACCAAACAAAAGAATTCCTTTCGGAGGAATTTGACCTAACTCTCGAAATTTATCCGGATACTTTATAGGGAGTTCTATAAGTTCTTGCAGTTCTCGTTTTACACGGAAGAGTCCTCCAATCTGTGTCCACGTGACATTTGGTGGCTTCACAAACACCTCTCTCAAAGCACTTGGACCAACTTTTTTCATGGCAAAAGCGAAGTCATCTGCTGTGATTGCAAATGAATTTATTACTTTCTCTTTGAACTCATTCTCGTCTCTGGCACCTTGTGATTCAAACATGCATATTGCGATCTGGCGATACGCTGCTTCGGCACACAGAAGATTTAAATCGGCTCCCACGTATCCATGTGTAACTCTGGCAATTTCTTCTAACTTGACATTTGGAGTAAGTTTTTGATTTCGTGTTATTTTCTTTAGGATTTCTAGTCTTTCTTCTGCAGTTGGAGGTCCGAAATAGATTTCCCGATCAAAACGACCGCCTCTTCTCAAAGCAGGATCTATAGCATCAATTCTATTAGTTGCAGCCATGACTATAACTTGAGGGGTTTCTTTTACTCCATCCATTAATGTTAAAAGCTGTGACACAGTTCGGATCTCATAGTGACTATCTGACTTATCTCTGTTGCACGCTATAGAGTCCAGTTCATCGAAGAAAATAATGCACGGAGCACTTTTTCTAGCTTGTTCAAAGATCTTACGGAGATTGTCCTCTGTTTCGCCAACAGCCTTGCTAAATATTTCTGGACCACTGACTGAGATGAAATTGGCACCGGATTCATTGGCCACAGCTTTAGCAATCATTGTTTTTCCTGTTCCTGGTGAACCATACATAAGGACACCGCGAGGAGCCCTTACTCCAAGGTTTCTGAATACCTCTGGACGTATCAATGGGAACTCCACGAGCTGTTGTATTTGTGTCAATTGCATTTTATATCCCCCTATATCATCATACCCAATAGCACTGAGGTAGCTGTTATGATCTGCTCGGCTTATAGTTTGGTTTGAAAGTTGGAACTCCACAAGTCCAGTTTGAACAAGTCCGAAAGGATGAGGAATCATTCCTTTAACTTTAAACTCTAAAGGAGGCGCGTCTGGGTAAAAATAATTTGAGGCAACAAAAGTATTTGTCTCATGGATTGGAACAGATTTTTCTTGATGGAAATACGGTTTTATATAATTTTCTAAAATATTACCACGCAAATGTGCTGGGACATTATCATCGATTAAAGCCAGATTAATTAGTTTGCAATCTGGAACGTTGCTAAGCTTGAACACGTAGACAGAATCACCAAGGTTGACCCTGAGGTTGCTTCTGGTCAGAGCGTTCATTTGTATAATGGCGTTGTTTGGTGTGAAAGAGTCAATGGGACGAATTCTGCAAATCGTGTCAGATCGTTTCTTCCCTTTCACAAGAACTATCTCGTCCACGGAAAGCTTCAATTCAGTTATTCTTCTGTCTGATATTTTTACTGTATGAATTTCGTTCGTGTTATCCTCATCCACGATAAACTGACTTAGTGGTTGTGGATAACCACTTTCGGGGGAAAGAAACGGAAACATCTTTATTTAATTCGAACAGAGATATTTGCAAAATTACACTATCAAAAATTTCACGTTGATGTTGTTATTCCATTTTTTTTCATTAGAAATTCGTTGCATTGAAACAATCTGCATTTATTGTTGATTCACCCAAATTTGCATTGTTAAAAAACAATAGTATTTATAGCACCATAACTTGAAATTTTTCCTGGGGGAGGAAGCATTACTATTTGCCCACTTCCTAGAAAAATACGAAATTTGGACTCCATAGAATTTACAATCTACATAAACATATTTATTTCGTGTGGGGACCTCAGTTTGCGTTTTATTGCCTTAGGGCCTGGATTATATTTCATGCTTCATCTGAAGGGAATATGCTTTGTTTAGATAAAGAAACAGGAGTAGAAGCTTAAATTATTTTCAGTTCTTTTGGAATTGATATGGTGACCTCATTCCATGCTTCACAAGTTAAAGTGAAGGGACAATATCTAACACAGCTTAAAGCCTTAAGAAATATTACATGTATTATTTTTGGGTGTCCTCAGTATCGTGTCTTGGGGGTACGAGTGGGGAGACGGCCCTGGGCGCCGAATTGAGGGGGCGCAAAATTCGGGAGAAAAAAAGGAAAGAAAATAGAGAGGAAAAATTACTGAAATATTCTAGATCAACAGCTGTGTTTTTCAATCTAATATTTAATTTATTCAGAGTCAGATTTATACTTGTGCACATATATAAAATGGAAGGAAAAAAGTAATAAAAAGTGCTCAAAACCTAGGAAAAGCGGGGTTAATTTTTGAAGATTTTCTTACTACGGTGGCGCTTCATGATTGCTCTGTTAACCTCATATCTACGGCGCCGTAGCATATTCTCACCCCGGGCGCTGATTTTCCACGGCACGGCATTGGGGTCCTAGTAGCAATTTTACTGAAATGGGGCATACTGTAGTAGACATTTTACCTGTACTAGCATACGATTGTCGAAAATATATTTGATCCTAGAAGGAAACCGCATAGAGTTAATATGGAGTGAAAAAAGTAATTTATTTAATCGTATTAAACGTAAATTACCCAGTCTTGTTAGCTGAATAATTATAATAACAGGTTTAAATGAAAAGTCGGTTACAATGAAAATTAAACAATATAAAATAAAGGTGCTCTAAGAATATATAAACAGCCAACTTCTGACATTCCTAAAGTGTTTTAAAAAAGTAATTCAAAATGTATGCTTCTATGCAATGTAAGTGTATAGTGTATATAATAATCTATAAGGGAGCCATGATAAACTCAATTTTATGCAAATACAGTGTGTTACGTCATAATCCTTAAGGATAAAATTGCCAGATAGGTACGACATCTAATAACAAGAAGAAAACAATATGTTTCTACTATCGTTGCTTACGCGCACACCCACCGTTGCTGACGTGCCTGCTTTCTACAGACAAACCTCTACGCTACTGCGCGGTCCCACCAGCTTCACCCTATCTTGGTTCCTTAGTATTATGGCATATATATACTAACGGTAAATCCGACCTAAAGTGAATCTGCACCCAGGGCACCTAGAATGCAACTTCTCCCTTCTAAGACATTGACAGTGAATCTCCTGCTGAAATAAGTCAATATATCATTAACGCTAATATGTTAACCTAAAATAATAATAGAAAATAATAAAAGCACAAAATTGAACAAGAGAGTAAGGATGTATAATTTGTCTTTGGTGCAATAAAACTAAACACAATATTAGGTAAATTCATTATTAGGTGTTTTCATGAACTACCACAGAGCAATCAGATTTACAGATCAATTGAATGCCCAGACTTACTTTACGAGATTTAAAAAAAAAAAAAAAAAAACTTTTACAAGTTCAAATATTTGCAAGAATTCGGCTCTCAGTTTATTGTCAAGGCTGGAGAATTTTCTCTCAGCTACTTTTATGTGTGTTTCGCTCCCTGTCAGTTCTGCTTGTTTATATGCTTTTCAGAATGTAAGGTATACCGTAAAATAAATTTAAATAATAATAATTCCATACTCCTCATAATTTTGCATTGCCTCGAGTGCTAAACGTAACTTACTTGTATATATGCAGATTTTTGGCTTCTAAATGGGAAAGCTCATATTTCGTGTCTTGCACTACTCTTAATAGTCCTACTATAATGTAGAGTCTAATTGCAAATTAATAATACAGAAAAATAAAAAAAAAGCAGCTATATTTTTCTGGAGATGTTTGAATGTAACAAACGACATGTGACAGAGGAGAGTTTGAAGGCATAGAAACCGTCAAAACTGGAAAAACGGATTTTTAGGCATAGGTAAAGTTTGTTTTTTCCGGGCTGATCATATATGTACCTGTATATTGAATATATAATTATACAACGGCAAATTCACTGTTATTTTTCTTCTAATATCTTTACGTCACATTAGAAGTTAAGGAGTTCCTCTAAAGTGAAAAATTAGTAACGGCTCCAGATCTGGAAGTTGGTTTCTTGAGGGAGGGATTCAAAGCCAGTTTCGCTGCCATTACCAAAAGTGTTTCTTTCAGAAAAATGTTCCTTGGGGACACACTTAGTATTCGGAGGGGCACACATTATTTTCACATGGTACTATTCTATTTGTTATAATATTATAGACGTATTATTTTGTTCTCCTCCGAGGGCACTCTTAGAGCTCCGGGTGGCAGTGCATCCTCCCCCAAAAAATGTCTGGAAGAAACACTGATTACCAATGTGACTTCTCTCGCGTAGAACTCTGGAGCTGCCAATGGATCTTTGGAGAAAGTTAGATGGTGTTTGGAATAATGCAACGTTCACCTAGCTTCAAGAAAACAATCGGAGATATACTTGAATGAGAAAAGTAGCATACTACGATTAAAAAAAAAAAAAAAAAAAAAAAACTATGAGCTACAGAGATGTTCAAATCTGCTAGCCAAACGGTCTTGAGACCGGGACTCGCGCTCAATAATTTAGAGCAAGCCCGAGTGAATCCGATCCCTATTGAGGACAGTGAATTCTAAGTCCGAATTAGGTTGAGTCCAATTTAGGAAAGTTAGCCCGGGCATGAGTTCAATTGAGATTAGAGAGCACAAGCCTCAAAGAGGTTATTAAGGAATAGCCCAATTTAGCAAAGTGAGCACAAACCTAATGAAATTAGTGAGCAGATTCCCAGCCTAAATGAAATTAGTAAGTGAAGACCGAGTGAGTGAGCACCCAATTGATGAAAGTAAGGTCTAGCGCTAGCTCAATTGAGGGCAGTAAAACCCAACGTGAACAAAGTTAGGGAGCGTGAGCCCTACTACAGAAGCCAGCGAGTTCGAGTCCGAATGAGCTTGAGCAAAAACCAAGTTAAGTAAGCCACAGTGAGGTTAGTGAATTCGTGAGCTCTAATGAGGGCAATGAGCCCGAGCCCAAATAAAATCATTAAGAGGAGATCGAGTGAGGGCAAGCCCAAACGAGGTTAGTGAACCCGATTAGGAGCCTCAACGAGGTTAGTGAGCGTGAGCTCTAATGAGGGCAATGAGCCCGAACCCAAATAAAATCATTAAGCGGAGATCGAGTGACGGCAAGCCCAAACGAGGTTAGTGAACCTGATTGGGAGCCTCAACGAGTTTAGGTGAGCGTAAGCTCTAATGAGGGCAATGAGCCCGAGCCCAAATAAAATCATTAAGCGGAGATCGAGTGAGGGCAAGCCCAAACGAGGTTAGTGAACCCGATTAGGAGCCTCAACGAGGTTAGTGAGCGTGAGCTCTAATGAGGGCAATGAGCCCGAACCCAAATAAAATCATTAAGCGGAGATCGAGTGACGGCAAGCCCAAACGAGGTTAGTGAACCTGATTGGGAGCCTCAACGAGTTTAGGTGAGCGTAAGCTCTAATGAGGGCAATGAGCCCGAGCCCAAATAAAATCATTAAGAGGAGATCGAGTGAGGGCAAGCCCAAACGAGGTCAGTGAACCCGATTAGGAGCCTCAACGAGGTTAGTGAGCGTGAGCTCTAATGAGGGCAATGAGCCCGAACCCAAATAAAATCATTAAGCGGAGATCGAGTGACGGCAAGCCCAAACGAGGTTAGTGAACCTGATTGGGAGCCTCAACGAGTTTAGGTGAGCGTAAGCTCTAATGAGGGCAATGAGCCCGAGCCCAAATAAAATCATTAAGAGGAGATCGAGTGAGGGCAAGCCCAAACGAGGTTAGTGAACCCGATTAGGAGCCTCAACGAGGTTAGTGAGCGTGAGCTCTAATGAGGGCAATGAGCCCGAACCCAAATAAAATCATTAAGCGGAGATCGAGTGACGGCAAGCCCAAACGAGGTTAGTGAACCTGATCGGGAGCCTCAACGAGTTTAGGTGAGCGTAAGCTCTAATGAGGGCAATGAGCCCGAGCCCAAATAAAATCATTAAGAGGAGATCGAGTGAGGGCAAGCCCAAACGAGGTTAGTGAACCCGATTAGGAGCCTCAACGAGGTTAGTGAGCGTGAGCTCTAATGAGGGCAATGAGCCCGAACCCAAATAAAATCATTAAGCGGAGATCGAGTGACGGCAAGCCCAAACGAGGTTAGTGAACCTGATTGGGAGCCTCAACGAGGTTAGTGAGCGTAAGCTCTAATGAGGGTAATGAGCCCGAGCGCAAATAAAATCAGTAAACGTAGACCGAGTAAGCGCAAGCCCAAATGAAGGGTAAGGGGAAAAAACAAGGAACGTCCATGTGGGTGCTTTAGCATGTCCTTTGTCCTATCTGTTGGTGACTCTAGGTACTATTTGACTGTATATGCATGCATGCGTAGATATAGAAATGTCCATGTAAAACGGGGCAAAAGATTTGACTAATCCTATTCATTTTGTATAGGTTTTCAATATTAAAGCACCGTTTTCTCGAAAATGTAGTTTTGTGACATTCCTTCTTTTTTTTTCCCCTTACCCATCATTAATGAGGTTTGTGAACCCGACTACGAGCCTCAACGAGGTTAGAGAGCTTAAGACCCACTGAGACTAGTGAGGTTATCTACAATGAGTAATAATTCTCATGAAATCACTGCGTTTTTTTTTTTTTACTCCGCTGTTTTTCGTAACTCTGATTTCTCCCTGTCTGGAGCAACCATGTACCACAAGCAAAGTTGACAGATTTGGAAAAGAAGATTGAAAATGTAGTTGCTCGAAGAATATAGACTGCTTACTGCTACTTACACTGTTATTACTCGAACTCGCTCTTTCTCGATCACTCATCGATTACCTCAAGCACGAACGATTGCTTGACGTGAGTTCTGAGAAAATATCAAATGCCCCAGGAACATTTCTCTCTTCTCTTCGCTTTCAGACGGAAGAAACGCATTTACTCGTTCTTTTCTTCTTTCTTTGGTGGACTTCTCCAGCTCATAATATGCTATTATAACCTTCACTCGCTTTTGGAGCACAAAATACTCATACAATGCTCTGTTCAATGCAGACATAGATATTATGCTACATTAACTACGGCAACTAAAAAGGAAAAGGAAAATGAAAATAAAATGAAAAATTCACTTTCATGCGAAGTTTCTCAACCTGTAGGTCGGGACACCTAGGGATCGCGAATTAAGGAGTAAAAGATAAATGTAATTACGATATAGTAGCGCAAAAACAAATGTAAAGATTATTTTGATTGACATATTTTTGTTTTCATGTCAATTAAGAAATACTGCATACAACGTTAAACAAAATTATAAACAAATAAAAAATCATTTACCACTCCACTGCCCAGAGTTTTTGTTATCCATGAATACTCACAGGCGGACAATTTGTCCTCTTTAGTTTTTTTTTTTAATCTTTATGTACACATTGAGGATAGGTCTTCATATGTTTCTGTGATTCCTATACTCTCCCTCATCATGGCAATAACACCAAGGAGGGTACCAGAGGAATAAGGGGGTTCAGGAGCCTCAGTGTTAGATATAATTTTGTAAAGCTCATACTTACTTAAATAAATTCAGTAAATGTTACACAAGTTTTTCCATATTATCCCAAAATTGGAAACTAACTTTCTAAACGCGTTAAAATTATTGTATTTCTATTTATTTATTTATTTATTTATTATTTTGTTAAGATATTTTTATATCCTTTTTCAATCTGATACAGTTCGTGCTTTGAGACAACCTACCGTATGATGAAACGTGGGGTATCTTGTTTTTCTTCATGTAATTAACAAGAAGATGATCTCGTTGTCATCGGTGTCGTTGAAATGATCTAACAACTGCTTTTATGATTAATCTAGTAAGTTGACTTAGTTTTAATATTATTACTACCGATATGTGATTACATTATTATTTTGCAATAATACCTAGGTACTGTAATTCTTATAAACCTAGGAAGATATTCGACAATAGTAGTAGTGAGATAACCAATTTCTTTTGTAAGTACTGGGTGAAGAGACACTTTGAAGAACCGGTTTCGAGAACCCGAGAAACATTAACAACCGGTTCGAGCGAATTGATTCGAACCCTCTGAATAACACAACCAGCGGTAATTTCAAGTTTCTTCTTATGCATAAACGATGATCAGGTGTGTTGTAGATTATCTGAACACTATTTATGATTTTATTTTATTTTCTGTATATCACTGAATTTTCATCTATTACTTAAACTATAAATGGTTATTTTTTGTGTGTTTTGTGCCTATACATCCGATCTATAATGATGACACATAAATTTCTCCCTTCATATGGTTTCCCAACTTTATTTATTTCGGAAAGGTGAATAGTCGCACTGGATGAAATATTAATAGCGGTGTCTGTAAAAAAAAAAAAAAAAAAAAAAAAAAAAAAAAAAAAAAAAAAACCTTCAGATGCAAATTGAAAGTGACTGTGTTTGTGACTCTTAATTTCTTGAACCACCCGACCGATCTCGATCAAATTTTTGACATAGATGCAGTTCTGGACTGGGAGTGTTTTTAGCTATTCACTTTGACGATAGAACTTAGGGGAGGGGAGGTGGGAATTATAAAAAAAATAAATAAAACTTAATAACTCTTGTACCAAACGACCAATTTCGATCAAATTTTCAACATAGATGACGTTCGTGCCTGGGATGGATTTTACCATTTCACTTTGGCGGAATAACGTAAGGGAGGGGGAGGAGGGGGAGATATAGAAAAATTAATAAATATAAAAATAAAAATGACCATGTTCGTGAGTTAGTAATTCGTGAACCACCCGATTGATCTCAATCAAATTTTCAACATAGATGAAGTTCGAACGTGGAAAGTTTTTTTATTATTTCATTTTGATGGTAGAACTTAGGGGAGGGGAAGGGGGACATATATGTAAAAAAAATAAAAAATAAAAGTGATTGTCTTTGTGATTTCATCACGCTTAAATCACTGAACCGAATTATCAACATAGATGAGGTTCGGACCTGGGGTGGTTTTTATCATATCCCTTTGACGGTAGAACTTAGGGTAGGAGGAGAGGAGGGGAGAGATATATAAAAATAAATAAAACTTAATAAATCTTGAACCACCTGACCGATCTCGATCAAATTTTCAACATAGATGACATTCAAGCCTGGAAAGTTTTCTTTTTAAAAATATTTTCACTTTGACGGTAGAACCTAGGGGAGGGGTGGGAGGGGAGAATAATATATAAAAACTCAATCATTTAGACAACAATAGTGTCCTGCGCTTGCGCAGGACGTGCGGGTTTGCTAGTTATACTAATTACTCTGCCCCCTGCCCGTTACTTGAATGGCAGGTAACACGATGGCACAATGACGATTAAGACTCATCCTTGCAGTACCAAGTAGCTGCTGCTGCATTGCTGAATGCACGGATTTCTTAGTCCCTCCGCACCCAGTGACAAATAGTTTCGCAATAGTTCCTACAGTCAGCAACTTCGTGGAGACAAAACAGCTCTATCAACGTTTCCTAACAGCAACAGAAATGTCGCCAGGCATTTGGTATCACAATTTGGCAGGATACTGGATACAGTTCGGGCTTCGAAGAATGTGTTATTGCATGTGTATTAATGCAAAATATAAGGAGAAAAAAGAAGAAAAAAGAAATACTGGGTGTGTATCCTATGCAAAATGAGAGATTGCTGCAGGGGGAAATTTTACACGCTATGCAGTGAATAAGGACAAAAACACAAGTTTCAGACTAACTGCACCAGCTAAAGACATGCTAATAACGACATCAGAGTAAGTACATTTTATCTGTGTATATTAGTTTAATTTAGCTGTAAAATAATCGGTAATCAAATCATCTGATGATATTTAACAGGTCTGTCTGTAGCCGGTGGCTTCTATCGCTGGTGTTCGAGCTGCCTTTTACTTCATTGCATTTTGACATGTTGCGCAACTATTTCGTCTCCGAGCTGTCACCAGCATGGAGACATCTCACTGACGTTACTATTTCCGTCGTCGCAATGAGCGTCCCCCCTCCATCAAACTTAATACATTTCGTCATGTTGACTAAACAGTTACGCAACAAAAAGTCCCAATGTGCAGAGAAACTTAAAATTCGCATGCATAAACTCTATTCTACACTGTTAAATCTTGGTGATATTTTTGGAAACAAAATGCAACTTAGACATGAGTGTGCAAGGGGGATTTGAGGTTTAACCAAATTCTATGAAAATGAATGTACCGTACTGTACGCTTAAATACGGTGCTTGTTTTCTATCTTTCTAAATATACTCAATATTGTTCATTATCTAAGCGTTATTCATTTAAGTTCAGAAAAGATGATTGCGAAGCGTAAGAAAGAGCCTTAAAAATGAAAGAGTGTGAGAGGTCCCTGGTACGACCCCAGGCCATATGAGCTTGTGGTGGACAACATTGAAAACTTGAATATTCTTGACGTTCTCCAATTTTCTCCCACATTATTATCCTACTAATTCTTTCAGAATCATTCATACTTTCTTGAACGCATCCGTCTCCTTTTAGTCTGTAGAGGACATAATCATGGAACGTAAAACTAAAAATTTCACTTCATTTTAAAAACGAAAAAGGACCATTTTTTTAATTTATAATGCGACGAAACAGTACAAAAAAATCGATGTTGATAACAGTCAGATAATTATCTTTAGTTGTCAGTTCTGGTTACTTACTCATGAACAAAACTAAAAATCAGTACCGAGAACAGTCAATAGTTAGTTCTAGTTTTCATTTCTAGTTATCTGTTCATGAACAAAATAAAATATGTGAAAACGTAATACTCCACTGGGAGTACAAAGTCATTTGAAAATAATGAGATAAAGCAAATGATAATTAAAAAACAACAACTAAAATAACCTAATCGGAGTGTTCACAGCACAGAATAAAAATGATCTGGGTTAAAACTAATATAACAGTATGTACGTTATATAAAAGGATTTTCTGGCTGTGGTGTATGTGAACACGCAACTGATGAAATTACCAATACCACTAAATCAATCAACATGCAAAGAGCGTTTTACACCATGTGTGTGTTATACAGTGAGATGAAAATACATACATACACAATAGATAATACGCTGAACTCAATCTGGACGGGAGAGGTGGAGAACCAGGTATTAAGCGAATGAAAAAAAAAAGTATTTTCTGCTTGTTCGAATAATGGGCGTATATGTCAATCTGCATATGATTCAAGAATACCAAACAGCTTACATGCAAATTTAGCGCCCTCTCTCATCCATACATATAATGGTCAAGCGTCCGGTGAGTATGATGGATGAGATAGAGCGGCTGCCTGCTTCGCTTAAACATCAACAGTATCATTGTCTCACGTAGCAATTACTCAAAATAACACTCGGCATCTAATTTTTTTGTTTCTTGTTTTTCGCACGTCGTTGAGCGCGTCACATTATTTAACGAGGGAAAAATAGAATTTGTAGTTATCTATTCTAATGTAATGAGGCAATTGCTCTAGTTTCGAAACATTTTTACGAGTGCAGCACTGCCAACGCAGCGCAAGTAATATTCAAGTACGTATGGCCTGGGAAATATACTAGAATCTGGTACGGATTAAGGAACAGCAGGGTTGAATGTATTGTGCAAGGGTTCAATTTTCGTCCGTAATAGTGTGAACATTCAAACAGTAATATATTACTGTAACAAATAAAATAATTGTTTTGATTCTTTACATTTGTGTTTCTACTGTTATACGTACAAAATTATTATTATTTTGATTACAAGACAGAAAACCACTTTTCTTTTTTTTTAAAAAAAACCTTTTTATTCCCACTGGAATCATGAAAATAAATTAAACAGGAGAAAAGAGTATTTTGAAACAGAATAAAGAGAGCACGGTGGCTCATTGGTAGAGTGCTTACCTCTGGTGCATGGGGTCCGTGGTTCGATCCCCGTCCAAATAAGTTTGTCGTAGGCAACATCGTGTCCATGGGTTTTCTTGGGTACTCCCATCTCCTTTCTCATTCTCATTCCACCACTTCCTCCATAATCATCATTTGCCTTAATCATCATCTCTTTAAGCCTAAAAGGCATAATCGTGGGGCATTAAACTAAAAAAAAAAAAAATAATTTCATTTTCAAACATAATAAAAAATTGTTTCTTTATATTTTTAGTTACGTTTGTTATTCCTATGATTTTTATTATTGCTCAAATTTTCAAATGTTTTGGTCTTGTTTATTACATTTTCGTCCAACGTGTCCCCTAAGAATGATGCGCCCCTAGACTCGAGTCCAGTGGTAAGTTATTTGGAGAATGTTAGGGTTCTTCAACATTCACCTCGTATTAGCTACATGGAATATTATATGTAAGGAATAATTTTAATACCCTCATATGTAATAGACTTTTCCACTGATCATTCTTACTAGAGTAGGAACCATGAACAATCGTTGTACAGCTCAGACTTCCTTCATACGTGTTCTAGTGTGTTAGAAATCTGTATGAATATAAAGTATTGTATCTGCAGTATGTCTATTTGCATATGAGTCCTAACATCTCCATTCGTACCCGCAAGCAATCAGAGAACAAATGTTTAAAACTTGTTTTCCTAATGACAATTATTATTTCGAAACTAGTTTCAAACACAACAACTGTAAATAATGTAACGCAATTCGTGTCCGAAATCACCAATTTATAATGTAAGGTCCATAAGATATAATCCTGCGGCGGAAATCACTCTCTATATTTCGTACTATATCATATTTCTCTCGTTGCTATGACGACCAATAACACATATCGTCAGATTGCCATGTTAGCAGAACATCAAAACATCAATAATAATATCTGAAGGAATTTAACAAGGATCTTATAAAATAGAGGATCTGCCCTTACAACAAAATCTTGAAGCCATACGTCACAGTTTCGCCACCCCTATTCTGCCCACTCCACCCAATAGGATCGCAATGCTTTGAGCCAACAATCATGGCGGAAACGAAAGTATCCAATCAAACAATGGCAGAAACGAGAGTAGCCAATCGGACGTGCCGATGCTCGGTTGTTTCTTGGCTTCATCGATTTAATAGGATGAAGATACATATGGGCAGATCCTCTATTTATAACATCCTTGGAATTGAATTAATTTTCTTTTTATATTTTCTTCTTCTTTTAGCTAGCTTGTGCATATTTTAATAGCACTTATTGCCCGTAAATACAAGTAATAATACTGTATTAAAAATACATAATATCGTTACAATAAGAGTGACATAGTATCAATAAAATTCTAGAAGCTCAACATTACATACAACATACTTCTATTTTTAAGTCAACTTCGATAAATAAAATGGAATAAAATTAACGAAAACGAAATCAATTATTGCGAAATTAATAGCGACTTTGCTTAGAACGCAAAGGTGAAATAAAGGTAGAAGATCTTTGAGAAAGGAAAATACGTCATCTCAAACAACTTACATAAAATTAGATTATCACTTCATATTTATTACACAGAGTGTATTAACAGAGAAGGCATTAAACATAACCTGATCAATTTGTTATTATTTGGGGCTGTCATGACTAGTATCTGTAGTATTTCATTTGTTTTTTTTTTTATTTTCAGTTGAGTTGCCAGTAGCGACAAGTAATTGAGAAGATGGCTGGGAACCTTTCTTTTGAGCAACAAAAGTGGCTATTATAGCATTTCTGGAAATGCGAGAACATAAAAGAAGTGCAGAGACGATGGCGGGCAAAATTTGATACTGTGCCACCGTCATGTGTAAACAATTACGAAATTACGCGACACTGTACAGAGGAAAGGAACTATGTGTGATCTGAAGAAGGAACGTTTGAGTTGAGTTGATTTTGAGTTTAACGTCCCGTTCAGCAGTTAGGCTATATGTAACGTGCACCTACTGATTAACGTGGAATCTAAACCGCATGAGCTCCCGCCGGGAATCGAATGAAGAAGGAACGGTATGGCAGGAAGAAATTAGTAACGGGCGAAACGGGAGTGGAAGAAACTTTCACGAAATCCCCTTAGAAGTCAATACAGCAAGCTTCGTGTGAATCATGTATAAGCAAATCAAGCGTTCATAGCATTTTAAAGCAAGCAAAGTGGAAACCCTACATTTCCAGGTTGCTTCACGCAATCAATAAGGACGATCCGGATAGACTTTTCCACTGATCATTCTTACTAGAGTAGGAACCATGGACAATCGTTGTACAGCTCAAGCTTCCTTCGTACGTGTTCTCCAATTTTGTGAATAGATTTGCTACAATAAACAGTTTACTTATTTCATTTTTGATCTGATGAGCCGACTTTAAATGAAACCACCAATCGCTACAACTGTGTGTACTGGATAAGAGATAATCCCCAGGTTATGGGAGAAGCTGTTAGTCTTCGTGGGTTATTAGTGTGGTGTGGAATGTCTGTCAGAGGACGTGTTGGGAATTCTTTTTTAAAGGACCAGTGATAGGTGTAGAGTACCTTAACATGTTGCAGAAAAAATTGTATCAGCTGTTCATCAACTGTACCCAGATGAAGATTCTTCTTTCAGCAAGACGGCACATAACCACATTGCCCTCAAGACGTGCGGCAATTCCTGGATGAAACATTTGCTGAGAGGTGGAAGGACCCATCAAAAAGTGTCGAGTATCCACCTAGATCTTCAAACCAAACGCCGTTAGACTTCTTTCTGTGGGGAACTCTGAAGAACACTGTCTACGTTATAAAACCACATACAATTGATATAATGAGAGAGGCGATTAAGATTGCCTGTGAATCCATTTCAATGGGAACCACATCACACGTTTGTCGGTCTGTTCCACAGCGTTGTCGACGACATATTGATGCCAATGGAGGACAATTTGAATATATTCCATATTAAAATATCATTAGTAATGTTTTAAACATCTTTGGCACATAAAAAAATTAAATTTTCTTTATTTTGACTTGAGTTACTAAAATTCAAACAGTATAAAACTCCCTGAGGGACACCCTCCACACTTTTGAAAACAAAGAAAATCCAATTTTACTCTAGTGGTTATTTACTGTAGAATTCTCGTTTAATCTAAGATGGCCTCCGAAAGAATGCTTAAGAAACCAGTTGCAAGTAACATTTAGTAACAGAAGAGATTCGTGTTTTTCATAAAATTACAGATATACATGACAAAGTAAAGGAGAACGAACACTGATCTTATTAAAGGAAGATAATATGATTTAATACATAACGCTTCTATTCTCCATCATCTTACTTCTGTATCCACTAACAAAATACATTTAGCCTACTAAAATAGATAACAGATTAAAGAAATTTTAAAATATTTCTAATGTACGGTATTCGTGGTTTTCATGAATAAATTTAAGTGTAGTTTGCACACAAACTAAATAAACGTTTTCTTCGAGGTCGAAACAAAACCTAATGAAATAGAATTTCTAGTTTAAAGTTCGATGGTTATGTCTTTTAGGTTAAAGCGAATCGATGATTAACGAAAGTGAATTATTGTGAATGAATTGATACAAGAAGAATGAGGGAGAATCTCGGGAAAATCTACGGACATGGTGTTGTCTACCACAAACTCACATGGTCTGGTATCAAGTGAAAGAACCAAGAAACAAATGTCAACACTACCACTGAGCCACTGTTCTCCTCTTTGTAGGTCGAATTGTAAGAGTTGCCCAACTTCTAACATAAAATCTTCCTTGTTTTGCTTATGATGATTGGCTGACTACTTGTAAGTATGGCAACATTCGACTCAATGACAGTGCGCACGTGACCACTAGTGCATTTGTGACCACTGATCACCCTGATGCACTACTCCCTATATACCTACTTGAAATTCAAATCGTTCCCACAATGCAACAAAAGTGATATCGGCGACATTGCTAGCTACAGTCGTAACTAATTGCATCGTCTGCTACTGGCAGTAGCTAATTGTATCATTGGCTAATTTAAACAAACTCATGCTCTCTGAATGATCTGATTCGTTCTTGTTTTCAGTAGTTCGTGCTACCCAACTGCTTTGACTGGCGGCGCCAAGTATCCACTCACGTGATTTAGTTTCAGTGGGAAGAGCAGCTGAATCCTCTTATACTATATATCCTTACTCTTAAGTTTTCGACAGTCTTAATATTGGTAAGAAACGTTGGTTATTTGTTGTTCCACGGTAAGTAATGAATTCAGGGAGTGGCCCGCAGTAAGGAAATCTTCTCTGACACTCAAAGCTTTCCCACCACCGAAGTTCATATTATGTTGCTTTCCTATATTTTTCATAGGTTTAATTTTTATGTCCATTACGCCAATGGAAGCAAACATTTTCCCATGTTCTCCATAGCGGTGTTAATATGAAACTAGTAAGGCTTGAGCATCAACCTTCTTTTTTTTTCATTGTTTAATTGCTTGTTTACTGAAGTTTTGCTTTCCTTTACAGCAACGAGGCTATATGATACGTGGATCTACAGTTTTAAGTGGAATCTAAACCATCGTTCTGCGTTTAATATTTAAGACTCGCGCCGTAACTACTAGACTAATGGGGACAGCATAGTTATTTAAATCACAAAGTAGAGCTTAGAGGATTATATTGTTAGTACCTCCGTCCGTCCGTTACTCTACGATGGCTCAGTGGTAGAGCGCTTACCTCTGGTGCGTGGAGACTCTAGTTCGATCCCCGTCCAAATACGTTTGTGGAGGACAACGGAGTAGTCCCGTTTCATCCTACATCTCATTACATCAACTCTTACATCATCATTCACTTGCCTTAATTATCGTTCTCTTTAGCCTAACGGGCATAAACGAGGGACGTAAAACTGAATGATTTCATTTCAGTTTTGTTCTATATATTTTGGAGAATCTTGTCTCCTTCCCCTCTGTCCCTCAAGGAAAATTGGAAATGACGCTTCTGCATCGGAGCATTTCGATTTACAAAACATTGCATAAAATAACGAAAAACTCAGACTATTTGCTTTGTAAATAATAATAATAACATTTGAAAGGTAAACAATAATCCGTCGTGTTGCATTTGGAAATGTGTAGAAGAAAAGAAAAGAAAAAGAAGAAGAAGAAAAATGAAAATGAGAATGTGTTAGTAGTATTTTGTAACATTTGTTTAACCTTAAACTGAAATTGACATATTAGTTGCTAGTATTTCTTTCTGCAGAGCTGAACATGAAACACTGACTGAATGAGCTAAAACATACTAGGTTTGGAAGTGTGCCAACAACACACCATTCGTTTTTTCCCCCTTTCTTTACTTTTTTTTTTACTACCACATGATGGAAAAAAAATGGAAAAGGCAAGTTAATTAATGACAATGTCACTAAAATTTACATGTATTGGTTGTTTCACCGGCTGGAATACAAGGAAGAGTTTGACATTTGAGTAGGATTAATGGTACAAAAGAGCCTAGAGCGACATCTTGTGCACTGAATGTGATTTTAGGTGGGCAATTGCAATCTCCTTTGCTGGAACTGTTTTTTATTTATTTTTCCTGTTCTATTTTTGCTATTTATCAATAAATAAAACAAGCAATAATTCATTCTTTCATGCGAAACACTAAATACCTCTAGTTATTTATGACATTTTACTGCCTTATCTACATAAAAATCACCAAAGGCTATTCTCGTGTTAGGAAAATAAATGTGTGAACTGTGGCAGTTGGAGGAGCCAATGGCGTACGTACGGGGCAAAATATTATACAAATATAAACATTTAATATATCAATACAAAAATCATACTTGTCCTGAAAGTATAGATATGATATTGAGTGCCTGAACCCCATTGATGAAATTCTGCGTACGCCACTGGAGGTAGCAGTAATGATTCCAGATTTCTCCCTGGGGGGCACTTTCAATACACAGAGGCAGCGACACAACAAGGCTAGTTGTCGTCCGGGGTAAGAACTCGCCTTAGCCCCCCTCCCCCCGCCCTGGTGACCAACTAAACCAAAACGCTCCCCGACTACATGTGATATTGGCATCACACAGTAATTGAAGCGCTTAGAGAACAAAGGTATTATGTTACATTTTTCGACACGTTGAATTCTGGCGGTTCGTGCAGATGTTATTCATTACTCATGCTACCTAACGCACCATTTAGTGAGTCCACGTCCCAGTGAAGAGATTTGGAAACTATGAAAGCTGTATGTTAACACATAATTGCGAAAGTAAATTTTACCAAATGTAGGCCTATATTCAATTTGCTAGATCACACTTTTGTCCTCTAAGCACTTCAATTCTCCTATTCCGTTTTTTCTTCATTGGTAAAGCTTGATTTCAAAATTGCAGTACATAATTTAATTTTTTAGTACAAGATAAAACACCAAACTATAATTAGTATTTGCTTGCCAAGTAATCTAAGAATAGTATCTTTGACATATTCTTATAATCTTATAATAACAGCAAATCACAATGTTTTTGGAATTATATCAGAATGTGCATATATGTAGAATGAATCAACAGTCTGTTGCTTCAGAATAGAATATATAATTATGACAAACAGTGAAGCTGTTGTTTCGAGTATTAACTCAGACATTTTGGAAATCTCTTAAATTGATGTAAGTTAGATGACAACATAAAAAGCTGGAAGTAAAATTTAACTTTGTGGGATTTTTTTTTTTTTTCTGGGAAATGTTTTACAATGTTCTCAAAAGATAGTTTTGTAGCTAACTTATTCTCTATGGATATGATCCTAAGGTTGATAAGTCGTTGTTGTTTTGTTAAGTTTCTGAGGTAACTTTTATGATCTTTAGTTGCTAAAGCTCCTTTCCTTGCCTCATAGTGAAAATAAATGTTTGCCCAGTTTTGCGCCCCCAATCCAACACCCGGGGCTAGGGATGCGCTCGAGACGAGTCGAGACAGAATTTTTCTGACAAAATTCGAGTCGAGACACAGCTTTTCCAATAGAAAAATATATATTTTTCGAGTCGAGACATCACTTTTACAGCACATTTTCGAGACGAGACAGTCTCAAATCTTGTCTCGTGCGCATCCCTACCCGGGGCACAAGTCCCGTTTCCCCTTCCGTTAGTTACTTCACTGCACATAGGTGAAAGTAAAACTGGGAAAACATTAGTAGCTCTCCTCGACTACTATCAGAGATATCTACCGGAATACCCCGTAAAACCATCCCTGGAAAGTGTTAGTAAATACAGGGAAATTCCCCTAATTTAAGGAGATTTGGATGCAAAGTTTAGCAAATAGGGGGAAAAGTAGGTTGGTTGTCTGCCTTGGAGTCTAACATACCTTTTCAGCTCCAAGTTACATGGGACGTGGACCTACAGTTTTAAGGTGGAATCCGAACCACCGCAATGCATTCTAACTAGCCAGTTCAATTTACTCCCACCAGAAATCAAACTCAGAAGCCCGTGCACCAAACTGTGCGTGCTAGTCACTAGGGCACCAAGAAGAGCAATGTAGACGGGGAAAAGGGCACTTTTAGAGCCAAGTGCTGAAATACATTGAAGTAGTTGCAGACAGGCCCGGGGAATGCTCAGCGCCTTGCGACCTTATTCAATCTCACTGAAACTTTCAGTTATTTGTTGGTATGTAAAGTATGTGTGACTGTAAGGTGAACTCAAGTTATCTACAACGGTATGTTGTATACTTGTATTTGAGCAATAGTTGGTTTATAAATAGGTACAAGCCAGTTCATTTTATAGAGGAAGAAAAAGAAGAAAATAATATAAGATTAATATATGTATTTCGAATCTATATCTTACGCGTTAGGGATTCATTTATGTAATAAGTTTGCTGCTTACTATAATTTTTACATCTGACTGACTTTATCATGAGTACTATATCAAAAGTAAATATAGCAACTTGACTTTGTATTTCGAATATATAATTGGAATGTTGATATGTAACCAGAACGACGAACTGAAGATTGTCATAAAAACAAACACGATATGCATATAATGTAATGTGATAGTCTCACTGTTATGTTGTATGTGAGTTAATGTTTTTAAGAAGTATCTAAAGATAATAAAAGATTTAACAAGGTAATTTAAAATCGGTCAATTTTATTATCTAACGAACCAGTGAGTGAGTTTGTTACATTTATATGGTGTCGAAACACAGAGAAACTGTGATTTAGATTAGAAGAATAGTAAATCTTTATCACCATTGACCGAGACGTAAATTTCATTTTACTTCGCAGTGGAACAAAAATAGGTAATAGTATACATGAGAACCCCCTGTCTTCCGTGCGCGAGGATACTTCATATTATATATTTATACGTTACCAAATTAAATCACTGTGTTGTCTTCATTATATGTGCTTAACATTCTATTTTTACTTTCTAGAATAAATTTTGTTGATTTCGATTCGAAAAATGTTAAATATTTTTAAATTTATATCGTGATGCAGACCAAAATCCTTGTTGCATATAATGTAATGCGCTATAGCATATAAAGTACAAGGGCAAATAGGTACGTTCTTTTTTATTTTCGTATCAGTGGATAAGTAAATGAAAGTGGGTTTGTTACCCCCTTTCTAAGTTCGTAGATACTCAATGAATAATCCCTAAAAGTATGAGCGTCCAGCTTCTTCTGGAACTCAGACGGTCTTACGTATACTATATCCCAAAAATATACAGGAGTATAAAGATGAGTGTCCCGAGAAATGATTCTATTGAGAATATAGGTACGGAAGATGGAACGAATACTTCTGAGAATGTGATTAATAGAATGCCACAAGAAACAAATCAACCATACGTTACCTGGGAAGTAATCCTTCAACAAATGCAACAACAAAATAATCACATGAACCAACGATTGGACCAAATGCAACAACGAGGTGATGAACAGTTGAAACAAATGCAACAACGAGGTGATGAACGATGGGAACAAATGCAACAACAAAATAATCACATGAACCAACGATTGGACCAGATGTAACAGCGAATTGAGGAACGGTGGGAACAAATGCAACAACAAAATAATCACATGAACCAACGATTGGACCAGATGTAACAGCGAATTGAGGAACGGTGGGAACAAATGCAACAACAAAATAATCACATGAACCAACGATTGGACCAGATGTAACAGCGAATTGAGGAACGGTGGGAACAAATGCAACAACAAAATAATCACATGAACCAACGATTGGACCAGATGTAACAGCGAATTGAGGAACGGTGGGAACAAATGCAACAACAAAATAATCACATGAACCAACGATTGGACCAGATGTAACAGCGAATTGAGGAACGGTGGGAACAAATGCAAATACAAAATAAAGACGATTTTAAGCAATTATCTGAGCAAATTGACGGTAAACTAGAAGCTACAAGTATACAACATACCGTTGTATATCCTCCGTGCGAGAGGTTTTGGGTTCGATTCCCGGTGGGGACAATCGGTCGAAAAAGTTTAAGCTTTTCAGGACAACCATCCTGAGTGAGGTTTCCCTGGGTTTTCTTAATTCACACCAGAAAAATCCAGGATGGTACCTAGGTCACTTCCTTCCTTCCCTTTTCTCAGATAATGTGCTCGTCCAGGGACGTCATCCCTCAAACGTGACGGGCGAACATGGTCATAGATGCCGAGAGCCCAGAAATCTAATTCCTAATCAAGTTAGCCTCCGTTCCCCCTAGTCTTAGTGTTATTGCTACGTACATGGCTTGTTGCTGACCAAATTTTGAGGCCCTATTTTCTGTCTTCCTTCCACTGAGAAGAATCGACAAGCCTGAATTCTCTTCAAATTGCTTTCCTTGCTCCTTCCTCGTTTAATGGACAGTTTTATACCGGATGTATCAAAAGTCCGGTACCATAGGCCAACTTTGTTATGAGTAAAGATATGGAAAAATGTAAAGAGAGAAAAAGCTGTTAAAATATTTTCAATCTAAAATGTAGAAGTTCTTCAATCGCACAAGCCATTTGGGTTACAAACTGGCCAATAAAAAAAGCTGCTTTTCCAGTACAGCAGCTTGTTCGAAAGGAACGTAAGAGTATGGAAAAATGAGACGGTAAACGTGCACATTGATGTGTGAGGGATCCTAGAGCACCTCAAATGTACGCATTTTACATCAATACTGTATTTTTCCTATGGTGAGGACCCAATGAAACAGCCTGCTGAACTGGCAACGTTGCTTTTTCATTTAACATAAGGCGTCTTACCAGTGAGTAGCTCAAACGACTGATGTGATTAAAAAAAAAAACTCCGTCTTAGATTGAAAACCACATATTTCCAACAACTTTCCTACCTTTCTATTTTTTCGAGCTACCTTGTAGCTAAGCAGTTAGCATACGCGCCTTTGGCATGGGGAACCAGGGTTCGATTCCCAGCGAGATCTAATATGCTCCGGATTCCACGTTAACCTGTAGCTCCACATCTCATATAGCCTCGCTGCTGAAAGGGAAACTAAACTCAAAATCAAATCCTTCCATTTTTATGTACTTTTACTTATAACCAGGGATAAAAATGAGGGGGAACGCAGGAGGACGCCGTTTTACCCCACTTCCCAAAAAATATCTATGGCGTCCCTCCGCTTCGTAAAAAAAAATCAATGAGCAAGTTAGGGGCGGCGTGACGTCATCCGTCCCCCTACCTTTTCTGATCAATTTTACCCCTGCTTTTAACGGAATTGGTTATGTGAAGTCGTTTGAGATAGATTTTTTTTTAAAGTTTTATAATTATTTATGTTTAATTTCCACAAATAAAGGTAGCCAGAGAAACAAACAACAGCCAATTAAATTTTGGGAAGGAAAAGAGAAAAAAGACGACGTATTGTCTCGTGTGTACGGTATTTGCTGCCTGGCTTGATCTATCTTCGTCGGCGTGTCTTTTATATTTGTTGTGGTCGGAGGCGTTTGCTGATGTGGAAGTATCAAAGAAACGCTTCATGGATATTGCGCTGCTCTTTGAGTTATGGACCAATTTCAACAGAAGCAACATGATACTGGAAGAAACCATATTGAGGTCACTTGTTCATTCGATCACTCGTGCTCGATTAAGCTGTCAACTCCAGGCATCAGTCGCTTCTTCACCCAACTCTTCGATAGACATCTTTCTTTTATTTTCTTCTCTATCTTTTTATTCTGTTTGCTGCTTTTTCTTCTTGTTACTTACCTCCTGCGTGTTTCTTATGGATCCATTCTTTGAGTGATCTTCTTCAAAGAACAAAGACACCAACGAAAAGATATTTTTACGATTTGCTTCTGACATATTTAACATATTCTCTTTAAATAATGTCTCCAAATCAAAAGTACCAAACTGACAATCCCAAGTCGAACTGGGTTACCACTCCTTCATATGAGATTAGCGAAGTCAAGCAGTCCTGGAGTTGGTCCGAGAAGAGATGGATGACTGTTTGTACTTACCAGGCAGTGTTAGCATCACAGCGTGCATCTAGTGTCGTGAGGACAATTGAGGAGCTATCTGAAATAAAGGAGTAGCAAACTCCCGTCTAGAAAACCAGCATTAGCGGTGAGGGGCTTTATAGGCTTGTGTTGGGTTACCTTACGTCCCATTTCGACAGTCCCGGATTTTATTCGTGACAGTCATTTCGCCCCTTTCTGTGTGTGAGTGTGTGCCTTATCCTCATTGCAGTATTTTGAAACATCATTTTTGGTATTTCATATTTTTTGCATTAACAGCAAACTAAATTTATAGTACGTTTGAATATTGGTAAAGTCAACCATATCACGGCATACATTTCGTATATAATGTTTGGATCTAAGATGCGTGTTACTTTCTTAACCACCCATCATTAATGATACATGCAGGAGGAATAAAATAAAAATGCTCTTGTAGTGGTTAGGTACTTTCTTATGATGGAAGTAGTGAAAATAAACCTCCCGCCTAAGTGTACCAAAGTTTGGACTAGCAGAAATATGTTAACCGTACGCAAAGACGTATACAGGAATTTATTTTGCGAGGGTCCAAATCCTACCGCGAAAGTCTGTAGTCGCCACCGAAGCGACTTGCCGCGGAAAATGAACAAATGTTCCAGGTCCTTGTGAGTCCGATTGAAATCAAGATGACAAATTCACACCATTCGGTTGTAAAATCCCGAAACGAACTTTGCTCACATTAAGAGTCGAATGATATTACATATACAAGGATTCGAACATATAAATAACTATCAGGTATATTATTTGGTCTTTCAGATGAAAACATAATACATAAAACATTACGAGGAAATAAACAAGTAAACATGCATGAAACTATTTACATAACATAATTATAAATTTTGTTACTTAGGTTTTAATAATGAGTAACCGATATAGTACGTGTGCGTTCAATTGCTTAAGAAGTAGACAATAATCAAAATTACGCGTACAAATGTCTTGATTCAAATAGATAGGTTTGCTGCCAGAGGAGAGTTTCTCCATTCCAATCAAAATGAGGTAAGTATAACCTGTCAGGAAGGTGCATTCATATTTCCCATCCATGAAGAACCAGTGTTAAATGTATTCCAATAAGTAGTTCGAGCGCCATTTTAAGTTAAGTTTTTAGGTTAAGCCTAGGATAGATTTTTAAGTGTAGGATATTTTTATTAAGGTTCAGTTTAATATGAAATGATGCATCGGAATCTACAAGTCAACAGTTCATTTGTAGTAGATCAGATAAGAGTCTTACATTTCTTTTTTATACTTATTTTCCTTTTTTTTCATTAACTATGTCCATTTCAGCATACACATGTTCCTTAATTAATTAATATTTATCTATGCATACATTGTATGCAATGTAAGTATTATACTTAATATATATCTAGGTACTATATTACATCATTTATAACTAATTGCGCACTTTATCTTTATAGCATCTTGTCGTATTCAAGATGTTTCATCTTGTTGTATTCTTGATACTATTGACTTTTTTGATAAGATGAAACATCTTTACACTTAACCATTGCTATCAGAAACCTTGTGGGTATCCAATTTCAGAGCTGATGATGGATTGATTAAGACGGTTGCATTTGTTTGTAATCTAGATTGATGTATCTTAAGCTTGCGATTACCATTTCCGGATACAAAGAAAGGACTTTCTCCCTTAGAACAAATAGCATTTCGCATGTTCACCACGGGAAGAAGTTTGGTATGTATCGCGTGATATTTTCTCAATGAATAATGACACCGGAAGTGGTAGTATTTTTTTATCACTTCTGATTTAAGTAGATAGGTAAGAGTGAAAATGAAAATAAAATAAACTCTTTGAGTTTTACGTCTCACGATTATGCCGGTGAGACTAAAGGAGACGGTGATTATGAGTAATGAATGAAATGGTGGAATGAAGAAAGTGGGAGGAAACGGGAGAACCCCGAGGAAACCCACGCACACGGTGTTTGTCCACCACAAAGTTCACTTGACGGGGGCTGGGATCGAACCCGGGACCCGAAGCACCAGAGGTGAACGCTCTACCACTGAGCCACCGCGGTCCCAGAGTGAAAATGGGATACATTCTTGAAACGCTTAATTTATTGCATGAAACTGCTTCTTATTATCTATCTATTACCTTTTTTATTCTATAGAATTTACATTTAAAACCGGAAGTGGTTGATTTCTCACAATTCATGCTTTAATAGAGATATTTGAGCGGATATGGAATATATGCTGGGACTCTTGATTGCAGAAAACCGCTCCTACCCACCTGTTATCGTCGTTCTCTATAACGATCAGGATCATAACCGGAAGTGATTGATTTATGCCACTTTCGGTCTTAGTAAAGAGATTAGAGAGAAGATGGGCCAACCCCTTGGGGCGCTTAATTAATTACAGAAAACCGCTTCACGCTATCTATTATAGTCTTTATTCTATTGCAGTCAACGTTAAAACCGGAAGTGGTTGATTTCTACTATTTCCAGTTTGAATAAGGGACTAAGAGAGAAAATGGCACCTATTCTTAGAACGCTCAATTGTTTTTAAAAAGACGCTTCTCGCTACATCTTATCGTTTATGCTCTACAGTGATCAATATTAACACCGGAAATTGTTGATTTCTTCTACTTCCGGTTTGAATATTACTTCCATCAACGAACTCAATTCATAACGTTTGATCCTCTAAATTTTCATCAAAATTTCAAGTGATTCGTCAAGGAGTTCTTCAGATTTTTTATCTCGCGAATGGATGGACGAACAGAAGCACACACAGGCAGGGTGAATATATAAGGGAGTCTTGGTAAACCAAATTTCTTTAAAACATCTCAGAATGGAGTCTATCTTATGCACTAACATAACAATTACCAAACTAACCCTGGCACGGAGTCTCTGAAGTCGGAGATTTAAAGGTGGGAAATGTGAGGTCAGTCCATTCCAAGTTACTCTCACCATTATGAATGATTCTCTTGACTGGTGCATGCCACTTCTTTCATCTAACTGCATTTTCAATTTTCGTGACGACAGAGCTCCATCGAGGTTGTATTGTTAATATATATTCCTATGGTCCAGGGCAGGGGTAAAAGTAGATCTGAAGAGGTGGTGGGACGGTGCGGCATGACGTCACTCCGTTCCCCATGCCTATCTTTACCCATTGTAATTTTTTAGAAACTGGGGGGACGCGGTACATCATTTTTTCGAGGTGGGGGACGGCGTCTCCCAGCGTTCTCCCTAACTTTTACCCCCTGGTCCAGGGGGACAGATTTGATTCCCGCTGGGAGATAATGTGGTTCGGATCCCAGGTCTCATAAAAACTCGAAACTAATAGTGACGTTGAATTTGCAACCAAACAATCGTTGTGACACCGGATGAAAGCTCCACAACCAAGACCATTTGATTTTTCCCAACGCTCACTCCCTCTATTACTGAAGAGACTCAGGCTGGTTGATTTCTGATGTTTCATAGAAACTGCTACACCAAAGCAGGTGAGGCTTTGGCCTAAACGACATTATGTTAGTTAATGCACAATGCCCTTCCAATCTGTCCACAATATCTCGAATCACAATTTGAACGCCTCCTAATGACTCAAATCTCCCCCAATGTCAACCTAAAACATTTTCGTCCTCGATCTTAGTGGTTTTATTCGGACCGGAACGCTGTTCCAGAAATATTTGTCTTAGATGTTCTGTAGTTCAGTAACAAATTGACGAATAAGCCGAATATGTTGTTTAAATTCGACTGAACTTACCATGACATCATTCATAAAACAATTTCTCCGAGTCAACAGTGTCAAACTTTGTCACCTTCAACCAAAGTAAGTATTATTATTTTTTTAGTAGTATAATTGAGTCGTCGAATTCCAAAACGGCTCGTGTACATTTACAGAAAATCCCAGAAAACTACAAAATATAGGATCTGCATTTTTTTTGTAGAACTGAAAATACTTCTGTGAAAAACGTGAACATCCTCAAATATTCCCAGTTATTCAAAATGTATGGACGCTACAGTTTTTCTCGTTTTCTACGATTTTCTGTAAATGGACAAGATCCGTTTTCTAACTGGACGACTCAATTATATATTTAATTTGAAAATAATTGATATTCTTTATTCCTTCCTCAGAAGAAAGATTGTTTTCTTTTATTCTATTATAATTTTCAAAGAGACTAAAGAAAAAAACTAGAATAAAACGCAACTCATTTTCCAAGTATTGAAAGGAAAGAATTTAATGAACAGAGAATAACAATAAAGGAAATTAATTTATATATATATAGTTTCTGTAGAACTTTATATACATAAACGAAGTTCTACTGAAACTAAACTCTTTGAAATCAGTTCTTTCTGTAAAATATCCAGGCGTTTCTTTTTGTATAATAATACGATGCCCTTTGTAAACGTTTTGAGTTTGGCGTTAAGAGATTTCTTTCACAAAGATTTCGTGTTATTCATTTTACGTTCAATCATAGAGTTCGCAATAAAAATAATAATTAGAATTATTTTTTTTTTACTGGTCACAAAGATATTGTTATTTACATTATTCAAGCTTTATTTTTATATTTCCATTAGTTTTGCGTAGGCGGTTACGCAGTAATGAACTTTGTTATCAGTACAAGGATGAGTCGAAAGTCTTGCGATATTTTCACAACTCAATCACTAAATATTTACTAATATTTACTATATATGCTTTGAGACTCCCCGTAAACAAATAAAAATGATTTGTTTTTGTGTTATTTTCATATTGTTACATTATTACCCCTTATACTACATCCTCCCAGGATTATTAAACGTCTCCTTTTTGCCGGACATGTCTTCTCTTTCCTTCCTGGAAAATGTGGACAGGTGCCTTTAAAAAATATAGTAATATGTTCGAGTTTCTAAAGAAAAATAAATAAGAACAGGGTTATTTATTGAAAGTTATCTTCTTAAATGAGGTTGCGCAAGTGCTGAACAGAATTGCATGGTGTTTAGACAACCAGTGGTCTTTTTATCTTTTAAGTTTAGTACTTCTTATGACGTTATACGACTTCGCTTATTTTATCTTTCAGTTCCGCATAGTTGACGTTGATCAATGTTAAGGGATAAATCTAATACGACTTATACACATTTTTTTTAGATCGTGTTGTTTTAAATTTGAAATTAGGTATTTCTCTTATAGTTGCATTAAATTTAGTAACCCTGTGACCTCCTCATCTGACGAACCAACAATGATGCTTTATCAACTCATATCAATGATTATTTAATCGTAAAATCAATGCAACAAAATGCAGTTGTTACGCAAAGTATGCGCCTCTTTATCTTTTCTTCTTTAAATTTTCATATTGACCATTTCTTCTTTGAAAAGTTTCTTGTTATTCCGCTAAAGGGCGAAACAAACTATTAAAACACTTCATACAATTTGGCAACGTTACAAAACTATGACACGTTCATGTTGTGGCGGGAAGTTATTTACGTTATAACTTACAGAGTATTTTTTCTTAAAGTATTCTATCTCTTTCTCTAGAAATCAAAATCAATGAGAAAAATATGTTAATAAATGAATTACTTTGCCAAGGAAGAAAAGAAGAAGAAGAAGATGATGAGCGCAAAAGCTGTTACTACTTCGTGACCGATTGCGTTTTCTGTTCCGTTTTAAGAAGTTAGTCTTTTGTCTGCATGAGTGTGTGGAAGAAGAACATAAGAAAGAGAAGGGAGGATTGAGAAGATGGGAGACAAACGAGGGGAAAAGGGGGAAAGGGTTTGTGAGCCCAGGTGAACATCTCAGTCTGATAAATTCAAGAAAAAGAGACATTATCAGAGAAACTTTTTGTACGGAAACAGAAAAAGAAAAGAAAGATGAAATGGTAAAGAAGAAAACTTTTTTTTTTATTCTTTTTAAGCCGTTACTCTTGCTACTTGAATTTCGGAACACGAACCCACCTTCTTCATACCCATTCTTTCCCCTACTTCTCGTATAAGTCTGTTGAAATAAACTTTTTTAACAGACTTTTCCAAGGAAGACTGAAGATTCACGACGCACAAGGAGGAGGAAGAAGAATAGGACAACAAGAAAGAAAATTGAAGAAGAAGAAGAAGAATTTAACAGAAAAAAATCTGCAATAGGCCGTCTGTACTTTCTCTAGTTTTCTTTTCCTCCTGTATTCGTTATTTCTGACCTCCCCTCTTCTCTTTCTTTCTTACAGAACCAAGAAGAGAGTTAGGAATATAAATGGATAAAAAAAAAAAGAAATGGTGAAATGAGAAAAGTTGCGATAAAAATTTATGTGTGTGAAGTTTTCCTTTTTTGTTAACATAGAACGATAGAAAGCAAAATCCAAATAGAAATCGAACTTAAAACGAAGAAATAACAACGATTTCTATCGCTCTCACATTCGTTGCAACGTGTAATTCAAAATACCAAAACTCTGTCGGTAGATGACAGCATTATTGCTTGTTGTTGGCGTTCCAAGATTATTTTTTTCATCAGTGATATCCAAATAATTTACTTTGGTAAGGTACTTAAATTGAAAATTTGCAGGGATATTAAATATATAACAGAAAAAAAAGGCATCTATTTGGAGGGTGGAATACAGAATTCAATTATTCGATACATGCGTCGCACAGATGGCATTATTGTAATGCGAATTACAGGTTAATAACTATTGTATGTTTCACCTTACCTCTACTCTGCGATAAACAAACCCACATGTAACTACACTTTAATTGAAATTACTTGTCCTTTCTGACAGCTCGCTGCGCGCACGTGGTGCTTAATGCTGTGTTGTCAGCTTTTGCGTCAGGTATTGAAATACGAAATTATTCACTGCAAGTAAATATCAATTTTATAAAATTAAATAATTACAAAAAAGAACTAAAAACAATGCTCTCAATAACCAGCAGGTCCACTACTCAAGTTGACATTCAAACTAAAACAATATGCATTATTTATATTCAAATATTGGCAACGTACGGAAAGGGTGAAATGTTTACTATTGCAGAGCGAGAGAAATGAATCACTATAATTGGCTGAACGTGCTGTTGCTATAGAAACAGTTCTTCTTGCCTGATTGTTATGACCACGTGTAGGAAAGAAAAAACAGAGGAAATCAATTGTTAGAAAGGACAATTTGTGTCAATTACAGTATAAAGCTCACTGATTATTTCTTGGCCCACCGAAACTTGCACCTATCCGCAAAGTAGTTCACCCAGTAGCGTCATTTCAGATTTGACTTGTGGGGGGGGGGCAATAGCCCTTAATATAAGTAAAATTTCGCGTTTTTCACTGACTTACTACTATTCTATTGATAAAATTTCTTTTGATTTCCCTGTGTAAAATGGCACAATTATGCTGTATCTGGGAATTTGTTCAATAAATAAAAATAAAATAAATAAAATCTATATAAATCTCAAACTCAGGGGAGCAAATGCTCCTTTCTGCCCTCTAAATGACGCCCATGAGTTTACCACTTTTAATTATTACTTTTACTACGAAACAACTATATAAATGAAAAAATATACAAAAAAATGATACTCTTAACACTGCAATCGAGTATGCTTAGTGAAATGATAAAAATATACATGTAAGCATTCATAGTAACTATGGTTCCAATTTAACTGTGTAGGTAGTGTCCTTTCTCAAGTCGAAAAGATAACTGGCATGAACTCCAGCTCCACGAGTGCTACAGTAGAACACCAACAAGGGAAGGTTTTAACGTTAAGTACTTTATGCTAAAAGTGTTTAACGAAAAACGAGCTATTTTGTTTGCAAGTATTTCACACAATACGGGATTGCCGTAATGCACGTGTTCTCCCCCGGGCAAGAGCCGGGAGTAATGAATCACCAGATAATCGTAGTTTTCCACAAAGGGAAGGATTCGAGTATTTTTCTTTATGTTCGTCTAGAGGTAAGATGGAACATATAATAGTAACAGTCGGCTACTTTGTAACTATAAAATAAAAAAAATTCAGTTCTGAAAGAAACTTAAATGTATCTGCATATTTGGATGTTATTTTATAATAGTGTACGCACTAGCATTTAATTTATTTATGGAAAAAGGCATCTTTGAGCAGAGATTTAGAGATCTAATCATCGACTTGAAAATCTGTCAAAACATTGAACAAAAATAAATCTATTATGTTTTATTTTATACATAAAATAATATATATTCAAGTCTTTTGGAAATTGGCCGGAACATTCCAAATTATTTCCTCAGGATGCCATTAAATGATTTCTCATCTAGTGATGGAATTTTACATTAGATTCGAAAGTTGTAATTTAGTTACGATATTTGAATTTTTTCTAATAGAATATATTTCAAATTTGTATGGAACTAGTCCTTCTTTCTTAAAAGATGATCAGAAATTCCACATTTTCCCCCCTAAATACGTATTTTTTTCTCAGCAGCTAAAACTAAACTCTGTCTTCAGAGGGAAGTGGGGAATCAAACGTGAAAATAAAACTCATTCGTTACACTTCAAATACTAATACAGAGTCCGTCAAAGAAATGTATACACTCTTTATCACCCTGTATCAGGATATTGGCATTGTTCTGAAATTTAAGTATGTTGTAGTATGGCTTTTCGCCCAATAGATGTCGACATTATCAATTGTTTTCAGTTAACATTATGTTGTAGTACGCTCAACAGATGTCAGTACTGTCAGCACGGTTACTTCCGATGGCATTCACAAACCTGATAAAACACTTCGAAACGTACTTACGCTGCTCGAACGTCAAGCGTGCTCCTACCATTTTCTTATCTCACTAACCGTGCTGACAGTACCGACATCTGTTGAGAGAAAAATCGTACTACAACACAATTTTAACTGAAAGCAATTGACAATGTCGACATCTATTGGGCGAAAAACCATACTACAACATAGTTAAATTTCAGAACAATATTGTCAGTGCCAGTATCTTGATATAGGATGACAAAGAGTGTATACATTTTCCTGGCGGACTCTGTAGTTGACTGTGAGAAAAGACAGTTATAATTCTCAATACTCTCCCTGAGCACGGCCTTTATTGGCTTTAGGATTGCAAACAAGACGGTACACTTTCCGAGATAACACTTTCACACAACATTTCGAGATTAACTCTTGTTCCGTGGGCAACTCCAAATTTAGTTTTTTGTCAAATAAAAGTGCTTCTATTGCAGGGCGCAAAATTTCCGGTCGCCAGGTTGTTACTGGCGACTAGAAATTGAGAGCTACCGACCAATGTTCAGTAGGAATGGTTTCTGCCAAAACTCACAGGGCTGCGCAGTTTCTGTTTCGCACGAAAATAATTGTCTCTGAGTGAGAGAAACCACGGAATGTGAAGTCTTCACAACGGACATGGAAAAGTGAAGTCTTCACAATGGACATGGAAAGTGAAGTCTTCACAATGGACATGAAAAGTGAAGTCTTCACAACGGACATGGAAAGTGAAGGATTCACAATGGACATGAAAAGTGAAGTCTTCACAACGGACATGGAAAGTGAAGTCTTCACAATGGACATGGAAAGTGAAGTCTTCACAACGGACATGGAAAGTGAAGTCTTCACAATGGACATGGAAAGTGAAGTCTTCACAATGGACATGGAAAGTGAAGTCTTCACAACGGACATGGAAAGTGAAGTCTTCACAACGTTGTAATTCGCCTTTCCTTTCTTGTGAAAGAGGCTTCAGCAGTCTCAAGAGTTAAGACTTCCTATAGGAATTCACTGAAGATGGATGATTTTCACACACTGGATGATTTGCTGAGAATTTCCATCAATGGCCATTCACATAAGGACTTTGATCCAAAAACTGCAATTGACAACTGCTGCTTTAGTGCAGAGAGAGCGAGCGTTACACAAACGTGAACTCTTAAGGTAAGATATTTTTTTTAGTATGTATACCAATTGTCCAATTCAAAATTATTCTGAATCTAATTGTCTGGTTTTGAAATTTTATGCCCTGATGTAATCTATTTCTTTGTCAAACCAAAGGCCCTCGGGGGGCGGGGGTAGATCTCTCATAATATGCACATGAGAGACACTGGCGACCATAATTTCTAGATTGGCGAGTGCGTCTGACTTTGAAATTTTGTGCCCTGTTCTAGCGAATACTTGAATAACATTCACTTGATTTTGATTCACAAAAATCGAATCAGTATGGCTTCGAAGAAATGTTTAAAGAAATACAAAAGAAGAAGAAGAAGAAACATATATTAATGTACTGTACTCTTACCTTCGATCGTCCTTGGACATGTTTCCCATTGTTGAGCTGAATCCACGCGTCCCATCGGTGTCTATACAACGTAAGCTTGTTCCATTGGTTTAAGAGCACAGGTTCTGCCGAACGCACTATTCCTAAACCTGAACCACAGTCAAATCTGCAACAAAATAAATAAATAAATAAATAAAATGATCAGATTTTACAATATTATTAGTTTTAACAGGAAAACAATGTTCAGAAATGAGGCATATAGACCACGCAAAGCTGAATGAAAGGATATAGGAAAGTATAAATTCTGATGCGCAGTTTTCCACCAAATCACTTTTTTTTGGTAAATGTTAAGAATCCATGCTGTATAATATCTGTGCCATTTATTAAGATGGAACTAGCATTGGAGAATGCCCTTATGAAGCTTTTTCATTATGACAGTAGCAAGCGACAGTACACATTACGATTAATGAGACACACAGTTTAAAATTATTGTTAACGATTAAATTTTAACTTTTGTTTAACTATGAAATTCCAAAGATGTATCAGGGGCCGCGGTGGCTCAGTGGTAGAGCGTTCACCTCTGGTGCATGGGGTCCCGGGTTCAAACCCTGCTTCCGCCAAGTGAACTTTGTGGTGGACAAACACCGCGTGCGTGGGTTTTCTCGGGGTTCTCCCGTTTCCTCCCACTTTCTTCATTCCACCATTTCATTCATTTCTCATAATCACCGTCTCGTTTAGCCTCCCCTGCTCCCCCCAAGTGAACTTTGTGGTGGACAAACACCGTGTGTGTGGGTTTTCTCGGGGTTCTCCCATTTCCTCCCACTTTCTTCATTCCACCATTTCATTCATTTCTCATAATCACCGTCTCCTTTAGCCTAACCGGCATAACCGTGGGACGTAAAACTCAAAGATTTCATTTCATTTCATTTTTCGTTTAGCCTAACCGGCATAACCGTGGGACGTAAAACTCAAAGATTTCATTTTCTTCCCAAAGATATATCAATCGATAGATTCCACCAAGCTGAATAAAATGAAATGCTTGAAGATAAATTATCATGTGCCATTTTCGAGAAAATCCAGGAAAATGAATTTTTATGAGTCATCTATGTCATTCGTTGCTAATAATAATTATCATGCTGTAACAGATCGTGCTGTATTTTGCGATCGACATTAGGTTCTTGTCTTCGCAAGAAATACAATTTTTTTTTTTACCCAGTTTGGTGAAAGTGACTTCGAATTGGCACCACTGATATCCTTTTGCAAGTTCGGGACTGATTGGCACCGAAATTGGAATATATTTATTTGTGTGTGTGTGTAGAACAAAACCCCACCTTTATAAAGTATTACAAGAAAAGTTTATTCCACACTATCACACGGCTTCGATGGTATCACGCAATTTTTCCTTCGGCTTGTAAGGATTAAAACCCAGTTCTGATTGGTAGTACGCCCTTAAACAACCAATCACAATTCTTCTTTCTATTGGGCAGACTTACGTCGTAACCATTGTCCACGCTGTTCGCTGTATGACACTGAAAAGTGAACCTCGTTTACAGGGCCGGCCTTATGCCGATTGGACCGATTCCTTCCAATCGGGCCCTGCGCCTAAGGGGGCCCCGCGCTAATGCCGTCTAATCTACTCTTCAGTGTCGTTTTAACAGCATATTAGGTCCCAGAGCAAACAAGTGTGTTGTGGTCTCTATGACTAAATTTTGTCCTAATACATTTAATTAATACAAGCGATTCTGCTAGCGGGGCTACCAATGCTTGCGAGGACCCCGGCCAAGTGGCTATGGTACCGTTAAGATAGCTCTGCTACTCGCGGTTGTCAAGTACACACATAAACATATTGCAATACAGGTACATTCATGGACTCCACAAGGGAGAGTATGTCCTCTCCCTAACAAGTAAATGAATAGTTTGTATTAAGTTTCCGGGCATAAGCAGATATTTTCTGAATTTAATGCTGCAGTAATTTCTTTCTTTCTTTATTTTTATTTATTTTTTCGCATTTACAACTTCTGTTGTAAAAATGGATAGGTCTATTATGTCCAGGGTGTAATCTGCATATCCCCGACACTCCTTCAAATTTCCTTGCACACACCCCTGGGCTTAAAAATATTATTTTCTTTGAGTTTGTGTAAAAATGTATATATCATTATTCTGGGTGCACACCCTCTTTTATTTTGAACACCTCACTAGGTAAAAGTTCCTGGCTTTCTTACTGATTATGTCATATGATACTACCGTGAATACCGAGATGATATCAAATAAATCAGCCTCAGTGGGACTTCTTTGCATATCCTTTCTCTTATTATAGCGATATTAAAAATACAAAACCTGTGGACAAACGTTGCCCTCTCCTGCGAAGCTTCAACATTGTATTTCTCGTAAAATTCTAACCCAATTTTATATATTACATGTCCCCTTCGTAGTAAAAAAAAAATAAATAAATAAATAAAAAAAATTAAAAAAATGGAGCGATATACAAGATGGCAGCCATGATAGCATGTCCTCAAATATATGTCTATTTCTTCCCGGTGGCGGTTAACTTTTTTTTTCATCCCTTTGCCCGTTTTACAAATAAAACGAAATTTTCAAACTTGAAACACATTGTTATGGCTTATTGTGATCAATCAGGTTTTTGGCCACTGTGGCCTCTTTATGGACGGAAACATTTTAAATTTTGGGTTACGCTCGTTTCTTAGTATTTCAGACTTCTCTGCCAAGTTTGGTCAAGAAACTAGATTTCGAGTAGACACGAAGCGTCAAGAACATTATTTACACAACGACTGTGGTAACCATAATATAACTTGTGATATCAATATATTTACGAAATAGATTCCATTTCGTTGCTAGTTAACATGGAACACTGAAAGATTTTACAAATGATGTGAATATTTCTATTCTTTTAAATCGTTATAAACATATGGTGAATTAACATTTTACTTGTAGCTACAAGTAGCTACTTTATTGGTTGAAGCAAAAAACAAAAGAGTTGACTCAAGCGGGAATAGAACCCGTGATTCTTGGCATGTCAGTCACAGATGCTACTGATTCTGCCACACCGTCACTTCATAAATTTGCACAACGTACGACATATGCGGCGAGTCGAAAACTTTAAGACGCTTTTTCTCTGCTATATTTAGACAATTGCGCTCTCCCAGTTTATAATATGAACACATTAGATGTGCACTATCATCTTGCAAAAACTGGCCTCGAAGTTCATTTACTAAAGTCTGCTTTCTCCTTGTAAGTGGCGTGAACAATATGTGATGGTGTAGTTCATGAATAATACATGTAAGAAGTGACTTTATTAATTTCAAATGCACTTTTGTCAAACGACTTGTGGGTTACCCTGTATGTTAAGATAATTAGCTGCGAACACGTTGCAAATGTTTTCTTTATATAGCCCGCAACGACACTATCATTTAGTTCAGTGATACTCAACGTGGGCGTTCAAGTCCCGCAGTGAGCGTTCTCGTTTCCAAAGGGTCGCTGGAACAAATAGAGGCCCTTTCAGATTTCATAACCTGTAAGAATTTTTTATCATCATCGGGCGAAAGTCATTTTGCACTACAAATTTTCAAACTTTAGATTTTTTAACAAATAATAATTTAGATTCTTTAAGGCTGATTTCAAACATTAAAACCTTTTTCTGGTTCTTCATCCAAGTCTTACGTTCAGCCTTGTGTATCGGATTAATATAATGGAGGTTACTCAGGACAATCGCATTCACCCAAGGTGCGCTACACTTGGATACATTCAGAAACAATGACTTTGTACAGATTTCCAAATATTTTTACCAACGACAGATAGAGATGACTCATTTCGTCTATCCTATCTATCCTACGCTGAAAAATATCTCGCTTTCTCTTTGTTTCTTAGGGAGCTTCTATTTTTTCTATTGTCTATTGTATTCGTCTATTATTCCAAGGAGAACCAATCACAGGTACTGACAGAAAGTTGGAGAGAAAGTTTCTCTATTATTTAGTGAGTATTTCAAGGGTAAGTTAAGCCCGGAGACGAGAGTTTCTAAAAAGAAATCACCGTGACATCTAGGAACATAAAGAGATTTTAATGGCTTATGTGTAATTGTCTTATGGATTTATAACTCTTTCGAATAAGTCTTCTGCATACCATTAGAACTAAGCGACTTTCAGGATCATTGAAGAGGTAACGGCTCCCCCTTTCTTTCGGAAATATCTCTCGTTCAACATACATACATGAAAGTATAGGTAGTGACTAGATTTTATAAAAAGCAACCTAGCGAATTAGAACCCCAAGGCGAAGTCTTTTGTCTCATCTCACAGCTTCACGCCAGCTCATGGTTGGAAGTTTAATCGTACAGTTAACTCAGTAGATGGATCCTTTGTCTGCTTCCGTATTTGCCCTCTAGGTGGCATTGCCTGTTTCCTTGCATTACCGTTTTCTGTCTTCCTTCAATTTTGAAGGCCTCAGTAACGCAACATAATGCACAAAATATCTTAGAGTAATCATATACGCGTATAGGCGCAGACCGATGAATAAAGCAATGAAAATCGATGCAGCTTACATTTCTAATAACAAAAGATAATTCTTACATTTCTAATAATAATGTGCGATTAATTAGTTCGGAGCAGTGTCCTAATAAAGTTATTGGGGGAACCGCTGCAGAAAGGTATTTATGCAGCTACCAACTAATGTTTTATTTATTTATTTATTTATTTAAGGAATAGGGGAAACAATGGGGGAACCTCGAAAAAAATCCAGACATACAGTATTTCCATCATAAGGTTGCATAGTCACGAATCGACAGAGGGACCATTTGGACCAAAGTTAAGCAGCGTTGTGCCACTAGCGTAAATGTTTATAATTTAATTAGTAACCCTCAACTATTTTGGTGAAGAAAGTTACACCCACACTCTGGTGGGGTCTATCAGTCCCCAATTATTTCTTTCGCGATTATTGACTTCGTAGTGTGTTTTTTTCTAATCCCAGGGCTAAGTTAGTGTTCTTTGTTTCTTTCTTGTATTAGAAAGTTACCAATAAATATGAACGGGTTGAACGATTAAATACAAATTTGGTGAGAAGTTACTAGTGTCACGTTGAAATATACAGAGGTTGTTCAGTCTACATTTGGTCAATTTCGACTTACCTAAAAATTTAGAAGAATCCATGGCGCCAGGTCCGTAAGTGCTCGATGTGTTTCCCTTGGTTTCTAACAATAGCCCGACAGCGTGATTTCCACTGTAATAGGCTTCTCTGAAGAATTGGGAGGGAAATCTTGTCCCATTCCCTTTGCACAGCTTTCCAAAGTCCTTCCACAGTGTCACACGCCGTTTTCCCAAACCTCGCTTCAGCAATCCAAATCCACAATAGTCCATAGGACTTGCATCTGGAGATTTAACAGGTACCTCATTGAAAGGTATCACCTGTATACCACTTGCCTCCTCCATCTCCCTGTAGGATATGAGGGACGATCGTGAGGTATGTGATGAAGCCTTGTCCATGTGAATGCACACCAGATTGGCGTCATTTTCGTACATTGTTGGAATCTCATACTCGTAGATCGGCCGCATGATCTGTTCCTGAAAATACTGCGAATTTATTTTGTAGTTCTTCGCCACCCCAAGAATCTTCAGTTTACCTTGATAACAGTAGCCACTAACGACCATGAACCCTTTTGGGAAGGATTCTTTACAGATACTGTACCACCTTCTGAAGTTCTTGGCGCCTTTCTCTCGGTACATGATGGCTCTCGGTTTGCCGCAGTCGGAAAGGTAAATCCATGCTTCATCGAGTGTTACATTTTCGTTCCTTTTGGTGGGCATCCGTGAGAAGATGGCCGCGAGCTTTCATGACTTTTTCCAGCTTGAGTTGATGGTGTAACATCCGGCTCACAGTTTCCAAAAACACGTCAAAACAATTAGCCATACATCTTTGTGTTGGCGGATTTTCTTGCATTGCCATTTTTCGAAGTTTCCTCTGCATAGTGGAGGTGGCCTTGATGCATTCCCGCTTCCTTGGAAACTTCGTTGGTGATCCAAATGGTGGAGCTTCGTTGCCCTTATACTTTTTAATAACCTTTTTTATTCCACTTAAACTGATGTTGCAACCATTCTTCTTGCACTGTTTTCTAATGACAGAAACACTAAAGTGGGCGTCATAAAGAGCAGCAACATAGCCTTCCCAAAACCGGCTCAGTTTGGGCGGCATTTTGGTCACAGAGCGGAAACCCACACACTTGGAAACAGATTTAACACAACACTCACAACAATGGTCCTGTTTTGTGCGTTATTGTCGACCGCGCGGAAAAACAACTCCGTTCCCAGAAAGGCACTACACAACAGTGCAGGACGCCACGAGCCAGATCGGGTGAATCCATTCTGCCCGGGAGGGGGAAGGATACGAATTCGGCCAAACGTAGGCTGAACAACCTCTGTATTATCCTGGATATTTCTTTTCACGATGCAATGTAAAACTGTCACCTTCTGATTCCACATCGTCACTGTCATGTAGTTCCCTAAGACAAGATTTGTCACTAGTGATTGAGTGTCCACTCTCCCAAATGGGTCTTTACTTGTTGCTTTCAATTTCTTCCTTTGATTCCTCTTCTAACTGTCTTCAAGACTCTGAGCGTTCCCCTTTGTATTTAGTCCTTCTCTTGGCGTTTTCATAAATCTTAATCTCAAATATATACACTACAACATGTATTCGTACCGTGACCAACAGTGTCATGTACCGTACTTTATGAAAACATGGAATTTTATTTCCCTTTTAAAATGGGCTAGCAGCAGAAGGTAAGGCCTTCTCTAGGGCCAGTGGGATCTGTTGTGTTGTTTTCAGAGTTCTATATATATAGAACACTAACGTTTATACTCTAGTGAAGCATTTCTTAATCTTTTTCTCTTTGGGGTACACCAAAGTACGTTTCAAACTTTCGCGATACCCCTGCATGTGATTTTTTTCTAGATGCAAAAAAAGCAAACACATAAAAATACATACAATACTTTTTTTTTTAAAAAAAAATATGGAACGACTATGAGATACAAATCACAAGCAAATTACGTAAGACTCTTGAATAGAAACATATTAACAATAAAGAAACTTATAACTCTTAAGCAGGAATATGAGAAAGAAATGTTATAGAAGATCTTAGAAGACATTAAAAATCTCGCGACATACTACAAGGTGGCCCAAAAGTAGGTCTTGCATTGATCAAGTATAACACTCTAGCTTAGAGGTTTATTTGCTTCGGCTGTTCCTGGCTTAATGTATAAGTAACAAATAATAAAGAAGCTAGGTCTACCTGTTTGAAAACAATAAGAAATTATATGAAATATAGTCAACAGATCAGTACGGGACTGTATACCTACTTTCGGGCCACCCTGTATATGTCGCGACACAGCAGTTGAGAAAGGCTGTTCTAACGAGGTGCGAAAACCCACAGTACTGATTTTTGTTCCTATTTATACAATGATAGTTCACGCCAAACTGTATGAGAGTAGACAAGAAAACAGCGCCATCTTTTGACCATCTTTTAATTTAGAGAGGAACATATGACGGATGAGCTCTGTGACATCCTACAAAAATAGTTAAAGGTTAATAGAAACTTGTTTGGTGCCTTCATTTCGTGTAATCCAGGAGTTACATTAGGTCACGCTGACTACCAATTGAGAATCGCTGTATGAAATGTGACTAATTACTGAAAAGAAAAAGTAAACACAGAAATCTTCACGTGTATCATTTATGCTATTTTCAGCCATTCTTCTGATAGACTAAAAACGCGGGAAGAGCATCCTATTTGTAAAATGAAATGAAATTTTTGAATTTTACGTCCCACGGTTATGTTGGTTAGGCTAAAGGAGATGGTGATGATGAGAAATGAATGAAATGGTAGAATGAAGAAAGCGGAGCAGCCTATTTGTGTCACCACACAGTACAAGGGATGAGTTTTAAATGATGAAAAATAACCTCAAAGGATATTGGTCTCTGGAGAAAGATTTAAGATATTTTTCGTAGTTTAAGGCACTTCTAGAAACAATTTTAACCTAATAATACTAGTAAAAAACAAAAGTGCCTGTAACCAGGCTACATGATGCTGGTAGCAAAAAACAGACATTCACAACAGTACACCAGCAGGCACATTATGGATGTACAATGTATTCTCACGTATGGACCGCATTCATATACACACACACACACACATGTGTATATGTATTTGAATTACCTGCCTAACTACCACATACGAATACAGGTTTTGCGTACAACACATAAATTTTAATTTCAGTGTGTGCGCTCTACAACAAACGTCCTATAAAGTGGTATGAACTAATTTATATCCCATAATGCAACTAACTCTTGGTTCTGCATGTGCGGAGGTTTATTTTTAAAATGAGTTTTTTTTTTCTCTTCCTGTGGATGTAGAACTGTGTTTCACTTTCATCTTTTTCCTTATTGTTTTTATTATTGTTGTTATTAGATTGTTTGTTTGAAAAACAAAAATGTTTAAGCAACCCACTAGACACTGCTAATATTATTATGGACTGTTTTTTTTTTAAATGCCAAAGAGCGAATCTCTCATCATTATTCACAACATTAAAGTTATTTCATTCCTGTTCTTTTATCGAATTACAATTTTTTATACAGGGTGTCCAATGTACAATGCAACCCTAGGTTTGGGATAGTAGAACTTTTGAACCGGAGCAGTACACAAATAATGGTTATAGCAAAATGAAACGTTGTTCATGCATATATTTTTAAACTAGGAAGCAACGATTGAAGTACACTAGAAACCACACAGTGTTGCCAGATGTAACCAAAGGTGCAAATCAATTTTTTTACAAGTCACGTAAATTGACTCATAACTCGTACGTATGAATGTTCTGTCGTTAATTTTCTGTTTGTATAGTTAGAGTAGCTTGGAAACTATGGAATGGAAAAAAGAATTTTTCATTTCCATCGATAACTAATTGGATGAGGCCTCTGTAAGGAGTTATTAGCGAAAACGTGGTTTTCATAAATTAACATTCTGAATTGGCAACAGTGCTGATGTTTCAATACATCAAAAGGTGTGTTAAGGATCTGTTCACATTATGTAATTATTGAAAACAATGAAAAAAGAAACTTTGAAATTATCGTGATAAAACTTTTACTTACATGCACCTGGCAATATTGCTATTCATCACGAACTGAATTGTCAGTTCTACGGCAGATTCTGGAAGTGTACTTCAATCGTTACTTCCTAGTTTAAAAATATATGCATGAACAAGGTTTCATTTTGGTATAACCATTATTTGTGTACCGCTTTCGGTTCAAAAGTTTTACTATCCCAAACTCCGGGTTGCATTGTATGTTGAACACCCTGTAATTTAGTTATTTTCCGAAAAAAAACTACTAAAAGGTTAGTGCTTTTATTACTAAGAGATATATTATTGTGTTTAAATAAATATTTATAGCACCAGACCTAATTGACAATAGGCCCGCAGCTAGGGTGTGGAGGAATTAGACCCCCTAAAACTTCTGGTTCTTTGTTGGTAGGTATCAGGTGTGCAAAAAAAAAAAAAAAAAAAAAAAAAGTTGGGAAAGGTCCAAGCTTTGGAAGGAAGGGAGGAGGGAATACTACAAGCCACTACGTCTACTGTATGTAGTATTGAACAGGTACTGTTCTGCACCCAAAAAGACGAGAAGTAATTCTAAAATACTTCCACCCACATTAAAAAAAAAGAACTTGATTGTTTTAGTGTAAGATCAAATTTTCATGCTAAATCAATCATTTCCTTGTACCCTTAAGTACTATGCATGCTTTTTTCACATTAGTACTACGCGGACTCTGTCAGGCTCCGAGCAGTAGATTGCGGAGAAACCAACTGCACGATGTTAATTTTCGCATACACAGTAAATATAACCAAGAAGGTAGAGGAAGCGACAATCCGGAGAGGCGGTCAAACGGAAAGTTACGGCGACAGTGGAGTCTGACAGACTCAGCGCAGTACTTACGGGTTAAACAAGCATAATTCTATTGAGAAAGTACAAATGTATGTTGAGTTAGGAAGTTTTAGGGTGGGTCCGGACCCGGATGGACCCCTACGTGGGCGCGCCCCTGATAGGTATGCATGAATGCAAGATGAACTAAAGTTAGCACCCCCAAACATATCTCAGCCGCCCCTGTTTTAGTGTTCTGGTTACGAAACTGGTTGACAGTGCTGTAACATAGATTTGGTGACCCAAATTTAATGTGCTAATTTAGGAATACATTTTTTTCTTAACTCTAACGATGCACCGAAACGTCCTTTATTCATACACTAAGAATAAATCCATATGGTGATGATAAAACATGATACGTACTTTTGTACACACAAGAAATTACAACCTTATAAATTACATTTAAAATACTTTCAGTTCACTGGTAAAAACAAATGTACTATTAAATAGGAAATCTTAAATTAAGCTCTAATGTGACCACCAACCAGAGTGAAAAACCAGAAAATGGCGAAAAAAAGTGACATATGTTTTGGTATTCTTTCTCTATAGATTTAATTCTTAAGGCTGTGATTTGTTTGCTTGTACAAATAATGTTACCCATCATCATACAGAAATAATTAAGATCTAACTAATGCATTATCTCTAAAATTAACATTAGTTTGTTAATGTCATCTGGAAACTGGAGATAAATTAGAAATATCATCAGATGTGTGATTGTGGTGTAAAGCTGTCACAAAACAATGTTATATAACCCTCTTCTTATTAGAGCGTTTCTATTTCAAGTGTGCCCTCGGAAAATATGTGAAACATATTTCGGGCCCAACCTCGTCGCCCTCTTACGGAGGAAACCTTCCCTTTGCTTTGAGGAAAGAAGTGAATGACCTCGGCTGTGTTGCCAATTTGTCATTCAACCGTTTGGTCTTGGCGAGTGAACATCGTAGGTTACTTAGAATGGTTAACAAGATGTTATACAGCGAAGTCCTTGAAGTAATTCAATGTGGCTACCCTGTCCGCATCCAACCATTGAAGGATATCAGCCATAACAACTTATCCCTCCTCTTTTCAGGGAGGTACGAGAAAACATACATCGACAGCAGCGCCAGCAGGGGCACAGTTGAAATAGAAAGGTTTTAACTCTTTTGTACCTGAATCCAAGATGGCGAACTTCAAGATGGCCACCATGATGGCACCATACAGTAATAGATGGGGTTCTACTTTCATTATATCTTTTCAATATATGGTGTTACTCCCTTTAGCTGTTCTAAACTTACAAGGTAGGTACCTTTGCCTCATATTGTATATGGTAAATGCATTGAAAACTTGAGGTCGATTGAGGAACTATTTAATATTATTCAATTAAGTTACTTTTTCTCGTGCGTTACTTTGATATATGAAATTATTTTAAGGGAGTGAGACTCGGTAGTTGAAAAATAAGAACCACTCTAATGTGTATAGACGAAGGTGGGGCATGATGATACAGTTGTTCATTTTTATTACGTGGTTAAAACACTATTCATTGGAAGTCGAAGCTTGATATACCAACATGAAGATTGATGTTTCTAGTACCAACGAACAAAGTGCTTTTGATTTACCTTCAATGGTTGTCGAGGAATATTACGTAATAATGACTAAATTGAAAATATTATCATACTCCACATATTGAGGTAAGATTATATCAATATTCTTATATACGTAACAATCAAGCTTTCCTTACATACAATAATGAAATGTTGAAATCTAAAAATACAGATAAGCTGTTCTAATGCAAAAAGAACTGAAAAACACAAATTTTAAGCTTAGAGATCTCAATGATGTAGATAAAAAGAAGCTAGGTTAACGTAATTATGTCTAATTTGAAAATACAATCCTGAAAAGGGTTTGCCTACTCGTAGCCTATATTCAGATTATTCTCCTAATCTTATAAATTCAAAATAAAACGTTCACTCGATCTCGTCCCCACAAAATAAGCGAGAGATTGAATAAGTGCGAGTTCCCAATCATGATGTGTGTAAGATGGAGTGAACGTGATATCGGACTGGTAATGGAGCGTGAAGTTGAGTAAGTTTGATATCCAAATCAGTGGTAAAAGTCAGGGGGAACGTGGGGAATGCCATTCCCCAACCTCCAACGAATATATACGGCGTCCCTCCTAGTTTCTAAAAAAAATACAATGGGCAAAGGTAGGAAGGGAGATGGCCGCTACCTACCGTCCTCCTACCTTTTCAGATACACTTTTACCCCTGGTCCAAATGATGATGTAAGAGTGATGTCGGAATAATGTGATTGTGGGAATAAGTGAGCTTGAGGTCAAATTAATAGGCGCGAGCACCAGATTAACTGAGATTAGTACAAAGTGGCTGTCTAACATTTCCCGCTGAAGTCTCATATTTTGTGCCATACGGTCTATAACAGAAACTATTTCTTTCGGCTGGAAGGTTTCTGGTCTCTAACACAGAGTTTCATTGCAGATGTCTTTCTCTACACTGTGTGGCAAGTCTGATTTCTTTGGTTCCGTTTCTAATACCATCATCTCAAATGAGTGAGGAAAAATTGAAGTAAACAGCTCAAAAGTTACTCTTGATCGAGTTTGGGAAACCGCTTAAGCTCTCCAGTAAACTGTTTATGATAACATACAGCTTTCAGTGGCTTTCTCACGTACCTTTGTCGTGGTTTCTGTTTCCATTTCGCTAAATGTGATGAGATTACAACGAGATATAGAACTATAAAAACATCTTTTCCATTGTCGGTTCAATACAGGCTGTTACACACACAATATTTTCAAGTTTTTGCTTGATAATAGTTGTATCACTTACTAGTGGAAGTTCAACCTCTTTGGTACAAACGATGTTGCTTGAAATATCAATCAGAAATCTAATGTCTGTCTCATCAAAACGGATTAACCACATCGTCCTTTATGTTCATAAACGATCTCTTGAACGTCGGGCGAGACTCCGGCCTGTGGTTTGTCAGCAAGTTATTGTCTTCATCCTTGTCGTCATTCTCCGGAATATGGTACTTACCAGATCGAATGCGTGAAAATGCTGCAATATCCGGCAATATGTAGTGCAACGTCAGAAAAAGTACTTTAACGATAAACCTTATTTAGACTGTTCTTGGTACTTGGATCGAAGGAATACGTTAGAAGTAGATGAAGGGTTGACGTGAACAACGGCTGTTTGAAATCAATCGGAAATATTAAGAGTGTCGGTAAGATAGAGAAAATTATGACATAGACTAAAAACATTGGCTTGAAAGGTTTATAGAGTACCTTGGCTATCCTGCGATGAATTAAGATATTTTGTAAGTTTGGAACTAGCTAACAATTGTCTTTCCAAACTTACAAAGTATCTTTGCCTGCACCCTGTAGCCTATTATTCAATTGAGCTAATTTTCCTCATAGGCTACTTTGGTCCGATATGGAACCAGTTTAGGGGGTGCGACTCAAGAAAACTCGCAAGTAGAAAGACAAGAACCATCCTAATGTAATGTGTCGTAGGGTTTTAAATTACACAGTTACCGGTGCCAAAAACTGAAACAGATTGAGAAAGCAATTTTTTCCTTTCCTTTGGATGTAATGTCAACATTGAGTTCTACTTTACATTAAGGGAATACAAACGATTAGTTCATAAATGATCTCTGTTGATAACCGTTAAGAATGTTTTGCAATATGTTTTCCCCTTCAACCTCTTTGCTCTTGCCATATTTCTGTTTTAAACAAAAATAAGAGATTTGTATTATTGCTTTGCTTGAATTGAGAGAAAGGAAATTATCTTTCCTTCTTGAAAACAGAACATAATTTGATTTTCTCTTCCAATTGGATGAAATTGCGTTCTTTCGTCATCGCCGTTGTTGAAAAAGAAAGAAGAAAGTAGTTGTTATTTTCCATGAAACATCCTTCTGTATTTTTGTTACATTTATAGATAGTTGTCAAAATAATGGAGACACATTAACAATATGCAACTTATGGTGTTTAATATGGTGTTAAGCCATTTTTATCTATAGAACAAATTGTGTCTGACACGGAATTGAGACATAACTCACGAATCTTTTCAAAGGAATATAATGGACCGTTCTTCATGCACAGCAAAACTCAATTGCGTCAGAGATTGTGGAGGAGGAAACTTGTGCTGGTTTGCTGCTTTAATACTGAGGGATTTATTATATCCCATTAACCACAATATGTGTACAGAGAAGAAAAACGTGTGTGGTGTACGTAAAAACATAGGTTACATGCGTAAATCCTGTAGGTTTTGGACTTAATGTACGAGTACATGTAACATCCTGTAGAAACGCGCTTTGTTGTGTGTTAGGGTATACTAAAGGTATAACTATTCCCAAACTTTCAGAGTTTTTAAATCCATGCCCATTGGAGATATTGGACAGCGAAAAATGCTAAATTGGCGTAATTCCCCAATTTTGCGATTTTTTCAGGCCTTTGAGAGCAGCTACAGGTCTGTGAATTTTTGTGTATTAACTTATGTTCCCGCACTACATGCACACACAAATTCAGACCTCTACGTCAGTTGTTTCCTCTTCCCAAACATGTTTTCAATGTCCAAAAATGTTGCTACTACAGACCCTGATTTCACCCCCTTCAAGTGGTTTTAGGAAAAAATGTTAAGAGATCAAAGTTTTAGCTCTGCACGAGTTAGATACGTCCAGCAATTTTCAATTTGGTAGGACAAATAAATGCTGAGATATTCAAAACAACGTAAACGCCGAAAATTGAAAAAAAAAAGCAAAACGGTGCCAGCCGTTGCGTCGCCATGGGATGTTTAAAAAAAAAATTAATTGTGGTTTCGAAATACCCTGATATAGGATAAATATTCATGAAAAAAATTAGATTTTTTTTTGAAAAGGTCGAGCGGTAATTTTTCTTTTTTCTCGATCACTTTGCATGGATTGACCCGGTACGAAGTCTCAAGCAAAAATATTTCACATTGGAGCTTTGAAATAGACATTGCAACTTGTTCGCATTCGCAATCGCATTCAGGAGCAATGGAGGCGTAGCTTAACTCCGAAGGAGAGCATTTGTGCACCCAGAATAGTTTATATTTTTTTTTTTTTATTTATCTTGGTGTCAGGAATCACTTCCAAACGTTGTCGGTGTTATTTTAAAAAACTCAAATATTTCTTTTTTTTTCATTTTTAAATTTCCGATATACTAATTGAAGTAGGAATACTGGTAGTTATTTCTTTGTTTTTGAAAGGTCAAAGAAAGCAACAAGAGTGGTATATGAAAATGAAAAACAGTGAAAAATTTACAAGTAGTAACAAATAGTTACAAGTTCTAAAGTTCAAAATATTTTTTCCTACCGAGTCTGTGAAAATTTTACCTACAATTCTGACGTCGGATTCCAACCACATGAGCTCTCAGAAGGAGCTGAAGCAGGATAATGCACCCAATCACTGAAATGCTAGTTATTTAGTGGCGCGCGAGCCCTGGGTTCGATTTCCGGTGGGAGATTATGTGGTCTCTATTCCACGTTAAGCTGTAGATTCTCGTCTCATATAGCCTTGCTCCTCAAAGAAACGCTTAACTGCAATTCAGCCAACCAACCACCTAACAATTTAATCATCAGCTGCACATACATCTTGTTTCGAAATAGGCCAAAGGTCATGAACTATCCACAAAAACCAAAAAAATGGAAAGCTGAGTTTTTGTGTGGTAGACTACATTATACTGACCGATTTTGCAAGTTATATCTTATGTATGAACAAGGAACTTTGTATTACCCTGAAATATGCATAAAAATGCAAAGCTTTCGAAACATTTATGCATCGAAGCTAAACTACAGTTGACTACCTTTCTATTTTGGTACATACATAACGACTGTGTATAAATACGTTCTATATTTTTTTTCGGGATAGGAGTTTTTATTTCCCCCCGTATTTATTCTGTATGATGTTGCTTTTAGCTCTCTCTACATAATTGATGACAAGAGAACAAAAGAGCATCTGGAACACGCCACTTTTTTGTGTGTGTCAACGTTACGGCAGGTCTTCAAAGCCTGTTGCTTGTCCCATATACAGATTTTCCACAGTCACTGTGTGTATGTGTGCAGTTTACGAGGGAGAAGAAATGCCGAAAAATCTTTTGCGATCAATAATGTCACAAGAAAAAGTCATGGATCAGGCCAAGACAAAAAGAGGCAGCAAGTTGTATACGTACTTCTGATATATAACAAGAGATATTTTATCAAAACAAATTTAAAAACCTTTCTTCTGTCATATGGATATCATAATACGAATTTAACTCTATGTACAGAAAGAATGGCTTTCTCAATCTTTTAACGTAAATTTATATATATATCGACGAGAGAGAGACATATTGCAATTGATAAGGGGTCTACGTACCAACTGGGTGCCCCAGGTTTGATCCTTGATGTAGACGGGAATTGTTTCTCGTTCCATGGCCGCTCATGGATTCACTCACCAGATCAAAAGAATTTATCATATTTTAGGCCTCAGCAAATACAGAAGACGTCGAAGTCAGTTGGTGCATACGTACAGGAAAACCTGCCTATACCATTCTACCTTAGAGGTGAATAATGAAGAAATTTCAAAGAAAGAAGTGTTTTTTTTTTTTTAAAAAAATAAATGTAGTCGGTAAATTATTCAGAAAGGGGTAGGGGAGATACTGTATGGTCTACCTCTGCCAAAAAAGAGTTATAATTCAGACTTGTGAATAAGTCCTGTAGGCTATTTCTCTTGGAAACAAGACAGTGCATTAGGCAAGGGCTTTACAAGATAATCTTGCACGATGACCCATTCATTCGTTAACTGCCGTAAATCAAGTCCCAGCCTGGTTACGATTCCACGTAATTTTGTCTTTCATAACCTAAGGATATAAAGCAAAATCACTAAATCAAGCAACTAACTCATAAGCCATCTTAAAATCTATGAATAGTTTGTGAATAGTACCATGATGTTATAATACAAGCATCTGTTTGATATATAGTTGAATGTTAGCCTATTATGCTTCACTACCATTAACTATACTCCCTCCTGGCGGAGATACTCGATCGAAAAAGTCTAAAAGCTTATTCAGGCTAGCCATCTTGAGTGAGGTTTTCATCATTTACACTAGTCAAATGCTGGTATGGTACCTAACATATAGAGCCCAGGTCGCTTCCTTCCTTCCCCAATTCTTTCTTCCTTCCCTTTCCTCGGATAGTGTAATAGCCAAGGGACATCATCCCTCATATAAGTGATGAGCTATCGATGCCGAAAGCCCAGAAATCTAATTCCTAATCTAATCCTCAACTATATTCCTAAGTAATTGCTTCAATTCATGTAAAGGATGAATATAAAGCAAAACGTAAAGTTGAGAGAACAATAACAAAAAGGAAACCAAGAAAGAAAAGTAAATAAAGTTAAAAATAGCAATACGAAATAAAACAACTTGAGATAAAGAAGAAAAAAATCCGAGTCCGTGCAAATACAAGCCAGGAACAAGAAATATTTAAATAAAAACGGAAAGAAAATATACTATAAAGAGAAGAAATTTCCTTAGATAACTTTCTAAGAAAAGAATAACAAAAAAAAGGAAAGGAAAGGAAAAGCAAATTAAAGCAAGTTTAAGAAATAAATAAATTAAAAATAAGAATATTAACGAATGATGCTGTGACAGTAGAAGCACAGATGTCTTATCCTTTGACTAAAAAGGGATTATCCTTAAGCCTCAAAGAAAAGACACACAATGTATAAACAAAATCTTTCTTAAAAGGAGTTACAGACAGAGATAAAAAATACATTTTATCCTATACTAGCAAATGCCCTAACGTGTTACTCTGGGCAATGTTTTACGTTTTCCTTTCTGCACTTTTCATATAGAATTTCTTTAAATTCGAAGCTTACCACAAATTTTGAGTCTCTTATGGACATCTTACGGATACATTCCACCAGCTTTTCCTTCCATTTTAGATCGAACTTGTAGAAACGCAGAAAAAACATATTTAATTACAGGATTAGCCTACATGATTCATCGAGTATCGAAGCACTGCTTATTTAAAAAAGTATACGATTTGGAAATATGGGTTATATATGAAAAGATAAATACACTCTCCAAGTTTAAAAAGTCCGTCTCGTGGCTCGCGTGCACGCTAGATGACAGGCCTGAGACGGAACTCTACAGGGTGGCCGAAATGGAGGAGAAGAGGTTTTTGTGTGTTAGAATATGCGAAGTGTTTGTCGGTTACGACACAAGCGTTCAGCGTGCATTCGTACGCAAATATGGAAAAGCTGCATCTTGTTACCTTTAGCTTTTTACGTTGGTGCGTTTCGTGATACTGGTTGTCTGTGTTAAAAAAAAAAAAAAAAAAAAGCAGTGTGAACGCGTGTCTCAGAAGAAATCGTGGAGCGCGTGAGACACAGCTTTGTGCGCAACCCACAAAAATCAACCATTCGTGCAAGCCGTGAACAAGGGCGCCCATCAGGGAGGGGCAAGGTGGGGTGCTCGCCCTCCACAAGAGGAAATTGTACTTGGGAATATTGAAAACCCAATAGAATTTTTACATTAGTTACAGCAAAATTTGAAACTATAGTTGAAATGACGCTTGTACTTGCCCCCTTGGAAACCACAACATGGGCGCCCTTGGCCGTGAACTGACCATTCCACAGAAAATAGTGTAGAATGTTTTGCTGCGGCGGACAAAGTTTATGCACCCCAAATGCCAACAATGCTGCAAGAACTGCAGGAGCGCATCCCTACTGCTGTGATGGACATTGACGGAAACATGCTAGTGAACGTATGGAGGGAATTGGATTATCATTGGTATGTGTGCCGGACCATCAAGAACAGACGGATTGAACATTTGTAGAATGTACCAGAAACTTGGTGAATATCTTTTTATGTACTATCTCTCTTTGCATGTTGTATACTTGTAAATAAACAGTGGTTTGAAACCCGATGAATCATTTAGGTTAATCCTGTATTTTAGATGAGAACTCCAAATTCAAACATCATGCCTCTAACTTGCAGGAATTCCGAGATATTATTATTATTATTATTATTATTATTATTATTATTATTATTATTATTATTATTATTATTATTATTATTATTATTATTATTATTATTATTATTATTCCCCATCTTTCTTCCCACATTTTTCCTTCCCTCCTAGGAAAAAATATTAAAAACACGCTGAAAGATGTATTAAATGATTTTAAATCAAAAGTTGAAATGCCCAAGTTCATATTTCTAACGTTAACAGATTCTGAGATATGGCCATATTATTATAATATTGACATCTCATTACTCTGTAATTGTAATCCCAACTCTTTTTCCTGGCTATCACATTTTCTTCCCTTCTAGATCAAATACAGGTAGAAAACCCTGAAACTACAGTTATCATCATCATCATCATCATCATCATCATCATCATCATCATCATCATCATAGGTTTTCTGCCCTTACTGACAGGTCAATCTATACCACTGGCAGGGCCAGTAATACTGCCAGGCCCTTACTTCTAGACGAATATATAAAGAAACGTCAAGAAGAAACTACAGTAGTGTCTTATTATTTTAAATGAGAAGTCCAAATACTAAATGCCATGTCTTTAACCTTATGATATTCCGAGATACAGACTCTTATTATAATAATTGTAATTTCAGACCCTTTTCTTCTTACACTCTTTACTTTTTGTCTAGATCAAATATCCTGAAAAACGTATCTAATTATGTTAAATGTTAAGTCCAAGTATCGAATTTCATGTCTCTTACCATAAGTGTTTCTGAGAATATGGGCGTTTTATTGTAATAATTGTAATCTCAACCACTTTTTTCGTTCAAAACTCCCTGTCTTTTCCTCTACGTCAGATATAAAAAAACGCTGAAAGACGTGTCTAATTATTTTAAACAAGAAATCTATAGGCCAAATTTCAAGTTTCTAACCCTCAGTGATTCGGAGATACGAACATTTTAAGATAATTATTGCCACCTCTATTTCCCCCCTTTCTCGTCGAATTTCCAAAAATCCTTTCTTTATTGGTAACTTAACGTTACAAATTCTGTGTACTGTCAAACTTTTAAGTCTTTTGCTTAAATGGTTTGCTTTGGGCGTTGATCAGTCAATCAGTCGCTCACTCAGGACTTCTTCTTTTATAGAGATGTCGAATAGAATAATCTCACCTCATTCAAAATAAAAAAGAGCGGAAAGAACAGTAAGAAAGGGAAGGAAATGAAAAGGGAAAGAAAGTAAAGGAACATGAAATAAGGAGAATGACAGGAGAAGAGAAATGAAAGAAAAAAGATAAGAGAAGGGAAAATATATTACGAAAATAAAGAGACAGGAAAGGAAGAAAATTATAAAAAGGAAAAGGAAAGGATTGGAAAGGAAGAGAAGGAAAATGAGAGAAAAATGAGGGAAGGATAATAAAATTTAAAAAAGGCGGGAAACGAAAAACAAAGGAAGGGGAAAGTAAAGAAAGTTAAGGGAAAGATAAGATAATGGAAAGGAAGGAAAAGAATAACAAATAAAACAAGGAAAGGATGAGAAAGGGAAAAGAACGTAAGGAAAATAAAAGAAATAAAAGGATAGAATAGGAAATGAAATGAAAATAAAACAAGAAAGGAAAAGACAGGATGAGAAAGGAAGGGAAGAAAAAGAAAAGGTAAGGAAGGGAACTAAAGGAATAGGCAGCAATAAAAGGAAATAGAGAAGAAAAAGAAAGCATGAGAAACGGGAAAATAAAATGAAACCAGGAAAAAGAAAAGATGAAAAAGGAAGGTGAAAGGAAAAGAAAAATGAAATATATAAGAACAGGATAGGGAAGGAAAGGAATGAAAATTAAAGAAAGAGACGGGAAAGGAAATGACATAAAGGAAAACAACGAGAAAAGAAAGGAAGAAAATGAAAACGATATGAAAGTTTAAGAAAGGATAGGAAAGGAAATTAAGAGAAAGGATGTAAAGAAAGAAAAGGATAGAAAAGAATGAGAAAGATAACTAAAGAAAAAGAAAAATGACAAGAGAGGATGAAAAAGAAAAAAGGAAAAGTATGAAAAAGGAAATGAAAAGAAAATATATAACCGATCTAAAGTGTCCTTGGAATAATATTTCAGTTCACTTTACTCAAGGTTTGTTCTCTGGCCAATCCACACGGAATCCAACATTCATATCTGTATTACGTCCTACGCTCAAACACAAGACTCTTAACATTGTAAGAGAAACCACAAGTTCCTAGACAAACGGAAACAGTAGATTGCATAACTTCCTCTAACGTTAAGTAACACAATGCAATGTAGCCAAGTAGTAAGTAAGAAGGGAGAATTCTGTCTGTTCTTCCAGCTTGGCCGTCAAACCAGTTGGTACGTTTCCCACGCGTTGAAACCTAGGCATTGCTTCGTTGCCTTTTGTGCTTGAGCAAAGATGAAAAGCAAGTAAAAGTAGTCTTATTTTACTATGCTTCCTAGAACAAAGCGAACCAGGAAATTCAATCGTATTCTAATTTGATTTAAGTGATTATTGCTTCTGTTGCCTCTGATATACTTATATATAGAATCATAGAAGAACAACGGAACGATTGGTAATGTTCGTTAATAAAGAAAGCATGATTAATGTAGACACTAACAATTCTCAATCTATAGGTCGCCACCTATTGGTGGGTTCTGAGGGAGCGTTCTATGCGTCACGAAATTTTTTCAGTCACACTGAAATGTTACATACAACGTAACAATTTTCAAAATTTTAATGAAGTATTAAGTAGCACATTCCATTCTACGCTATAAGATTGGGTGATATAGGGTAATGTTTTGGTTTCAAGGAAAAACCCAAATACTGAAAGAGGTGTGATACATTTTTAGGATTAGGACTAAAGTTAATCGCCATTAGACAAAACATTCCCGACGTTTAAAAAAAACGGAGGGAGACGCCGTGAGCCACACTCACAATCTGAGTATAAAAATGTTTGAATATTTACTGTATACAGTAACACAGAAATTATCTTTGTATTTCAGCGTCCCGTGAAGTTTAATGCAATCCTAGGTAGGTTCCAGAACTTAAAAGATTGAGAAACACCGTAAAGTTTTTAAGTAGAAACGTATTGGCAACATACTTCAATTTCAATCATTGTTAAATAACACAGAGTTGTAATATATGCCCCAATTGGAATATCACTGATGTATTCAGCGTGTCGTTAAAAATAAGTCGTAAAACCTTGTCACTGGCTACATTAAAGAGCTGATACATCAATTTCATAGATATCATTATTGTTTTAAAGTGCTCCTATATTTCAAGAGTGTACAAGTATTGCTATTGGAGTAACTCATCTGGTAATGCTGCAAATGCATTCATCGTAAAGCTAAAGGGAGGGTCAAAAGAAAAAGGGGGCTTACAAGTCCGCAACAGTGCGATAAAGCTAGCGTATCATTGGCTCGCCCATGTAACTTATCTGGAAAACGATGTAGTGCATGTAAAATTTACCGTATATTATGAAACCCACTATACTTTCCTGTAAATTGGGTTGCATAACGAGCAAGGGAACCACACATATTTGTTTCAATGCTATTTTTAAACTGTCACGTCCTCCATTACATTTTTTAAAAACGCTAATAAATGTAGAAAATTATATTAGAAAACATAGGTTTAGTCTTCGGAGGAAATTATGACTATGAAGCCACAATTTAACAATTAAAAATCGCAGAAATCAAGATGTGTAAAGAGCATATCATTTAATTTCAAGTACTCTATATAAGAAATAGGTTCTTAACTTAATATATTACTAAACGCACAAATTTATCACCTTATCCAATTAGACAAACTAGAAGAGGGATTTTGAATTCGTCTTAAAATATTCACTTATTATTCAATACAAGCAAATAAAGCGAGAGATGTTTTTTTTATATATATATATATAGTTTGTAGCCCTACGATTATGCTACTCGACTAAGGGAAAATCTTTGTTTTACGTCCCACGGAAGCCATAATTGCCCAATACACTTATTCATGGAACCATTCTAGCTCTTCAATTTCCAATTAAGTTAGTCCTCCCCTTTAATCCAGAGGGTTGATGCACACGATTTAAGGTTCGATTCCCGGTGGGAGAGCGTCAAACGGGCTATAGTGGTTCGAACTCATTTCAAAACTGTAGATCTTGTCCCATATAGGTAAGCTGCTGACAAAAAGTAAATACAAATCAATCAATCAATCAATCAATCAAGTCTTTTGAAAGGACTTACAAAAAGATCAATCCATCAACTTTTAAATAAAATAAATACAAACAACCAATCAAACCTTAAAGGTCGAAAGTACAAAATCAATTAAGGTTTAAAGAACATAAATAGAAATCAATAAATTAAGTCTTAAATAACGTAAATACGAATCAATCAATCAAGTCTTAAAGGACATAAATGCAAATCAATTACTTAAGCAAGTCTCAAAGGACGTAAATGCAATTCAATCAACCAAATCCCAAAGGATATAAAAGCAAATCAATCGTTTAATTAAGGCTTAAAAGACGCAAACGCAATCAATCAATCAGGTCTTAAAGGACTCAAATAGAATCAATCACTTAATAAAGTCTTAAATGACGTGAATGCAAATCAATCAATCAAGACTTAAAGGATGTAAATACAAATCAATCCATCAAATCTTAAAGGATATAACTACAAGTCAATCATCTCATCTTAAAAGATGTAAATTCAAAACAATCAATCAAGTCTTAAAGGACGTAAATAAAATCAGTCAATCAAGTCTTAAAAGATGTAAATGCAATTCAATTTAATCAAGTCTTAAAGCACGTAAAGCAAATTAATTAATCAATCAAGTCTTAAAGGATGCAAATACAAACAATCAATCAAACCTTAAAAGACATAAACACAAATTAATCATTTAATCAAGTATTACAGGACATAAATAGAAATCAATCAATCAGTCAAGTCTTACAGGACGTAAATACAATCAATAAAGTCTTAAAGGACATAAATATAAATCAATCACTTGATAAATTCTTAACAGGTGTAAATGCGAATCACTCAATTAAGTCTTAAAGGATATAAATAAAAATCAATCTATCAATCAAGTCTTACAAGATCTACATACGAATCAATGAAGCAATTCAGTCTTCCATATATTTTTATGAACCGAAGGGAAGAGATCATCTATGACTTGGTTCTGTGGCCCAGTTATCTTGAAGGCGCGATAGTAGGATTGTGATTGTTGAGCTTGCATAATGGTCTTTGCATCCACCAAGTCCAGCGGATTCAAACCCCCGTTGTGGCTCAGAGTCCTCATTAATAAAAGATTTAACCAATTCATAATATTTCAATTGCATAAAGATTGCAAATCATCCAAACCGCAAGGGAAAAAGACATCCTAATATATATTTTCCATAGAGGCTTGATGAATTTGCTAATTAATGGTAAGGTAAATATGTCAAAACCTTTTTTCTTTCCCGAAGAGAACACTCAAATGCAAAAAGCCACTTACAGGTTTTGTTGTTTATCCAAGTACAGATTCCTTCTATTTCGAATGAGTTAGTATTAACAACAAATGACACTTTTGTTTTTTGTCCTAATTTATTACTACTTTTTGTATAGTCAACGTCATCGTAATAGCAGTAAAAAGAGAAAGATAATTACAGTAACAATTCTTCATTTGTGCAGTTTCCCTGGAAATCGAAAGTGGCTTTTGATTTCCTCCAACAACACCTGTGCTCAAAATGCGAAACCAAAAGCATCTAGCTCTGACGGAAATTTGTGTTATTTGTTTGGAAAACTGTTTGTGTTTCTCTCTCTCTCTCTCTCTCTCTCTCGCACGTACCCTCTGTATCTCATCTACACACTCAAGCAAAACAGGATATTACTTTTTATTTGTATTTGCAGTTTGATTAATCAAACGCACGAAGTAGGCCATCAAACGAAAGAGAGAGACAGGTGTTTCTAGACGCCCACTAACTAACTGCTACGTATAATATCTACAATGTAGAGATTTAGTGCTATCGAGTGTGTGGGCAGATGCAGGTGCAGGTGTTAGCTACACTGTCGCATTACATTTGTTGAAAGCTTCCATTTAACTCTTAAGTTTTCCTTCTGATATTATATATTTTTTAAAAAATATGTCCTAGTTTATATGTCATTTTTATTATACTGGTATATGAACCGCCTAAGAAGCCACAGTGAAATAAAACAACAGCTTTGTGAGTATCTATTCGTCCATCTGTATACGCAGATGTATAGAGTTCATATCGTTCAACGAATAGAAACCTAGACATTTTCCAGAATTTAAAAAAATAAAATGAAATCTTTAACGTCACACGATTATGCCAATTAGGCTAAGGGGGGCGATGACTAAGGCAAATGAATGATGATGGGAGAATTGGCGGAATGAGAAAGTGGGAGGAAACGGGAGTACCATCAAGAAAACCCATGGAGACGATGTTGTCCTCCAAAAACTTACTTGGGCGGGATCCAACCAGGGCAGCGACACAACTACGCTAGTTCACTCTCGGGACAAGAACTCGCCTTAGAACCTCCCTGACTATCCAAACTAAAACGCTCCCCCAAATATTTGATCAATTTTGCGCCTTCCCAATCCGGCGCCCGGAGCACAAACCCCCTTTCCCTCTTAGTTACGTCTCTGAACCAGGGACCCCAAGCACCACTGAGGCACTGTACCCTCCAGAATTTTTAAAGTGAGGACATTTTGCCATTTACGTGCCAAGCGAGTTCCGCTAAATATAGATATGAATATGTTCGAAGGTTGGTACATAAATCACGGCACTGTATTTTTTACTCAGCAGGAAAGCATTGTAGAACATGATTGTCGTTGGGCCCGGAGAACTTGGCACATACAGTATGTGGAAACTTCACGAAATAATAGTGTCTTGAACAAGTTGCGACAGAGAACGCTGGGACAACAAGTGAGTCAACGAGTGTGCAGGATGAACGTGACTCAGCAGCAACAGCGTGCATTACGTCACAATAGCCATTGTCCAGGAGAGCATCGCTATAAGAAGCTAGTGGAACCTGTAGAAAAGAACACCTTTACCTACCGAACTATTGGACAGCAGATGACGCGAAACAACGAGCGATAGACAACAGATAAAAACGATATGTGAAAGTGACGACGGATATGTCGCGTATAATAGTTCTGTACTGTAGAAATCCGAGATCAGATAGATATAGTTTCAGTTAAAGACAGAACCAGCATTCACAAACATCCTGTCCATACACCCATAGCATCTTACGGGAAGGGCTGAATTTTCACAAAGTTTCAGCGAGGTAGGTATCCAATTCAATCACGAAAATGAACAAGATATGTATTGTATTGTGACCAACTGATAGGTTACCAGAGAGCTACCTGGTAGAGCAAATCGTTGCCATCAAAAAGATTTATTAAATTAAATGTATGTGGCAAAACGGTGGTCATTTTCTCTATATTGGTTCCACTTTAAATAATTCCATTCCCTTTCAACTTCCACACTGAGAAAAAATGTAGGTGGCGTATTTAAAAAGGTAGGTTACATGAGTAATTCCTGTAGTTTTTGGACTTAACGTACAACAGACATAAAACTGAAAATGCATGTTTTATAATGCTTTCCGTATAAGTGTTCTATTTATATGTACTTTCCGTATGAAACAATACAGGCGGTCAGGATCTCACATACAAATGGACGTATATAACATATAATTGAGGAATGTAACATAAGTGATATACGAAAAACTGTTAGATGTCAGACATCCTGCAATTGCATGATGTAACATTATATTTAGCATATGAATAACGTATGCACCATACTGATTTCTGTAGTAAGCAAGAGGATTCGTATATTTGTACAATATACCGCTGTCCGGAGAACGGATTTTTCTCAGTGCATTTATCACTGAAACTGCGCCTTGCTAATCCCTTCCAACGAATAATAATAATAATAATAATAATAATAATAATAATAATAATAATAATAATAATAATAATAATAATAATAATAATAATAATAATAATAATAATAATAATGACTTACATTTTAATCTTTGCGTACATATAAATATATGAAAATTCGCGGAACCGTTTCTTCAAAAATACAGGTAACTGCCAAGCACAGGTCTCGTGGACTTCACTGTAGTGCCTTCTGAAAGGGAATCCCATTCAATTCTGTGTCAATGTATTTCATTCAAACTTTTATTAGGCATACTGAGGAATGCTAAAATTGCGTTAAAGGCGGAGACATTACGAACCCTTTGCGAGTATGGAACAACACACCGTTTACTTATTTCGTTTGGAAGTATACCTTGAAACTACTCATTGGTTTCAACTAAGTGACTAGAATTTTGCTATTGGATACCTACAGGAAGTGTGATTGACAAATCACATTCTATTTAAGTATTCTAATCAAAAAATGAACAAATGTAGTTATCATTTAATGATCATAAGTATTCTAAGAACTCTGCTAAACTCGTACTTTCTATATAATAATTATTCTGCTTAACATCAGTTATAATCTTTTACTTCTTTTGTCTATTTTACTTTCCACTATACCTTCTATTACATTAGTAATAATACAATTTCTTCCCATATAATGTGCTAATCACTGCTTTTCCTGTTTTGAATTATCTCCAACCAGGCCGGTAGCCAGCCCAAAAATGTAGGTGGGGCCCGGCTGAAGTTAGGGGGGCCCGACCCGAAAATATTATAGTTCATCACCATATTATAGTTCATTTGCAAGCCTACCGTGAAAATTTTAGGGGGGGCGCTAAAATTTAGGGGGGGCCCTAGACCTCCCTGGATACGGGCCTGTCTCCAACGTTATTTTATCCGCAATTGTCCCATATTCTTAATTTTTCGTGACATTCGTTCTTCTCACCTACAATTCCAATATTTTCAGGTGATTTTCATAATATCCTCATTTCTCTTAATGCAATACCATATTACATTCGAAATATATTGGACGAACTTTCTTCTAAACTCTTTATTTAACCAGCAATGTCATGGTGCACATCACGTGAAGGAGTTTGGTTTGTTACAGTGCACATAACGAAAAAATGGAAGTTTGAATTTGTTTTTTATAACGGCTCTAAAATGATAGTTCCCCAGCAGCCGTTTGTCCGTCAACAATTCTCCACATTTTCCCCTGCCCATCACTCCCCATACAAACAACTAGGATGTCGTTGAAAAGAAACTGGAGACAGAAATATACATTTACTGTATATTGCACGCCGTCTCCAATTGCCCCTTAACAATGAGTTTCCCCTTCCTTGCATTCCCCACTCAGAAACTTTTATCTTGCCATCGCAACCGATTTTTATTATTTTTAAAATTTACTAATGGCGTGAAAATTTCTAAATTAATACTGAAACAAAAGTGGCTTTCCAACACTTCCGGTTTTAGTACAAAGATTAGCGTGGAGTTGGAGTATATTCTTGGGACGCTTAATTGATTTCAGAAAAACTCTTCTCGTTATCTAGTACCGTTTTCACTTCATAGCGACCAACGTTAGAAGCCAGAAGTGGTTGATTTCTGCCACTTTCGGTTTTGAATAGAGAGTTAACACAGAAGATGGTATCTATCCTTAGAAAGTTAAGTCGATTATTTAAAAAAAACGCTTCTCGCTAATTTCTTATTGTTCTGGTCTATGAAGATCATTATTGAAACCGGAAGTTGTAGTGTATTTCTATCACTTCCGGTTTTAATACAGAGTGAAGGATGGAGCTGAAATGTTTTATTAGAACACTTAGTCGATTGAATGAAACTGCTTCTCGCTATCCATTATCACTTCTCGCACTCGCATCTCGCTTTTGCTCTATAGTGATCAATGATAAAACCGGAAATGGTTGATTTCTACCACTTCCGGTTTGAATTTCATCTCCATCAAAGACCTCGGTTACTAACTTTTGATTCTCTACGTCTTGGCCAAAATTGGTGCTGATCCACCAAGTGGCTCTTAAGATTTTTGTCTCTCCCAGACGAACACACGGATACATAGAGTAAATATATAAAAGAGTTTTTGATAAACTTCTTATCGAGCCACAGAATAAACTTTCCTTCTACTTAAACCATTGTTTCGTCATTCCTATTCTTTCTTTTTATTTTTAGTTCACATTTTAGATTATTTACCTGTCGTACTTTCTTTCATTCTGCTTTTAAAGTTGATACATCTTTCTTCGTTCCAATTACAAATGTTTTTTTCATTGTTGTCATTTCTTTCTAATGCTTATACATATAACCTTAAATCATGGTTTTCTTAACCTGGTGGTCGCGACCCCCTAGGGGATCGCGAAGATAAGTGGAAGAGATAAATATAATTAGAATCTAATACTGAAAAATATTTTTAAATATTATTTTCAATTTTGCCCTGATAGGCATATTTTTATTTTTATACCTACATTTAAGAACAACAAAAAATGGGTCTACTAAACATTTTCAATAGGCGCAGAGTTGTTTAAAAATCAGTTTAAATGAAAGAGACGATATGAAACTAATGAGAACTGCATATTGAAATACCAGAAAAATACAAATTGCAACACAACTTGCATATTGAAATACAATTAAAATTGAAATCTAATGAGATACCTAAGCATGGTGTGATTTCACTACTGCGGCAATGTCCGGTTCAATCTTCGTGACGCACATTCTCAAGTCTTTTAAAATACTCGATAACTTTTTAACAACTGCCCAAGTGTTTGAAACCAAAATCAGAAATCACTTTATTTTTTTTATTATATGACCCGAAATTAAGGGAGTTATGAAAGTTTTAAAATTATCAAATGGTCTCCATTTTGAAACAGTATGACGAATCGGATTCGATATTTGTAGTATGAATGAACTGACCAAATTTGGTTTTAATCCATTCGCTTTTAGGGAAGTTACTGTATCCACTATATAAAAGAAATGAATTCTACTATTATAGAAATGGATGGATACCGTGAGATCTCGGCAATAGGTATATTAAAAATCCCACACAAACTCATTACAAACCAGATATTATAAGGGGGTCGCTGGCAAGAGGATGTGATAAAATAGGGGTTGTGATAGGAATCAGATCAAGAATCACTGCCTTAAATAACCCAATGTTGTCTTCTGTATTCTTTGCCTTCGTAAACGAGAACTGTTCCTCCCTAATTTCTGTATTTTCCCCTATTTTCCTGTTAATTAATATCGTACAACATGAGATATTAAACTAATTGCTACTAATTTTACTTACATCTAATTAAATACATTTACACATATAAAACAAAAAAATGTGTTAATTTAATTCGAAATTTACCAACTTAAAAACCACACTAAAGCCATATTTAATTATAATTATAATTATTAGTTTTCATCATTAACACATTTTTATTTTGATATAACACAATAATTTGTTGGAAAAATTAAATTTATTGTTTAATTAGAGGGAAGTTCTAGTATGATTGTATTTATTGCAACCATACTACTAAAATAAGCTTCCAATAAAAAAAATTAAAAAATGAATGCAGGTTAGTATCGGCTTTTTTTTTTAAAAAAAAATGAAAATTATTTTTGAACCCCGCAATTCGCACGGTAAATACAATAACAATAGCCACAAATGACTTCCCAACTTAACCGCTCAAGTTTGGGTAAACTGGTGCAAAATGATCTGTCAATGAGAATTCTGCGAGGGGAGTGGAAGGTTAGGTATGGGTTATATATAATTGGACGACAATACTAGTAAAAGAGAGTGTCGCAAGAGAAGTGGGGAAAATGGAGGAAACGCTGAGAAAGGGGAGAAAGAGGCACAGGAGTAATAACGCAGTCTCCAAGTAATTGATTAGGAGAAGAAGAAGAAGAGACGGAAATACAGAAATGACAAAGAGAGAAAAGTTTAAGATGAAGCACGAAGTAAAATTTAATTACAAATGTTTGGACGGCAACCGAAGAATCATTTACTAAAAGGATCGAATTACATTGCGGAAGAGATAGATAGTAAATTAGAAGGGAAATAAGGAAAGAGGGTGGTAAATGAAACAGTTTATATTAGAAAGAGTCTTTTCTTTTGTTTTTTGTTGCTTTCTTTTATATTCATCTGAGTTGCCACCATAAGTATTTAACAAGTTAAAAATTACTGATAACCCATAACCATAAGCACTGACAAGGAAAATTCTCTAATTTACCCACTGACTGTTTCCTTGTTGCCCCTCTTCCTTTTTCAACACAATTTATCGAATTGAAACAGATTCTAATAAAATATAGAAGCGTACAAATGGGGCGGTGTTATCGAGAGAAAAAGGACGTACAAGTGTCTTCCTAGAATTTTGCTTCGTTTAGTGTTACTTCCAAAATCATTAAGTAATTTGTAAATATTAAACAAGTTTCCATTCCGGATTTTTCTTTAGGATTTTTTTTTCTAAGTGGAAACTGTTACGTTCTCTTCGTGGTGTCATAAGCTGTTGAGATTTGATTTTTTTTTTTTTTTATGTTTTGCATCATCATGCGACACCGAGTTATAAAGAACAGGACATACGAGGCATATTTGTTAAGTAAATATCATTTACAAAATTCGGTCGCTATAGCGCTGCAGTAGGCATCCCGCGCATGCGCACTGTGCATCTACATCTGTTGGCAACCCACAAACTCTGTTACGGAAACATTCGACTGTATCTACGTTTGTTTGTGAGTAGTTAAAACACTTCTGCTGATTGAGAATCCCGCCGACCGTGAGGCCGGTAGCCAGCCCAAAAATCTAGGGGGGGGGGCGGTAGAAGTAAAGGGAGCCCCGACCCAACCATATCATAGTTCATCACCATATTATAGTTCATTTGCAAACCTACCATGAAAATTTTAGGGGGCCAATAAAAATTTAGAGGGGCCCGGCCCACCCTAGCCCCCCCCTGGATACCGGCCTGCCGTGAAATATGTGACGTGATTCGTTTTCTTATATAGTGCTAAAGACGTAAAAGCTTCCAAATTCATCGTCAGATTAGTGAGGTGTATGGAGAAAACCTTATGAATGATAGAATAGTATGGATATGGGTTAGAGATCTTAAAGATGACCGCACAATGTTCATGATGAAGAACGAAATGGGTGATCTTGTGTCATCACAGAAGATTTGGTGCAGAAAGTTGACGAGAACATAAAAGAAAAGAGATGCTTTACGATTTCGTCGTTATCTGATAAGTGAGTCCCGCATGTTTCTGCATTTTAAGAAGCATCTAAGTGGTCAGCGCCACGATGACGATGATGAGGTTAAAACGGCCGTGTTGCAGTGGTTGTCAAATCAGGTGGTAGACTTCGATGAAGTTGGTATTCAAAACTTGAGGCTTGTTGTACGATATGATTAGTGCCTTAATATTGGTGGAAACTATGTTGAAAGGTAGATTAAGGTACAGGCTTTCCTGTAACAATGAAATTGTTACCAGAAGTATACTCATCTTTTTTATTTTATTTTTAAACGGTATTTACTTAAAAAAAAACACGTCTTGTACTACTAACGTAAAGTACGAATCATGAGCGTGGCTTGAACCTGGTGCAGTTGGCGATACATATACCATCATTTAAGATAATCAGACAGTATCGACTGTTCTCTATGATACTATTTGGTCTTCAAGAACGGTGGATTACAGTACGACGCGATCGGCTCCCGAAAGTGCCCAAATCAGTAACACATAATATTATATGAAGAGTTGCCCATATCTCTTTTCTGCTAGTGCCTTCAAGTGTAGCACAGTGGAATTATTTAATAGAAAGTAAATTAATAGACGAACCTGATAAGTGAGGTTAGTGTTAGTTCACTTGTTTTTGAACAAGGATGTCTTAGTCAGTGTTTCTGACTCTCTGACAAAATTTCAGCTATAAATATGAGATAAATAATTAAAGAAGAACACTGCATTGCAATATAATACTGCAAAATTAATTCTGTTTTACTTTTAAGACTAGAGTTAGTCCAATTGTAAGACTAGAGTGACGCTTAAATCTATTTCTGCTTGCTACCTGTGATTCTTCCTACTACGTAGCAGTCTTATTCAACAGCGTCAAATAATCCAATAATCCGTCGATTTTTGCAAAAAAAAAAAAAAAAAAAAAAAAAAAAAAAATCGAACATGACTTCCACACTCACTGGATTTGTCTCCCGCTTACGAGTTTTTTCTGTCACTCTTTAGGCTAAGACTCCTTCTAAAGCAGTGTCATAAACATATTCTTCTCTTTATTTACTTTCGACATTTTTCTTTCTTTCTTCCATCAGTAACATTTCATAATTTCTTCAGATAACTTTCTTCATTTTCCTCCATACCCACATCTCAAAATTGTCTAGTACATTTTTGTTACAACAAAAAGTACTATTTACAGGAGTAATGCAACCACGTATAAAATATTTTTATTCTTCAAACAAAATTTCTGATTATAACCGGAATTATTTAAAAAATATTATTTCAAGACGTTCTGAAAGGCCACATTTATTAACTTCCATTTTTTTTTTTGTTTAGAAGTAAAGATTTTCAAAAAAATACTAATATTTAAGAGTTCGGCAATCATTTCGGACTTAGCAAGAGGAAACATTGTAATACTGTTTAATTGGAACGAATGCTAGTGTTATCATTTGTAAGTATAGACAGGAAACTTTCTTATTTTATATATAAATAAAACCTACTCCAGAGTTTGGAGCTTTTAAAAGTAGCTCTAAGTAACAGTATTACAACCCACGGTCCCCCAGAAGTCCGTCCTGGATCCGCCCCTGGTATACACACACGAAGAAAAAAAATGTGATAGTTAAGTTAACAGAAAAATTGAGCTCCGGTCTCTTATTAGACGATGGTTGCTCTCAAGGCCGCCCATCCTGGTGGGGGGCTCCCCCAAAGCTCATGTGGGTCCCCCTGTATTTTATGAACATGTATTTTTCTTGTTATATGTATTTTTTGTGAATACTCCCCCCCCCCCAAAGTTACAGAGAAATCGGCGCCCTTGGTTGCTCTTCCATTGAATTACCAGAAACAAAATTTTGAAACACAGTTTGAAGTCATTGTGTGGAAACGGGCGTGTTTTAACATATTCTTAAAACATGATTTTTCAGAAAGAAAAACTTACCTCAAATGTTTTCAGAATGATTGTTAGTAGAAATGAGTACCTGAGGTTTTATGAGTAACCAAGACTAGAAATTGGTCAAATTTGCAGCAATTTAGTAATAAAATCCTATCCGAAATACAGAATATACGAATTCGATTTATATTCCATTATAGCGATCACAAGTTTCTAACAATTTTTAGTGATAAATTAGTGATACACGTAATTAATGTGCCAGCAGATGGCAGAAGAATTGATTTGTTGATATAAGTTATTTTTCATATATTTTGGGAGAAATTTTGTTAAACTTAAGTAAGAATTTACTCAAAAAAATGTCTAAGGTTGGAAGTTAATAATGTTCTTTAATAAATTAATATTGCTGCTAGATAATAGACACGTTGAATATGTGTATTTCCAAGTTAACGTTGTAGAAATTATCTATATTACTGCAAGGTGCTACCAAAGAGTAATAATGGAATGTTTTTTTCTTTTGTTCTGTTAACATCAATATTTTGTTGACTCGTAATAGGTAGCAGTATTGTTGAGTTGAGCTGATTTTGAGTTTAACGTCCCTTTCAGCAGCGAGACTAAATGAGACGGGACCTACTGATTAACGTGGAATCCGAACGAATGAGCTCCCGCCAGGAATCGAACCCGGGTCTCCCACACCAAAGGCGGGCACGCTAACCGTTTAGCCACGAAGGAGCTCAGCAGTATTGTTAAAACAACTCTCATCAATAGGAGGTTCAATAGTAAAGTACTCATATCTGATGCAAGGGATCCTTACTTCGAACCCAGGCTAAGTGAGTTTGTGCTCGACAATATTGTATTCATAATTTTCCCACACATTCTCCTTCTACTAAATTCTTTCGTAATGAGTCATTTTCCTTGGTAATATATTCTCCATTAGCCTACAGGGTATAATCGTGGAACGTAAAACTAGAAGTTTTATTTAATTTCATTTCAATTCACTCTTGTCAATGGTAAGGTTGAGATGAGTCTGCTAGATCCATTGACACACTAGCCCTAGACTGATAGCTTTTAGTCTATGTGCTGCAACCAGTATACGAAACGTTTCAATATTAATCGAACGGTTATATTTCCTACTTTTTCCGGTTATTTTGGTTAATTGAACTCTAACTAAAATAAATGTTGAGTTTTGATTGAATTCAGTTTCATCACTGAAACGATCCTGTGTTATTTCAACCTTACTCTCATCATGAGAACAGACTGGAAGGTTTAGAAATGTGTGTGTGAAGAAGAACGAAGAGAATTAGCTGGACCGAACAGAAAATTAATGAGATGTTGAAAATGGTAGGGGAGGGGGAAAGAACAATTTTAAATGTAATTCAAAAGAGGAAGAGAAACTTGTTGGGACATTGGCTGAGAAGGGATTTTATCGTGAGCGACGTGCTAGAGGGTATGGTGATAGGAAAGAGGGCCAAGGGGCCAAGGAAGCTACAGATAATGGACGGTATCAAAACAGAAAACTCATACGTGAAGACGAACAACTTAGTTGACGATTGTGGTGCAACGAAACTTCTCAGTTGCGGTAGATGACTTGCTAATAATGGCAGAATATAAATAATAATGATGATGGTCAGTACTATGACCACTGAATACATCAGGATCCACATCTTTTCCGGCTCCATCTTCGCAGCATAAATCATCTAGTTCTTCACACAAGATATGTCCTCTAAATCATTTAGTTCTTCATACAAGATATGTCCTCTAAATCATCTAGTTCTTCATACAAGATATGTCCTCTAAATCATCTAGTTCTTCACACAAGATATGTCCTCTAAATCATTTAGTTCTTCACACAAGATATGTCCTCTAAATCATTTAGTTCTTCATACAAGATATGTCCTCTAAATCATTTAGTTCTTCATACAAGATATGTCCTCTAAATCATCTAGTTCTTCATACAAGATATGTCCTCTAAATCATCTAGTTCTTCACACAAGATATGTCCTCTAAATCATTTAGTTCTTCACACAAGATATGTCCTCTAAATCATCTAGTTCTTCATACAAGATATGTCCTCTAAATCATTTAGTTCTTCATACAAGATATGTCCTCTAAATCATTTAGTTCTTCATACAAGATATGTCCTCTAAATCATTTAGTTCTTCATACAAGATATGTCCTCTAAATCATTTAGTTCTTCATACAAGATATGTCCTCTAAATCATCTAGTTCTTCATACAAGATATGTCCTCTAAATCATCTAGTTCTTCACACAAGATATGTCCTCTAAATCATTTAGTTCTTCATACAAGTTACGTCATCTACGTATTCATACGCGATAGCCAGCTGTTTGTTACTGGTATAGAGACAAAACTGCTTTAATATAATGCAAATATATTTAGAAACGAAAACAAAAACAGAAATTACGGGATATAAGTTCTAAACACAATAGAAAATTAAACAAAACATTACTTAAACACGTTAATGAAATATTAACCCTTTAACGCACCATTTTTCCCGATCAAACAGATTTTTTTTTTAATTTGGAGTGGTTTTTGCGTAGAAAACAAGGGATTTTTTTTTAAAAAAAAACAATTAATGCAAATAATATGTGGTCTATGGGATATTTTATGGTGTTTGCATATAGAGTCTATGCAAAGTTGCGGGTTGACATCTGCAAAGTCCACTAAAACCAGATAGAACTAATAAAACGCGACGAAAGTCAGCATACTTGCACTATTCCACTCATTACACTTCTGTCTAACATTGAAAAAAATCAACAGTTCAAACGTGTCCACCTAAACGAGCAAAGAAAGCTCAAAGGTGACAACATGACAACTCCGCGTTTAGCAAGCAATACAAAGAGACCAACGCTGGCTTACTATGACATCTAGCGGGAAATTCAGAACTTCATTAGTGAAAGGGCATCTTAATTGATATGCAAAGCTGCTCAAAGTTAAACTTTGCATATATGCAAAGCTGCGCGCTAAAGCGTTAACATCATCACTAACGTTGGACCTATCAGATTAGTAAAAATACACACCAAACACAATAATCGTGCATGAAAATGTGCTAGTAAAAACAAAAAGTAATCTAATGGCTAGCGGGTGTTTTTGGAGCGTGTGATCCCATGTTCAATTCGCACTGGAAGAATATTGAACACATTACAGTGGTTCGGATTCCATCTTAAACTATAGGTTCACGTGTTGTGTAACCTCGGCGCTGATAAGGAACGCTAAATTTCAGCAAACAAGTATAGACTATAAAATGCAGAGTGTACGGAGATCGTGAGGTGTTGGCAAGTCAAGTTTTAAATTGCGTTTTTCAAGGCACTGAGTCTGATAGGCTCAACGTTTATCATTGTAGGTTTAGAATCTTAAAATCATTACATTAGCAACTAAATGTATTTGGCAAGAGTTGCCTATGTAATGGAAAATTTTGAGACTCGTTGACAGTGAAGTTGACTGCAAATATTCGTATGTTATCTATGTAAATAATCCTTCTGATCGTCGTTTGGAACTTTATAAAAATTAGTTGTTGGGTAAAATATTCGGTTTGCCGTATACACTAGGTTAAAATCGTGCTTAACCCCTTCAGTGTGGGTAGCGAGTTAACTCGTGTCTTCAAAACGCACCTGCTGTGCGGATGGCGTATATATACGCTTTCATTTTTCTTTGGCTATTTTGTATTGCGTATGGCGAATATACTTGCCCATAGTATGAGTAATGTTATCCCCGACAATATTTAGCGAGTTTGCGCTCACCTAGGAACCCCAAAAGACCACACAGAAAAATTGGGCTTGATCTGTTGTGGCATTCCCAAATTTTGTGTAACCTAACTATATGATGATGATGATGATCATGATCATGATAACCATAAATACGACAATGACAAATTATAGTAGCTAATTAGAAGCAACAAAGATCATAATGCTGAAAATTTCATTGTGGTTGCTTGAGAGGTTCAAAAGTTATTAAAACCTAACAAATTCTAAAGTTCTAAAAAAAAAAAAACCTACCTTTTTATAGCGGTTCGCATCTGAAAATTACGCACTGAAGGGGTTAATCAAAAGCTCCAACTGATTATATTTAACAAATTTATTTATTTTTGAAAATGAAATCAAGTCTTTCAGTTTTACGTCCCACTGTTATGCCGTGTAGACTAAAGTAGATGGTGATGAGTTGAGTTTGAGTTTAACGTCCCGTTCAGCAGCGAGGTTATATGAGACGTGGACCTACTGATTAACGTGGAATCCGAACCACATGAGAGACGGTGATGATAAGAAATGAATGAAATGGCAGAATGAAGAAAGTGGGAGGGAACGGGAGAATCTCGAGAAAACCCACCCGTACGGTGTTTGTTCACCACAAATCACACTTGCTGCGAACTGGAACCAAACAAGGGACCATACGCACCGGAGGTGAACACTCTGCTACCGCGGCAACCTATTTATTTTTCAGTTTCTCCACTAATCAATATACTATTATAAAAATATTAATGTTTATACAGAGTGATTCTTTCAAAACTCACAAATTTCATTTGGGTCTAGAATTTCTAACTGAGGTCCGATTTTCATGCGGTTTGTGGCAAATGATCAGGTAAGGATGGGAGATCTATGGGACTGTTTACTGGTTTAAATTCATCCTGGGTAATAACAGCCACGCCTCAAGAAAAAACAGCAAATATTCGCCAGTGTACCTTGCAATTGGGATGAGGTTTTGAATTTCTGAAGCGAAATTGCAGAATACAAATTAAGTGTTAGCGGTAACACCCAAAAATCCCATGTTGAATAGCTACAGCCAATATCTTGCGACGAACAACTGAGAGATATTTTGGGCGACCTAAGGAGTAGATAAATGACATTTTCCACAAGAGCTGTCTACAGGGTCCGATGCTTCCCTGTCTCACTCAGAAGCGAACCTGTTTCTTCCAATTTATTCACTATCGACCATAGGTATATTACGTTACTATCTGGGGCAGAATGTGAGGCAAATTTGTTTCTAAATGACTTTCGCGAAACAACAACAGATTCCGTTTACCAAACTTTTAACGATAAACTCATGTTGCTCCAAAGAGTACACTATCCTCACTGTGTCCTGATTATACGCACACAATAGCACAGAACTGTACAATTGTACAATTCTTATTGACATTGCCGAGGTTTCTATGTACGAAGAAAACACAAATCTTCACACCGCACCGCACTTGATTTCAATTGTAAGGTACACTGACGAATATTTGCGGTTTTTCTTGAGGCGTGTCCGATATTACCCCGGATGAATTTAAACCAGCAAACATGATCCCATAAATCTCCCATCCTTCTTTGACCATTTGTCACAAACCACATGAAAATCGGACTTCTGTTAGAAACTCTAGACCCAAATGAAATCCGTGAGTTTTTAAAAAATCACCCTGTATCAGTGGCGGATCTAGGCCGGGGCCGGGGGCCTAGGTCCCCAGTTTTTTCAGTGACAAAAATAATTTAAGTTATTATTTATATCTTTTGAGAGTTTATATGTAGTAAACTCATTATATACCTATCTGGCGGAACCCTCCAATTTTTCCCTTCTAGATTCGCCTCTGGTTCAGACATGGAACAGTTTTATGCTATTTCAAATTGTTAAATTAAAACAATACAGTTTTTAAGTTGAAATTAAGTCGTCATAATAATTTTAAAGTGGTAAATTGTCTATACACTAGCGACATCTATTAGCACATTTCTTTTTTTTTAAAACAGCTACTTCGTTTACTATTTAAATCAACGTTATACGAAATTATAAATGGATACACACAGGAGATAGTGATGGGAGCTTTCAGACAGGAAAAAAAAATGAGAACTCAATTAAAATTTTATGTTGTTGACATTAATACTAGATTGCATTCCGCCAACGCCTACGTTCACTGTCTTTTTTGAAAACAAAATTAGTTAGCTTTTTTATAAATTCTATTTTTATATTAAATCCCACATAAACTTAAAATTACTTAACGTCTATATTTGAATGGGTTTCCTTCCTGTTAACAGAAAAACATATTTATGGAAATTGGAGCTGTAGACGGGAAAGAAAAAAGAAAATTAGAAACAAAATTTCTCTGTATATTTTAAACAAATCTTTTTATTAGTTTCCGTTTCCATTACTTTAATGCATAAATTTTAAGAGTTTCATTTTAACATAGATAGAGACGTAGAAATAATATTAGTTTCGTAAATGCAGTCTAGCCATAAAATAACAATTCTAATTTAGTTCTCGTACTTAGTAATTTTATTTATAATTAATTGTAATATTTATTTTGTTAACTTACTTTTTTTTTTTTTTTTTTAAATTTGAACGAAAATGTGTTAACCCACTTACAAGTTTTCTAGTTGTGATTGATATTTCAGATACCTTCATCATATTTACGAGGGTAACTCAAAGATGATGGCCGCTCCATTAGAAGTTTGCACCAAAGAGAAACGAACGAGCAGTGATTCGCTTTTAGTGGTCGGAAGGTGTATATCAGGGGCCGCATTCCATCAAAGATTTTTTGGCACAATACGGGAACAGTGTCTTGCGCGCAACGGAGTATCTACAGATGGATTGAATTTTTTTTTTTAAAAATGTCGCACAAGTGTTACGCACGAGGAAGGAGCCGTAGATGGTCGTTCGACTCCTTCCTTGTGTGTAACACTTGTGCGACCATTTTTGAATTTTTCATGGATTTCATGAATGAACTGCGGCCTCTGATACGAGTATAACTTTCGACCACAAAAATCGGATCACTATTCGTTGTTCCTATTTCGTGTAAACTTCTCATGGAGCGGCCATGATCTATCTGCAACAAAAGAAACACAAATGGAGGCATTAGGATCAAACTTTCACAGCATGACCACAATAACATAACAATAAAATAAACGAGGATAGAGATGAGTATCAAGGGTGCTCATGTTGTGGTTTCCAAGGGGGGGGGCAAGGAAAAGCGACATTTCAAATATAGTTTCAAATTTTGCTGTAACTATTCTAAAAATTCTATTGGGTTTTCGATAATCTCAAGTACAATTTCCTCTAGGGGCGAGCGCCCCACCTTGCCCCTCCTCATGGATGCCCTTGGTCAGTATGAACAATGTAAGAAAAGTTATAGCTATTGCGGACAATGTTTTTCTTACCCTCGTACATACTAGCTGAAATGCCCGTTTTTCGCACGGGGAGAACAGGTTTGTGCAAAGTATTTTAATCCTCTTTTCACCTTTCGGAGAGAGCTTTCAATGAAAGTATAGTGGCAAAACTCATAAAATATTCTATTTTTGACATAAATGATGAACTGCCTACTCTCGTTAGGACACGTCTTTAATTAAAATGATATGATAAAAGAAGCTTACTCGAGGTAGGTACAAAAAGAATGTTCCAAAATTCACTTCACATGGGTCAGTCTTTTACCTGTGATGCTCAATTTCAATATAGCGAAAACAATTATTAATTGCCCCATTATCCCTCTTAAAGCCAGAATTTTGAAAACGCTGGGGGACACCTGTCCCCTTATTTTTAAATGAAGACTTTATTTACTGAATATCATCATCCAAACATAAGGGGCTTGTGAGCTACTTTATTTTGTGTCTGAAATTTTAATCCCGCACCCCGCTTGGAATACACTCCTGGATCAAAGTGATATGATTAAAATCTAGCTTGAGATAGTTGATAACTATAGCCATGAATTCGTTTCAATCGGTTCAGCTACGTTTGTGATTCGATCATCCCACAAGACCAGTTTCATTTTTTAATATATTAGATTTCACGCTCTAAGAGTCTTAACGATAATTGAAGCCAATGTAAGCGAGTTTCTACCACTTGTGACTATTTCACGATAACTGCTGTAAAACTTTACCTGATTTTACTGATGTTTGCGTGTGCTGGCCACTGTTCGCCTCAATTACTGCCTGAAGATCTTATTTTTTTTTTTTTTTTTTTTTTTACATGTTTTGGTCTTCCGGCACGTAGTGCGTCTTCGAGCGTTTCGTCACCGTCCTTAAACTTGTTAAACCACCACTGCACTGTCTGCGTAGTCACGACACGCTCACCAAAGATCTGGCATATCTTCCGTCCCGCTGCAGCGGCGTTTGATCCCAGTTTGAACTCGTACAGCATATACACCCTTATGACGCTCTGTGGAAGTCCCATGTTCACTCTGTTCTTATGTAAGTTCACGGTGTAGCTGAACTGCCACAACCAAATAGTATGTTGGAAATACCCACACCAACAACTGACCTTCGCCTTATCTCCATTCGCATTCAACTCACAGTGTGAGGGCCAATGGAACAACGACCTTCACAAAAAAGGACAGGACTTTCCCGGTTACCTTTGTACTTAATCACATACGAACACTTTTCTTTATAAAAATCTTACTAAAGGTAATTAATAATAAAACTAATACCGTTTTAAAATGCAATAAAGTGATTATTAAGTGTAGACGTGATATATCCTGGATATGTAAAAATATAAAGAGTACATAAAATAAAAGTACTCCATTTAACCCAGAGAAATGTCAGAAGGATCAATTATAGAACTTGGTTGATAAACGTATCACCAATGGGCGCCCGAAAGTGGGGACGGTGGGCTCGGCCGCTCCCGGCTCAGGAAAATGTATACATAATATAGCAATACACGTCTCTATTAAATATCAAACGTAATATACACGTGTAGCAACCATGGCATCTTCTTTTGAAAAGTATTTAAATATATACAAAAAGCCTCAAGTTTAAGGTAATTGTGAATTTTAAGGCTGACTGTTAAAAGTGCATACTTATATGTGTACAAAAGCAGCTTTAAACTTTGAAAGGCATAGCATGAAGGAATCCCACGGGGACCTACGTGGGTTGCATGACACAATATCAAATGTAAGTGTCGAGCACAGAAAATCGTCCGTCAAAATGTCGACAAGCAAACATAAGAGTTATTCTCAATTTCAACAGTATATTTGTTTACAAGTCGCAATATTAGAGACATCTGCTCAACATAAGATAAACTTTATTTCCAGAATAACTCGAACTAGTATTGAAAATATAGTAAATTTATTGTTTTAGCTTCACGTTGCTATGCCTATGTATATAGATATGTATTGTTTGCTCATGCCTAAAGACACTATTTGATTTTTCCCCCGGCGGGAGCTCATGTGGTTCGGATTCCACGTTAATCAGTAGGTTCACGTCTCATATAGCCTAATTGCTGAAAGGACGCTAAACTAAAAATCAAATCAATATTTTCAGTCATGGTAAATGTATTGACGTCCTGCAGATGGGCTATTTGCTAAGACCAAATCAGCTTGATCATTCTGAGACTTTGTAAACTTTAGAGTTTAATTGAATGATACATAATACGATGTCCGTAAATAATTGAAAAAATCCAGAGTAGTACTGTGGAATGCGGGGCTCTTGCATGTGGGGCCTCGGGTGGTTGTCCGTTCCCGTATGTAAAGGTCGCCACTGTATTGTATAAATAAATATGTATAATAACGTGTGTATATTAAAATTACACTCATTCATCAAGTTACTTAACTCATTGATTTTTAAGTAACTTTGCTAATTATTTCTTAATTACCCGGATAATGTATTTAGTTATTACACAATAATAATAATAATAATAAAAAGCTGTTGTCAATAACATCTGAGCTATAAACAAATTTATACTCTCATACTCTCTCCTTGGGGAAAATTTTCTAGTGACCCCAGGTACAGATATATTTAACAATAGTTCCATTGGTTTCCGCATGCTTAAATTTGTATAAAAAGCACAACTGAAGGTGTCATTTCAAGAAAGGAAACATCTCAATTTTTGCAAAAAAAAAAAAAAAAAAGTTTGATAGCCATTATCCATACATTCGAAAAGATACACCTATTGGAAAATAAACTTTACAATCAGATGGTTTTCACAAGTATTCAATGGCATAATAACATAAAGAAGCAAAATAGTTTGGTAAGTAGGAAATTTTATTTTCTCAAAATCAGTAAAAATGTTTTCCTTCTTCAAATTACACGTCAATTAGAAATTTATGCAAACTTGGGCACTTTTTATCATGGACATGAACTGTAACTTATTTTTCCCAATTTTCATGAAATATGGTGTATCATTCCATTACGGCTTAACAATTATCCCTATTGGTTAGACTCAAGTGGTCAAAGTTCCTGACTTAACCCTTCAGGAATGGATTTAGGGACACGTTAGGGGTTTATGTGTTCATATGGCACGCCCGTTTCGGAAAGGTTAAAAGGAAAAATACTACCTTTTCTGTTTCCAATATGTATAGTATCGCTAGTCATTAGTAAAATCAACATGATTTGATTGCATATACGATTTGTATTTAGTATGAAAGACAGAAATTGTAGAAACCTAGAATAAACGAAACTTTATGGAAATTGAAAAAAGACATATGATAATTGGGCAGATGGTTTTCCTGCACCCCAGTAGCAGGCATATCTACCTTTGGCGAATGAAGTTTCAGCAAAGAATTTTTGAAATTAACCGAAGACCGAAGTAATGTTAATTCAGGAGAAGCAAACTTTAGTAATAATAATAATGGTGGAATCTAATTCAATTACCACGTGCCAGCCAGTCAAATGGGTCATATGTTGTTCACGGCACCCGCACTGAAGCTAATAATTTACTTTAACCCAGTGTAGCAGGCTCGTCTATAAATATGGTACCGACTCAATTCCCAATCTGAGCCACTTCTTTTTAAGCTTTCAAGTAATGACTAAAGAAAGGAAAACACTAAATACGCTTTAGTCAATCACAACATAACTTTATGTGTTAATATTATATTGTGCTGAATTTGATACTGTTCTCGAATGTTATTATAACCATGTGCTCAAATTTCAGCACCCTGTGCTCAATTCCACATGCAAGGTCAACTTATACCCTCAAATTCATATTCAAGACCTGAAACTCAAATTCCTACTCTGTTGAACATCATATCGATAGAATTTATACTCACAATTTTGTCTAACCGATCGATGATGCGAAATAGCTACAGGATGTTTAAAACAACATCGACAACGTTTGGGAGATGGCAAAAAGTATAGACAAACCTGGATGCACAAATGCTTCCTTTCTGAGTTATAGGCTGCTGAAAACATGAAAAAATAAAATTTAAAAGCCCATAGCTCCAAAACTATGGGACCAACCGTAGTCGGGCCAAGACTTCACTTAGTAACTAATATGTGCCGTATCCAAATATCCAAGTTTCAGAGTCCTGCGGTACTTCCACAACAATTTTTATAGAGGTAGTTGGTGAGTACTTCAAATTATAGTCCCGTAGCCAAACTCCCTCTTTAAAAATTGTTGCATGAGTATCTTAGAATTCTGAAATATATAATTTTGGATAGGGCACATATTAGTTCCTAAGTGAAGTCTTGACCCTAATACGGTTCGTTCCATAGTTATGGAGCTATGAACCTTTGAAGTTCATTTCTTTCGCATTTTCGGCATCTTATAATTCCGAAAGGAAGCATTTTTGCACACAGGTCAGTCTATATTTTTTGTCTTATCTTGGTGTCACGAATCATCTCCCAAATGTTGTCGGTGTTGTTTTGAAACACCCTGCATATATCACTTTGATTCTAGGTAAACACCATTAATATTCCTACGTTCAAAAAGGAATCTAAGCTGTAAAAGGATTGATGTTCATGAAATGTTGCAACAATGATTATTCTTTGCTTTTGTTTCTCCAAAAATCGGTCTAATTAAAGTAGTTTCTATTGAAATGTTGAGGATTGCCTCTGTGAAATGGAGACTTTTACTTAAAGAACAAAACATTAACACATTCATGACAATGCAGCATTGTAATGGGTATACAAGATGCTGGAGCGTTACAATTTTGCCCACCGTTTCTGTTTCACTCTAAAATTCTTTTACGTCTTGATAACTTCTCGTATTTATTTTAACTTTATTTCAAATAGATACAATTGCAAGGAGAGAGAGAGAGAGAGAGGAAAAAAAGCGAACCGAATTGAAAGAAAAACTTACCTAAATTCTACGAATCCTTCGTGTAACAGGACAGCCATAAAATCGCCAGCCATGTCATCTCTCTCGCCAGTAAGCATGAGAATTCCATCCCACGTCTCCGGTCGGAACTCAATCTCCAGTTGAACATCTTTGTACGCGTCCTTTAGCGCTGGAAACGCTAAGTAACTCTGACCGGCGAAACGAGGAAATCGCAACTCCATCTCTGTAAATAAACAACAGAATAAAGAAGAATTGTACAAAATCTTGTTATTAAATATTCATTTAATTACGTAACATATGTTATAATTAGTATGAGCATCACTGTTAAGAATATATATGCCACTGTTAGAAATATGTGTCACTGTTAGGAGTGTGTGTCACTGTTAGAAGTATATGTGTCACTGTTAGAAATATATGTGCTACTTTTAGGAGTGTGTGTCACGTTTAGGAGTATATGTCACTGTTAGAAGTGTGTGTGTCACTGTTAGGAGTGTGTGTGTCACTTTTTAGGACTGTGTGTGTCACTGTTGGGTGTGTATGTGTCACTGTTAGGAGTAAGGTACTTGCAGCAAATAAGGCTCGGAGGAATATAAAACTGAAAAAGGGCCGTTGGTTTAGTATACTTTGAGTTAGACAAATGGTATTAAATTACTGCATATTTATACACTGTTTATACGGTAAAATCACGCATTTATACAGAACTACGAACTATACCACTATAAATACTACACATAAATACTATTAACTAAACAAACACCATTTAATTACATTTATATTGAGAAAAAGTACTTTTTTGTTGGTATATATAGTTGGTTTTATTTAATTTAGGGGGCAAAATGAGAAAGGTAATCCTAGGTTTAATTGACTTGACCTATCACAATCGCCACTCTAAAACTGCAAAAGGGGCCGTTGCCATAGAAACCACTGTTTTTATAATAATGAATTTTGTTATGGTTTGTTAATTTAAAATTGATTGAGGGAAAGAAAAAAAAAGTTTGCAATAAATGTGATGTATGGAATAAGTCGTGAGTGGGAACCCTTTACCCCTGGTGGGGATATTTATGAAGCTATTAGCTTATGTTTAATTATATTGGAATATATTATTTATTTTTTAATTTTGAATATATTAGGTTTGATTGAAACGAGAAAATTTTTTATTGGACTTTTAAAGAAAATAAAAATTAAATAAATACATGATTGTGTTTATTATATATAGAATTCCCAGTCACGACCCCCTTTTTAGTTTTATTAAAAATAGAAGAAGAAGAAGATGAAGAAAGGAAAAGGAAGATAGAAGAGGAAAGAGGTAAAGTAAGAAGGTGATAAAGAGGAAATTGTTATTGGATATTTTGAGAGATATGGTAAAGAAAAAGTGAATAATTATTGAATTGGGATTTTTTTTAATAGTTATTGGGTGAATGTTTGGTATTAAGGTGATTAAAGGTAGACATATGTTAATTTATATATTTTAGACTTAGATTTATTTAACTTTAATTATTGAATTATTTTAATTTAGCTTTGAGATAGATGAGAAAGTTTAATTTAATTGTTTATTTAATATTTTTAGGAGTTTTAGATTAATATTTAATATTTGAAAAATAAACGACGAAGTTGATAGCATGTTAGAATTGACTATAGAAGAAAAAAAATAACACATTTATTTATTGAAACTTTTGACTTTAGAAGTTTTTTTATGATGATTGTTTGTTAGGCTATTTTTGTTTTTTTTTTGCTTACTTTATAGAGCCAATTTAAGTTAGTATTGATATTTAATGATTTTAATTGTTAATTATTATTAATTATAATAAGTTACATATATATGTTAAAATAATTGGTGTATTTAATATTAAACTTATATTTTATTTACATATATATTTATATAGGACAATGTATATTTTAGGTTGTATTTAGTTGAATTAAACTAACCTAACTATATTTTTATAGACATTTATTACATTTTAATAAAAGAAAATTTAGTTTGACATAACAGGAAAAAATTTAATATATGAAAAGAATGTTTTATAAGCATGCACAGAAATTTGCTACTTTTAGCAATATTAAATAACACATTTTTTTTTAGAGATATTAAAAGTTGGATTACATGAAAAAAAAATTGACAAAAGACGAAAGATAAAAATAAAGGAAAAAAATTTAAAGGTTAATATATTTAAGATTTAGTGCAATGAATACATATCATTGCGGGAAAAAGAAAGAAAAAAAATATAATTGGTTAATTATTTAAAAAAAACACTTTAGTAGCATTTTATTGAGTTTTTGTTTTAAGAGGAGATATTTTGACAATTTTATGAGTTTTTGTTTTTACGTTGATAATAATTTTTTTAACTTTTTTTTTACTATGATTGGTGTTTATGAGAGTATTTAATTGTTTTTGTTTTAATTATAGACAAATAGTTGCTTTATATTATATATATATAAATTTTTTATTTTGTTATTTGATGCATTTGATATAAAATTTTAAAGTTTATTGAGATTTAAAATATTGAGTTTAGTTTTAAACATTGGGAATATATTTTTATATTTTTGTATTTATATTAAATTATTAATTAAATTTTAGTTTATTAAATTTAAGATTATTAATTTTTTTTAAATATAGATTGTGTAGTTAAAGATTTTAGTTATTGAATAGTTAGGTTTTTGATTGTAGGGGAAGGATTTGTTTTATAGTTTTGTGATAGAAGATTTGTTGATGGGGTGCACTGTTTTGTAGTTTATTAATTTTATTATGATTTTGTAAAATAAATTTGGATAGGGATTAGGGTTATTTTTATTTTTTTTATGACTTACTATTTGTTTTACTTATATGTAGTATTTAACATGATATTTAATTTTAATAGTTACAAACATTAATAATAACTTAACAAAATGTTATTTATTACAATTTACGTGGTAATATTGTATATTACAAATAGTTGGTTAATATTGGGTGTTAAAAATTTATGGCAACCTAAAACAACCAGGGTAAATACTGAGCTTTTTATATACATATTTGTATATATATATATATTTATATTATTTAATATAATAAATTTTATTTTAATATTTATTTTAATATTTTGTTGGCATTTAAATTTTACATAACCTATTTATATTTGATAAGTATTTATATTTTATTGGCTTAATGACAAAACAAAAACCCTGATTATTAAAATTTATTTTTTTTTATAAGGTTGTAACATTGTATTTTATATGTAAACCCGATAATTAATAATGATTTTTAATTTATTAAAGATTTGCGTATAAAGAAATAATTGGTGTTATTTAATAAGTTGATATAAGAGGTGGGCCCTTACCAGACACTGTGCAAAAAAAAAAAAAAAAAAAGGCATTAAAATAGGTAGATCGAGCGTGGGCATGAACCCGGCTCTGGCCGGTATTCCTTATTAAGGTTTTCCTCAGTCCCACGAGGTGAATGACTAGATGGTAGCTTCTGTAAGGCAGGGGCGGATCCAGGACGGACTTCTTGGGGGCGGTGGGTTTTAATACTGCCACTTAGAGCTATTTTTAAGAGCTCCAAACTCTGGAATTGGGTTTTATTTAAATATATAAAATGAGAAAGTTTCCTTTCCTGGGGGGCAATCGCCACGATCGCCCCCCTGGATCCGCCACTGCTGCAAGGCCAGAATTGGACCACACATCGAGGCCCCAGAATTGGCGGGAAATATATCCCTTCAGAATATTATGTTGCCAACACTTCCACAAATAATATGGTGGTGGGTTCCGACATCCCTTTTTCGTTTATATGTGTTTAAATGCATTATGAAGTAAATGTAGAAGTATTTCTTTCATTCTCTTTCTTTCTTTCTTCTCATCTTTCTCATCCTTGATCTCCTTTCCCCACCTTCTTAAAATATGAATACTATCCTCCTGTAAGATTGTTTCTCTCCACGGCCCAAGGATTAAAAGACCAATCTGATATAGTTAACTATTAGAAGTGTACCAATAAATTCACATTAGAGACAGCGCTGTAACTTAGATGTTTTCTGGGGGGCAAGCATTAATATGTGTATTTGGACCTCCTAGAAAAAGTTGTTTTTCTCATTCTTGCCCCTCCCCTCCTGCTACCTCTTTCTTACTATTTATGCCCCCCCGGAGCCTGTGGGCCCTCCCTCACGGCAAGGTCTGCGGGGCCGTTACTTACGCCCTTGGGCCCCTTCCATACATGACAAATTAATTAAGGGACAACATTGACAAATCTCAAAGCCATACGAATAAATGTTATTTCTAGGGCCCCTAATAATAGACGTTTCTTACTGAAGTGGGCACACGGCTCACTTTTGTTTTATTTACTTTTGTGCGCTGCTTTATGTAATGTAGTGAAACTGTTTCATGCTTCATTTATAATTTCATGTTCGTATTGTATATGGTTTAAGAAAATTTTGTCTCAAAATGGGCTCCTTCGAACGGCGGGGAACCTCCCTGGGAGAAATTGCCCCTCCCCTGTCCCACACAAGTTACGGTCCTGATTAGAGAAGAAGTAAACTCTTTCGAAATTTACGCAACTTGCAAATACCAAACCCTACTAGTGCTAAAATTGATGAGTTAGTTCTACTGTTACAACTGCTATAAGGGGAAAGTAGAGGAAGTATTACTAAGATTCGCTGGCCAGGTTTTGTGTCAAAACATAGCGCCAAGCTACAGTAAACGGACAATAAGATTACTTATATCCTCATTATTTCATATCCATATTATAACTCAAAGTCCTTTTATTATTAGGATTTAAAGTGCTGTAGAAATATTAGATGTTAATTGAGATCCAGTGGTCTCTCAGGTCGTAAAATTTTACTCTTCAAATAGTGGGCCTTATTTACCTACCGTGCGGGTAATAAGGCCATTTTGCATGTTTCTCTTTCAATACGGTTTTTCATACAGTTAGCTCAATGTTTAAGTTAAAGTAAATATACCATAGCATAGATAAAACATTGACAGATAAAATGCATATCAATTTATGTCTATTATGTTATAAGTATTTACGTAACTTATTATACGTGCGTGTGTGTGTCACTGTTAGGAGTATGTGTGTATGTCGCTGTTAGGAGTGTCTATGTCACTCTTAGGAGTATATGAGTCACTCTTAACGATATGCATCACTGTAAGAAGTATATCTGTCACTGTTAAAGTATGTATGTCACTGTTAAGAGTATATGTGTGACTGTTAGGAGTTATATGTCGCTTAAGAAGTACGTATGTCACTATTATATGAATCACTATTAGGGATATGTGTGTCACTGTAAGAATTATGTATGTCACTGTTAAGAGTATATGTGTTAATGTTATGAACATATGTGTCACTGTAAGATGTATGTATGTCACTTTTAGGAGTAATGAGTCACTGTTAGGAGCATATTTGTCACTGTTAGGATTTTGTGTGTCAACGTTAGAAGAATACAAACAATAGATACAATCTGGTAGTTAGTAGTATTGCGAGGTAACCTTGAAATGAAAAATGAAATCTTTAAGTTTTACGTCCCACGCTATGCCGGCTAGGCTAAAGGAGACGATGATGATAAGAAATGAATGAAATGGTGGAATGAAGAAAGTGAAAGGAAACGGGAAAACCCCGAGAAAAACACAAACACAATGACTTACACCATAAAGCTCACTTGGCGCGAGTTGGGATGGAACCAAGGATCCTATGCACCAGAAGTGAACGCTCTACCACTGAGCCACCGCGGCCTCAGCAATCTGACTTTGCGTAGCTCAGAAATTCGATATGTAATTCCTCATTATATTGAAGCTGTAGGTCACGCACACTTATATCTAAAAGAATTACTAAAATCAATGACATAGATACTTATGTTGAACTGTAAGTATAAGAAAATAATAATAATAAAAATAATATTAAATTTAGCTAATTTTACAAGTAATGCTGAGGTCTTGTAGTATTACGTATAAATGACTACAAAATCAAAATACGCGTCTTTCTCAGATTCTCTCACTGTTTCACGAATTCAAATTTCAGGAAAATAAGTGACAATAATTTCTTGCCTCTCTGGGGTTGGATTGTGCCTCTACAATTATTCCATTATTTCAAGCCGATAATAAGCAATAAATTTAATGTAAAATCTAATATAATGCATTAAATATCGTATATATATATATATATATATATATATATATATATATATATATATATATATATATATATATATATATATATCGTTTTCCTCTTGTTTTACTGCAGGTATTATGGATCTTTTGGTAGAAAATCATTCTACAAAGCAGTGATGCAATGGATTAAGAATTTGATGACCTGTGATAGGAAGACCCAGAGGCAGTTTGTACCATAACTCACTAGATCTGGTGACCCAGACAAATCCATGATCTGGAGTGACCCATTATCCGAACTGACGCGGACACATCCATGACCCAAAGTGACTTGGTGTCCGGGTAGAACCTAGAGACGAAACGTCGTCACACACGTGAGGCGTATGTTTGAGGCTACTAATACAGTTCTAACAAACTAACTGATTCTCTCCTCTCTCATAGCCTCTCATAGTCTTTTCAATAAATATAATTTTCTTTTTCGCTTGTTGTTTACGTCTTTGTGTGTCAAACATTGCACAGGAAGAAAACTACAAAATTTATCAGAGTGCATACGTGTCAGAAAGATAGAAAAGATCAGGTACATGTTCTTTCGTGAGGGATCGTTAAACTTTAATCGATCTGAAGAAAATTGTTGTTTAGAATTTAAAACATGAAGCTGAGCCCAAACAGCGTTTTGTTAATTCTTCTTGTATAGACTATGTTCAGAAACCACGTATGGGAAAACTACTAAATATGAAATATTTGTGAAAACCGGAAATATTCGAAACATAGTACTGTATCTTGATTAAGAAATGTCACACCGAGAATCAAATGAATGACTGTTCAAGCTGGAGCAGTGAACGTCATTAATTACTTTTTAAAATTCTGAAGCAATGCTGCAGATTTGACACTTCGCTTGCTTCTGGGTTGCCAGATTTGTCTGGGTCACGAAGTCAGACCAGGGCCGAGAAGCGATTCCTATGATCCGGACAAAGTTGTGATCCAAGTGACCGCTGACCCATTCCAACACTGTTACAAAGACATCTTCGCAGGCACCTGGCCCCTTCCCTGTCACAGCCTTGTTCCGTAGAGCACCCGACCAGCCTCAGCATTTTACCAAACGCCCTTAAAGAGCTGCGAAGTAGACTAGAGCTAAGCAGGTGTCTGTGTGTAAATATTATTCTGTTGAAAACATAAGCACGTATTTTGTCAAACCTCTGTTGGGGGAAGGGGGTTAAGCACTGAATTTTGTGTTTGCTCCAAGTGACACAAACACCCTAATTGCGGCCCTGCTATTGCTCAAAGTGTTCTAACTACTTATTCTTCATCCAAAATTTAGTTTAGATTAGATTAGTTTTTCTTACTAAAAATATGTACTAATGAGGCTAATCTTTGAGCTTTAGTAAATGTGATTTTAAAAAAAGAGGTGATTAAATTCATTATGTAAATAACTAAATGTACCAATTCTGGTGTTTACAAATGATCTTGTTAATTTATACACTGTTTGCGTTAGTATGAAAATGTTTCTCTTTGAACTTTTTAAACTTTTTTTGAAAACTTTTATAATTAATATTTCGCTTTTGTATTAACGAGCTGAAATGCCCGTTCTTCGCACGGAGATAATAGATTTATGGAAAATATTTGAGGTCCTTTTCTTTTTAGAATGGCATTTCAATGAAAACGTAATGATAGAAATCTATCTGTAAGATAGTCAACTTTTGACATAAATTTTTAAACACATTAATGAAAATGGCATGATAAACACCTAGCTTACAAGTGAGCAGTAACTATGTTCTAAAAGTCATTTCAAACACATCAGTCGATTTTCCGACTTCAAAACTATGGATTCGGCACTCACCATGATTATTTTGGACCACATCTTCTCAATATAGTTAAGAAATTAATGCGTATGTTGGGGCTTCTTTACCGATTCACTGAACTATGCACTGTAGCATCATGAATAATATCTTGAAATATACTAATAGCGCTCAATATCGACTAGTACTCTCCCATATGGGCCATGACCGCACCTACACATCTCTTTAGACTTGATTCTATTTTCAATTTCTTTACTGCTACAGTACGCTTTCGTGTTCCTGCACTTCGAATACTAACTAAGGAGGAACTCTTGCAGTATCTTAATATCCAGACTCCGGAAGTGTGCTGAAATAACTCTGACCTGAAATTTCTTTATGATAGTTAATTGGAACTTAAGACCGGAAACCCTATTTCAAGAAAAATCCTTACGTGTCCCTTCCCGCAAAACCCGGAATACCCACCTATTCCATCTTGTCTCCCTAGCTTGGCAATTATCCAGATGTCTCTTCTTCACAGAATACGTAACTATTATAATCATTTAGCAAACTGATGTAGCCATTTTTTTCGAGTTACTCGGTGTTTGACAGATCAATTAAACGCATGCTGGCCAAATAATATTACCTTTGCACTCTTTGTTGACACTGTTGGTGTTATTATTTTTGATATTTTTTAATTATTTTTTCCTTTTTTCTGCTTGTCAACAATACCATGTGTATAATAAAATGGCAAAATTATGCTGTATCTGGGAATTTGTTCAATAAATAAATAAATGATAAATTTTACTTTCATCCCTTCTGAGCCCTCATGCCAATAGACGCTGAAGTTGGACTCAAACAGCAGTAGAAGTGTCACCATTCATATCCCGAAAACAAGAGTTTTCTTTCCTTAATGAGTGTGTATACATGTTTTTGACGGAATATGTGTATATAAATGTTAGAAATAATTAACCAATTCCTTCGCTATGGGATAAAATATCTGAAGAAATTTCCTTCGTATTGGGTTCCACAAGATTTTAATAACCAATTTGTTCACGAAGAGATGAAGAGAAAGACTAAGATAAAGATAAATAAAGAAGAAGAGAAATTTATTCCAGTACCGAATATAATAGAAAACCTTTTTTTTCCTTTCCTTTCTTTCTGTCTCCTTTTTGTTTGTCATTTCATCCTGAAACACAAAATATCTATTAAAAAAAATAGGAAAAAGAGTAGAAGTTTGTTGTTTAGTTAGAAGTTTAGTAGAGACAGAGAAAAAGAGAATTTTTATTCTAATGCTTCACAGTCTTGTTAAGAGAGGATTTAAAAAGAAGAAGAGGAGGAAAAAGAAGGAAGAGGATAAAATAATAACAAAAAATTACCACAAAGTAAGAGAAACTTCATGAACAAAAATCAATTTAAAGCAGTATATATATATATATATATATATATATATATATATATGTGTGTGTGTGTGTGTGTGTGTATGTGTATGTGTGAATGTCTCTCCCTGCATCAGTTAGTTCTCTCAGAAATGTATCGCATTATTCTTCGGTTAAGCATACAGACAGACGAAAGAAAAGAAAAAACACGACTTAAAACAAATCCATCTTTTTGTCTTGAAAATTCACAGTAACAATTGTGCTTCCTGTTTGATAAAATACAATGCACATTTTCATACAACAACAAACTAGAAAATTCAATTGAAAAGAGAAAGAGAGAGAGAGAGAGAGAGAGAAAGAAGAAGAACATGCACGGATGGATATATTTTTTTTTAAAAAAAAGAAAAAGAACATAATAATAATTCAAGCATGAATAACGTATATAAAACCACCAAGAACAGAAAACTATCTTCTACACACTTAATACAAAGTAATGAATCTGTTTCGAACGGAAATACGTCTTCCCTTCCTCCCTATTCAGAAAGGTATATCATCAGTTTCATCAAGCGAATGTTACGTTCTTACTTAGGCTTTCGTACTACATTAATGACGCCTACTTGAGTACTTTCATTATAGTTATACCGTATATAAAAAGATAAGGGACGAGTGAGAGAGTTGAGCTTGTTGCAGCCCACTACGAACAACAGAATTTTTAGCTATGTAATAGTAAGAAAATCCTCTTACAAATCCTCACATATACGAGTAAACGTGAATCTTTGGAAAAAAGGATACTAGTGAAATCTTTATGGTTTGAAATTAACTTCATATAGGTACTGTGAAAGCACTTCTCTTTTTTTTTTTTTTCAATTTTTAAGAGAAAAAAGATAATGCTAGCAGAGAATGAATAAAAACGGGCCATTTTTTAAAAAAATGACACGAATCTTCGTATTATCTTCCTCGCTTTACCGTGATTGGTTGTGAGAGTATGCAGTAGTACATCCAGAATACAAATTTGTCTCTATAATAATACGTAAGTATATGTGAATTCAAAAGCAAATCCGTTTTTACTTGAAAACACAATAAAATTAATCATGGATCAAACCGTACTTTTAAAAAAATCAAATATTTACTTAATAAATAAAAAAAAAACATAAGGTTCCTATAGCCGTTACGCAATAATCGTCGAAACGAAACTCGCTGTACCAAACGAACTACCATTTTTTTCGATACAAATGTTGGTTTCAAGAAAATCTCCCGCAAATAAAAGCCAGGAAAGCTACTCTTTGATTTTTCTCTCTCACAGAAATGAATTATGCAATTTGTAGGATTGTTAATGAAACTTTAGTAACATAAATATTAGTAACAGAAATATTCTTCACTATTAGTTTGAATTTAATAGCTGGCAAAGCTATCACACAACGTCAATATTTCGGTTTACAAAAAAAAAAAAAAAAAAAAAAAAAAAAAAAAAAAAAAAAGTTATCTCGACTTGTTCGAGAGGGTACGGTGGCCTCAGTGAGTAGAGCGCTTACCTCTGGTGTGTGTGTGGGGTCCCTGGTTCGATCTCCACCCAATAAGTTAGTGGTGGGCTACATCGTGTTCATTGGCTTTCTCGGAGTACCCTCGTTTCCTCCCACATTATCTCTCCACCAATTGTTTCACCATGATTCATTTGCAATAATCATTCGTCTCCATTAGCCTCAAAGGCATAATCGTGGAATATTAAACCGAAAGATTTTCCATTTGTTCGAAAATTACGCATGTGGATTGAAAGTCATGCTTATTATTTTGCCCAGGTCAGTAAGATGTTTCGATTGGTATAGCCAGGGACATACGCAGGAGGTGGTTCTTGGGAGTCCGAACCACTGCCCCCCCCATCCGAAATTCCAACTTTTCTGTAAATTTAGTGGAATTTTTATGGGTGATTTTTACAAATTTTAATACCGGTATAATTTATCCTCGTGTTGAATTTGGATCCCCCCCCTCAAAAAAACAAATTTGGACCTCCCGAAATAAATTTTTGCGTACGTGTCTAGGTATATGTCTCATCTTTCCCCATTAAATGCTTATAACAATATTGTGAAATTTAAACACGAAGAACAAATGTTAGACCCTTTTCAAGTAAATCACCATCTTCGACTTCATCAATAAACTATTCTTAATCCTGGCATATAGGACTTCCAAATTTCAGATTAAAAAAAACGGATATTGTATGAAAATTTACATTATAGTTATGCACTTGCCTTTGGCTGAAATATAAGAACCATTTAAATAATACATCAATACTCAGCAAAAGTGAATGTCGGAGAGTCGTTTATTTCTATCAGTTGAGTATCGACGACTAATAAAATCGATATGTTCCCTACGATTTATATTGCTAAGTTCTGGTTAATAGAGTAATAATATATACGGAGTTTCAACTCTTCATCTTTAATTATAAAAAGAATGTTTTATAAAAATTTTTAAAAAGGTTTGTAAGTCTTTTCTCTAAAATGTTTTCGGTGTGCAATAAGTTTAATGTTCCTCGGCACACAACATGGCCTCGGAATAGCATAATTGTCCTACCACACAGCGACCTCAAACGGGGATCAGTAGTACTCCGTAGCTCATAGCAGCTTCGAGAGTAGGAATTAGAGGAAGTATCTGTAGCCCATGGCGGCCTCGGGATAAAGTTTTGGTAGGTGAGCGGTCAGCTTTGAAATGATAATTTCCTGGTCTCGTCGTCTTCTTTTGTAGCCATCTTCTTGGATGGAGGATCCATGAAGGAGCAGTCGGTTTTTTTCGTAGTGTTCCGAATCCACTTCGTTTCTTTCAGGAGGGTAGTCTCCTTCCATCGTCTGATTGTTTGTTTATGACTGTCAAAACAAGTGTTTGTAATGAGAATATGTGGCTTGCCGTGCATGTGGGTATATAGATCCTTACAATATTAACTTATGTTTTGGAGGAAAAACAGGGCATTTGGAGTTTTGAACAATTTTTGGGCAAGAGGAGCAGATAGTGTAAAACCAAACCTGTCCTGGCTAAACCGGAACGTTTGTAAGCCAGGACAGAGTAGTACAGTAGAAAGAGTACAACAACACCTCTAGAGAAATTCAACTTGAAAAATCTTAAATTTGGTTTCCATGTGGTGAGCAGCATCGTTTCCCTAATTCTGCAAATATTGACGAACACACACACACACACACACACACACACAAAAAAAAAAAATCATATTTCAATATATGTATAGGGACTTACAGAACTTGTTAATTCATTGAAATTTTGAAATGACATCAATTTAATTTACAAAACCTTCTTCATTCCTATTGTATATTTTTTCAAACCATCATGTACTTTACAATCGGATGCGTTAGTTGTGTTGGATTTTAAAGTCTGTTTAGCACCGTTGTATTGGAGTTTAAATGAAACGGACTTACAGCTTAAGGAAAATCCTTTAAATGAAACGTGAACTTACAGCCTAACGAAAATTCTTGAAATGTACCTTGAACTTACAGCTTAAGGAAAGTTCTTTATGACACGTGAACTTACAGCTTAATGAAAATTCTTGAAATGAAACGTGAAGTTACAGCTTAACGAAAATCTTTTAAATGAAACTTGAACTTACAGCTTAACTGACCTACAGTGTCCGTTCAAAGGAGAGTTTGAATCACATAAAGTCCACTGAGAATCGAACCCTATCTCCCATACCGGAGATCCGTGTGCTAACTACACAGTCACGAGAAAGACCTCAAACGTTCTATTTTATCAAACCTTAGTATAAAAAAACGCGTTGTGGGTAAATAGCTATGCATAAACTTATTTTCTTGTTTCTGAAAAATATATAAGTAAAATACATAAAAAAGTAAAACAATATTTCTCTTTTATTGTTTTTCTTTTCTTGCACATGCTTTATGAGAAGATTTTATTTCTCAAAAGAAAACTTTAAAGAAATAAAATCATCTCATATAACCAACCACGTGCAAGAAAAAAAGGAGCTTACTTTTTTTTATGTAACTTTATTCTTTGCAACAGAGCTATTCTATGACGTCAGCAGATTCTTCAAGAAAAGGAGAAAGAGAGAAAGAAAGGAAGAGAAGAAAAGTAATTTAGAAAGTAGTGCATAAAAAAGGAATGGAGAGCATATTTCAATAGTAATAAAACTCAGATGGCGTTAGTAATCATATACACATATTTCTTTTTTTTTCAGAGTTCATCCTTTATACAGAAAAGTAAAAAAAAAAAAAAAAAAAAAAAAAAAGATGACACATTAGTATGTTAAATTACATGAACATATATACACTTATTCACGTCAGAAAAAGATGCTACCAGTTGGTACTCTTTAAAAAAAGAAAGATAACAAAAAATATATAGCACCATAAAAAAAACTGTACCGGCAAATAAGAAAACTGAAAACTTTTCCTGTCTCATCCTACTGCGAAGAGAATTTTGTGGCATCTTTCATCGCTATAATCGAGAGGTGGATAGCGAGAATGGCAGATTGCCACATTTTGAAATGCTTCATAAAATCTCTTCTGCATAGTACGGCCCGCGAGGCAACACTGTCATGCCGTTGATAGGTACATTTTCCGCTAGACTGACTTGACTTACTGACACTGCTTTTCATTTCTGCTAGCGCACTCTCCTCCCGCACCTTCATCGTCACTCCACGAAACCAAGATCAGGAACCCAAAATATAATTTCTTAAGCATTAGAGCTTAAATCTCATAGAATATTATTCCTAATAATAATTCCTCTCATTGAAAAATATTAAGGAAAAGGATTTTAATATGTGAACCTTAACAAAGATGAAGCTTCATTTTTAAATAAACACTAATTTCTGAGTATGTACAAGGTGCATCTGAAAAGTTCGGTGAGTGGTTTCAAAAAACAAAGGAAACAAGAGTTAAAAACAAAATACATTTACTGGTCTTCAAAGTAATCACACCATTAGCTACAATAAACTTCTGAAATACATTGTAAAGCTGTTGGAAACTTCCAACAAACGGTTATCTTGGAATCGCTCGAAGCGCCGTAGTCACATGATGTCAGATATCCGCAACGTCTGCGAAGCGTAAGCCTTTCAGAGCTAAAGTAAGGTGGTGAAACAAAAAGAAGTTTGCCGCCGCCAAATCTGGAGAATAAAGGATGTGTTGAAGAATAGACACCTTACGTTGAGCAAAAAAATAGAGCACGCGGACCGCAGTGTGCGGACAGGCGTTGTCGTGGAGTAAATTCCGCTTCGTTACAACGGAACCTGCCGGCCGTTGCAACAGCTGTATCGAAACTTGCTTGTAAACTTCCGTGTTGACAGTTTGACCCTCGGGTAGAAATTCATGATGAATCAAGCAAAAAAGGCGATCAATATCGTCTTAATCTTGGAAGTTGTCAGCTGACTTTTTGTAGGGAGGCGGGGAAGACAATGAACACCATGCCTTGGCTGTCGCTTTGTCTTTGGATCGTATTCGTACCACCAGGTCTCATCGTCTGTAATGATAGTTTCCAAAAACTGTGGATTCCGGTCAGATATGTTGATGAAATGTCCAGACGTTTCCATATGAGTTTGCTTTTGCTCGTCTGTCAGCGTGTGCAGTACAAACAGGAAACAAATTTCCCACTTCTTTAAATGTTCGTGAAAAATAGTGTTTACACTGTCTTTGCTTATCTTCAACTCTTCTATCATTCTTAAAGACAGTCGCCGGTCAACCTCAAGCATTCATTGCACTCGTTCGATGTTGTCTCGGATTGTGCTTGTTGACAAATAGACCTAAACGCAGCTCATTCTCGACACTTTCCTTTCAATCTCTAAAGTGTTTAAACCACTCAAATATACACTTTTTACTCGCTGCTTTAACACCATAACATTCTATAAATTTTTGGTTATTTTAAGACACCTACCTCTACAAGTGTACCTAGGTATATATATTTTAAGTGGTATGACAAACATAATAGTAAGCACCACTTCGAGTGAAATTAAGTCATTACGTGGAATGGGTTGAGACTGAACCATAGAACAGTGTGTAGATCAGAGTTTCTCAACCTAGGGGTCGCAAGAGGTTTCATGGTGGTCGCGAAGATAAGCAGAAGAGATAAATATAATTAGAACCTAATTTCAGACAATATTTTAAAATATCATTTGAATTTTGTTCTGATAGGAATATTTTTATTTTTATACATACTGTTAAGAACAACAGAAAAATGCTACTAAACAATTTCAACAGGTGCAGAGTTGTTTAAAAATCAATGTAAAGGAAAGAGATACGACATGAAACTAATTAGAACTGCATATTGAAGTACCAGAAAAATACAAATGCAACAAAACCTGCAATGAGATACCTGAGCATGGTGTGATTTTACTAGTGCGTTAATGTTTGGTTCAATCTTCGTGACGCACATTACCAAGTCATTTGAAATATTCAATTATTTTTTTAACAACTGTCCAAGTTTTTAAAACCAAAATTAGAAATTACTTTATTTTTTTTTATCATATGATCCAAAATTAAGGGAATTATGAAGTTTTAAAATTTTCAAATGGTCTCTATTTTAAACCAGTATAACGGATCGGATTCAATATTTGTAAAATGAATGAACTGACCAAATTTGGTTTTAATCCATTCGTTTTTGGGGAAGTTATGTATCCACTATATACGAGAAATGGATTCTACTGTTATAGAAATAGATGGATATCGTGAGATCACGCAATAGGTATATATTAAAAATCCCACACAAGCCTATTACAAACCAGACATTATAAGGGAGTAGTTAGTAAAAGAATGTGATAGAATAGGGGTCGTGATAGGAATTAGGTTGGGAACCACTGGTGTAGATATTTTACGTAATTTCAGAAATGTACTTGCATACGACAGGGAAAATTTGTTTAGTATTCGCATTAAATTGCGTCGAAATCTTGAACTTTCTTGCCCAGTTTACTCGAAAATTAGAAAATGTGACATACCATTAAGTTTCACAGAGACGCTCATAGCTGATTACTACTCATCGTGGTTCTTGACTTTTGTTGGCTTCTAATCATTATGCCCTTGAAAAATGTCGGGTAATCGGCGCGTTCAAAAATATTTAAGCTACAAAAGCACTTACAAAAGAGTAAATTCGTGAACGCTGTAGTTTTAATTAGTTTATTGATAATAAATCATAGTTATATGAAAAAATGTTTCATAATGTTCTATAAGCTTACATCATCAGCCACTCATAACTAAGCGTGCAATTCTTCACTTACACTTTCGGCCCTGGCAAAAACATATGTGGCACATTATATTTCAAAGTTAACATAATTACTCTGGAGGATTCAAAATTTCTTACTCTTATATCTTTGCATTCTTTGAAATTATCTAAATTATTTACCGCTATTTCTCTATTCCGCTATTTCATCTATTGTTAGGGAGCTACGCACAATACTTGTGGGATACGGACAAAATCTCGCGGCCGAAACATCGCCGCCCAAAATCTCGCCTTCCAAAACCTCGCGGGACAAAATCTCGCCGGGCCAAAACCTCGCGTGGCCAAAACCTCGCCGCCCAAAACCTCGCGGGACAAAATCTCGCCGAGCCAAAACCTAGCGTGGCCAAAACCTCGCCGCCCAAAACCTCGCCGCCCAAAACCTCGCGGGACAAAATCTCGCCGGGCCAAAACCTCGCGTGGCCAAAACCTCGCCGCCCAAAACCTCGCGGGACAAAATCTCGCCGGGCCAAAACCTCGCGTTGCCAAAACCTCGCCGCCCAAAATCTCGCCGGGCCGAAACCTCGCCACCCAAAACATCGCCGCGAATGAAACTTTTCTTTAAAATTTACCCAATGAGTTTCTTAATATGCCATTTCACATTACAAATACTACTACTAATACTACTACTACTACTACTACTACTACTACTACTACTACTACTACTACTACTACTACTACTAATAATAATAATAATAATAATAATAATAATAATAATAATAATAATAATAATAATAATAGATACAAAACATCGTGTGCTTGGGCTTTCTCGGGTTATTCCCGTTTCCTCCAACTTTCTTTATTCGATCATTTCCATCATCCTGGTCATCTACGTCTCTTTTAACCTACAGGACATAATCAAGGGACGTCGTAAAAACTCATATATTATTTCATACTTTCATAAATATTAGATTTTTGTTAAAATTTTAAGTTTTTGGATGTTCCAAAGTTTACGGAACTAAACCCGGTAGTTGTCATTACTTTCCTTATGCAGACTTTCTTTCCCTATAACCAGTTTAAAAACATCCTGTCGCCCTACCTTCACATTGAAATCCTCTAATACAAAAATAAAATTTTCATATGGTGTCGCGGGACTTGGTCAAATATCCGTGATATTTCTTGTGAAACAGCGTCTTTTACACCGTCATCCTTATCATCTGTTGGAACATTTACATTTTGGTCAGGCGATATTTTGGGGCGCGAGGTTTTGTCCCGCGAGGTTTTGGGCGGCGAGGTTTTAGCTCGGCGAGATTTTGTCCCGCGAGGTTTTGGGCGGCGAGGTTTTGGCCAGGCGGGGTTTCGGCCCGGCGAGATTTTGGCCAGGCGAGGTTTTGGTCCGCGAGGTTGTCGCCGCGAGGTTCTGGCCGCGAGGTTTTGTACCCAAACCATACTTGTAGGCTCTACCACGATGGATAAAGTTTAGTCATGTAGGCTGTTTAATTTTTAGCGAAAAAAATGGTTAGTAAGTAACATTTTTGTTCTTAGCGATGCATTTAGAGTCTCTAAATTACGTGGAATACATACAATGATATTTTCGATAAATGTAATTTTGTATTTTCATACATGTTTTAACCCTAGTGTACACAAATGTTTACGTCTCATTGTAATGTAAATATGACAACCGCCATCAAAATGACGGTTGTATTTAATTTGTTAAGTCAAAAGCCATAATAGTGCAAAATAAAAATAAAAGTTGATGAGTAAACAAAAGAGCAAGGCTGATAGGATTAAAAGAAAAGAACTCATTGAGTTTTCTGAAAATGCGAAAATCACTTTGTTTAATTTTTATTATTACTTGTTAAATAAGTATTATTTAATAGAAATATAAGGACATTATATTCCATTAACACCTTTTCCTTATCCAGATTTGCATTTCCAATTTACAATAATAAATAAAGAAAAAAAGACTTCATTATAAATTGGTATACTGTTTAGCCTCATATCAACTTATGTCTATCATGATAATGTAGACTTGGGTGCCATTTAGAGGGAGTGTATGGAAATCATGGTATGTATGAACTTTTGATTTTGTGGTTGCCATTCAAACAATATGTTTAGAGGCATGTAAAGGGTGTCCCGTAAAGAATGCAACTTTTGAAATGCCCGCCATTTCGGTTCCAGTAAGTTGGCAACACTGAACTTTACACAATTTTCATCTGTTCTCTTTGTGGTTAGTAGTCACTGAGCTCGGAAGAGCTCATGATAGTCTTCTGTTTCCTATGTGGGTAGGACTGGAGCATAGCAATGCACAACTTTTTGCAAATGTGGTGAATGTTGTGCACAGACTGTTCGCAAACTCTGTGGAAAGTTTGGTCTACATAATGCACTGAATAAGTCGGCCGACCAAACATTCTACGGAGTTTGCGAACAGTCTCTACATTAGATTGATTGCTAATTCAGTGCGTTATGTTGACCAAACATTCCAAAGATTTACAAACAATCTTTTCACAATATTTCCATCGTAAAGCGAACCATTCTGACCTGTACAAAAAAAAAAAAAAAAAAAAAAACAGATGACGATCAGGTGTACTCGGCACTCCATGACTATTAACCACAAGGACAACAAATGAAAATCGTGTAACGTTCAGTGCTGCCAACTTACTACAAAAGAAATGGCGGACATTTCAAAAATTGCGTTCTTTATAGGACACCCTTTACAATGATTTCATTTCTTATAATTCTCAATAACACATTGATTAGCAGTATAGTGAAAGCAGTAATGATTTCAGAAGATGTCCCACAGGGAATTCCACGCCGGGTCTATTTATTCTATCGTGCTAAATGTGAATTTCAAGTATTTTCGTAATATTATGTTCATATCCCAGTGTATTGAAATTTACCCTACCCCCCGAGAAAATATTTTGAAATCATCACCGGTTGGAAGTCTGTAAGACTTTATAATTACATAAGTTTAACCAAAACGGTTGTTGTATTAAGTTTTGGGTGAAAAATATTCAAGTCATTCTTTTAACCAGACGACAAACATGATTTTCTTTGGAAAATGTTCTAGGAGGCGTCTGTAACTTGTCAGGATACTGACATATTTTGTATCCTGTTTCAGCATCTTGTCAATAGATAATTTATAGGCATATCACATTATTAACATCATACTAGTGTATGACAGATACCAGAAAATTCGATACAAGAGTATCTTTTTCTCAACAGGATAAAAGACCAATTCACAAGCACAATCGCGAATACAGATACATTTTGATGCATGTGTGCACATAATAATACACCATATAAAACAACAGCTATTGATGCAATATCTTTATTAATTACACTAAATAAATTACAGTGCCATAGTATTTAATATAAATACTGTATATTAAGTACTGTAATATGTGAAACCAAATTGGTATGTTTTGGCATGTATTTCCAAAAACTGAACACATCGTAAAATCAGGGAGAAGGCAACTTCCCCTTGCCCGCTACCCACTGCAGGCGGCCTTCTGGCTATCACTCTAAACATACTCGAACAAATGTAAAATGAATTACATCTTTTATTTTAAGCGGGCTGTAGAATAATGAATGAACAGTCCTTGTCTGCGTTGAGTGATTTGCTCAACAAAAAAAATCAAATGCAATCTTTAAGTTTTACGTCCCACGGTTATGCCGGCTAGGCTAAAGGAGGCGGAGATGATGAAAAATGAATGAAATGGTGGAATGAAGAAAGTGGGAGGAAACGCGAGAACCCCAAGAAAATCCCCACACATGGTGTTTGTCACCACGAAGTTCACTTGGCGCGGGCTAGGGTTAAACCAAGGACCCCATGCACAAGAGGCGAACGCTCTACCACTGTCCCCTCTGCGGCCGTTTTCTGAACAAAGATTGCAATACAATTCTCCTTGCAAATAACCTCCAGCAGGACTTGGGTATAACAAATTTCTGGCATTAAGTATAAGAGAGAGACGGAGAGAAAGAAACTTTTTTTCCTATTACTGCACGTGACGTAATTTTCATTTTCCTTTTGTATTTTCTAGAATACATATCTAAACATTTTTGGCACAAGTAAAATTGAATCCCTATTCTCAAGTATCACTATAATACTTTCTTTGTACGAATGGTCACTTTTACGAAGTTCGTAAAATGCATACATGTCAGGACTCAAAGAAAAGACCTCTCCCCGCTGGTCTAGTGCCTAGCGCTCGTGACTTTGGTACACCGTTTAACAGGTTTGATTTCCAGTTGGAGAACCTTGCATTTGCAGTGCTTAACCGTGGTTCTGTATCTAATGTAGCCTGAGGGTTGATAGCGACACTAAACTTCAAACCAACCAACAGCTAAGGAAAGATAATTGTTTTCGTTTTACTTATCACAGTGCATAAAAGTAATTAAGTTTCTACGATTTTAATGAATATATTTAGTTATAATTTTGACCCTTCGTCACTCAATTGATTAATCAGAATTATCCGTATCTACAGACAGACAAAAAAAAAGAAGTCTAGGTAGGTCCAGGGAAACAGGAAAGCAGGTAGTTACTGAGTTTCTCCCTATCATCTGAAAAAGTAAATTAACATTCAATACAAGGAGGTTAAACCTACGTTGATTCGGTTATCGCATTAACAAGTTCTTGTTCGCCTGAGATATATAGTAGAGAGGAATTTTCGTTACGCAATACACGTATCTCAAGAGAAAGGAGCGAAAGTAAGTATAGAATATATTCACAGCTGAAGCAAACCAAAAGCAACAAATAAATTATTTCTTCAACAAAGAACACTGGGCGGAAATTCAGAGACATTAATTTGTCCAGACGATTTATCGATTAGTTACGCCAGGCTATTTTTCTTCCCCCGTTTTTCTCTCCAGGTAGTGCAGTTGCCGCCATGTTTGTTATCAACTTTTTTCTTTCTTCCCTCGTTGATGAAGAAACGACAGAGCGAAAAAGGAGAGAGAGAGAGAGAGAGAGAGAGAGGAGATAGGAAGGGTCGCGTGTTCTGTTCCACAGTCACGCACAAAGAAAAGAACCCAGGGGTAGCTTTATCGCACCCAAACAACCTGTTCAGGTCAAGAAATAGGCGTGGTAAACGCCAAGGTGGAGAAGCAAGAAAACAAATGACGAACAATAGATTTTTTTTGGTTTAAATCCGTCTTTTGTAAAGCAGCTAAGGAAATTTTTGTAGTCAAAGAGTTGAAATTTTCTTAAGTCACGAAGAAAGTTACGAAATTTTATTGTACTTATTTCGAAATAAAATAAAGAGATTTATAACTGTTATATGGAAAGATAACAATTTATTTCAGGTTGAAAATTGAAGAAAAGGTTCTAGTTTTAAATATATTTTAAAACATAATTACAGCGTATGCTCTTTCCAATAAGTGCCATATGCGCATAGATACCTTTGTGTGTCGGATGGAGAGAATTAGCTATTACAGTGCACTGATAATTTCAAGGAGTGGCCCGAGAGGAAGGAAAATTCCCCAGAGCTACAAAATTTAACTCGGATCATAAGTCTGATCCTGCTCAACATTAGCGTTCCCACGAGACGAGATGAGAAATTAACTTTTTCTCGTCTCGTCTTGAGTATCGAAAAATTCTTGTCTAATTTTGATTCTCGTAAATCTTTTCTTGTCTCATCTCGAAAAATTCTTGTCTAATCTCGATTTTCAAACTCGTTTTCGTCTCGTCTCGGAAAAGTCTTATCTCATTTCGATTCTCGTAAATCTTTGTTTGTCTCGTCTCGAAAAAGTCTTACCTCATTTCGATTCTCGTAAATCTTTTTTTTGTCTCGTCTCGAAAAATTCTTGTCTTATCTCGATTTTCAAACTCGTTTTTGTCTCGTTTCGAATAGGTCTTACCTCATTTCGATTCCCGTAAATCTTTTTTTGTCTCGTCTCGAGAAATTCTTGTCTCATTTTAATTCTCGTAAATCCTTTCTTGCCTCGTCTCGAAATAATCTTATCTCGTTTTCTAAATTTACGTACAAAATTTGTCCCCTGATTTTTTTTCATAATTTCATGAAGAAGATATTAGGATTCTTCTGTGTCACGAGTTGTTCACGAAAGGTCTGATATAACATTTCTAAGATTGTGGTGAAGTAGTGTTGTTCACGAGATTCGTGAAATTTCTTGTCTTTTCTCGAGTGTCGTCTCGTCTCGTCCCGAATTGAAAAATGTACTTTTCGCCTTATTCGCAACACCATTCAACATGGATTACCATTGTTTTCATAGCATTATTTATATCCCCCGTGTCCTGAGAGTCCTCGTTCCTGGAGAAATCTTTTAAAAATCATCATTACTACGGTAAAATTTAAACTTAATTCGTTAGCTTGCTATCAGAAGAGTCATTCGAGAGCATTTTAGTTTTAATTAAGAGTCGGTTGCTTGCAAAAGTTTTTCGAGTAGTTAGGTTAGAGCAAATCGTACTGCTTGGTACGGCAATTTTTTATACGAGTTCCAAGTGTGTTCAAACTGACTCTAACGGTTGAGATACGGTAGTGTGCAATGAAAAACAAGCTACAGCACAAATTTTCCCAGCTTACCGTCCAATAAGCAAAAGAATATATATATATATATATACAATGGTCTTCCGGAGAGCAAAATATATTCCGAAGTTAAAACAAATAGGATTCCGGAGATAGACCTCGTCAAGGAGTTCGACTTGTTTGGCGTGGTATTTTTTCAATTACTATTGAAACCGGAAGTTGTAGTTTCTAACACTTCCGGCTTTTGTAGAGAGAGTAGAGTAGAGATGGAAAATATTCTACGGACCTTTAATTGATTCCAAAAAAATATTTCTCGCTATCTACTGTATCACCGTTTTATCGATAACGACCAACGTTGAAGCCGGAAGTGGGTGATTTCTGCCATTTCCGGTTTGAATAGAGGCTTATTATGAGAGAACACGACATCTATTCTTAGAATAGTAAATCGATTCCATAAAACTGCTTTTCGCTATTTCATTTGGCAATATGTAGATCAATATTGAAACCGGAAATTGTAATAGAATTCTATCACTTCCGGTTTTAGTAGAGAATTAGGGATGGAGGCAAAATATATTCTTGAAACGCTTAATCGATTACAAGAAACCATTTTACGCTATCTATTACGTTTTTGCTCTTCTGGCGACGGATACTAAAACCGGAAATGGTTTATTTCTTACCACTTTCAGTGCACGGATTAGTTGATTAACAAACCCAATTACTAACTTTTAACTTTCTGCATCCTGGTCAAAATTGATGGCGATCGACCAAATAATTCTTAAGATTTTTTGTCTCCCGGACAGACAGACAGACAAACGCACACACACACCTACACACACGGAGAGAGAGAGTAAATATTAAAAGGTTTCCTTAAAAATGACTGTTCTAATGTTTTGTTTTACCACAACTTTTCCTCTACACGCTCTGTATAAGTAAGCGAAGCTTCTGTAGACAAACAGAGTAAATTATGACCTCTCATTACGGACATGTATACAGTTGTCTCTGTAATTTATAATACTTTGTCTCTTCTTCTCGCCAGTGTATTTCCGGCTTTAGAACTTGCTTCTAGTTAATCCTTAATCAGAAAACATTGGTATACCATCTCTTGAATGATACCAGAACTAATTAGTCGCTCGAGTTGGGGGGCTGCCGAAGGCGCTGTGAAGGAACATCCACCTCTTACATACATATACACATTGTAACGTAAGGGAGGGCTTCTTCTTAGTGCATTTCTTCAGCTTTCTCTTCTTGTCACTTGCAAGGATTGCAAAGAAGCGTAGAGCGTATATACGCCTCACCTAATGACGTCATAAATTATATGCCAGCAGTAGACATCAGTTCCAACTGTGGAAGGTAACCAAAATAACCGGAGATAATGAGCCGAGTCCGGAAATTAACTTGACGAACATTTCCGAAGGAAAAGAAGGCCCTTCTTACATCTGTTCGCTCCTGCTTGATGGTGGTATTGCCATTCTTAGGGGGTTTGGTGAGAGGGAGAAATAGTTTGAGAGGTGATGTAAGGAGGGAAGCACTTATCCCACCCTCTCTCTCCCTGACAAACACATCTCCGCTTGCACTAATGGGAAAACAGCCTATAAGAGAATATTAATGAATAGCTATTCACAGAGAATACAAAGAGGTTTTCACGTTACAGAAACAGTACTTCCTTTTAGTTAGTATAGAGGTATACTTGAATCATTAAACTTAAGAAACACGAAGTTTGATCGCCGCAGAAACAAACTTCGCCATTAGATATTATGCTACTCCAGCCAAGATTAAAATAGGTGCTATTAGATACAATACCAATTCAGTCAAGATTCAAACTTTTGCAGTGGCTCAGTGGTAAAGTGTTACCCTCTGTTGCGTGGGACCCATGGTTTGATCCCAGTAGGATTTGTGGTAGACAAACACCATGTGCATGGGTTTCCTCAGGGTTCTCCCGTTTCCTCCCATTTTCTTCATTTCATCATTTCATTCAGTATCATCATCAGTGTCTCCTTTAGCTTACATGGCCTAATTGTGAAACGCTAGACTAAAAGATTTCATTTTATTTCTTTTTTTAATGCTGTTAGTTACTATGGTAGTCTTGTCAAGATTCAAATATGCATTACTCGAGTCTATGACAATGTATTGACGTTTCAAAAACTTCTCGTTAGATACTATAGAGATTTATTCAACTTTCAAAAATTCATCATTAGATTCTATGCACTACTCGATTCTATGACAATGTATTCAAATTTCAAAAATTTGTCATTATATACTATGACAAGCTAATCGAGTTCAAATATTTGCCAATAGAAAACTATGCCAATCCAGTCAGAAGTTAAAATCTAGTCAACATTCTTGTTAGTCACTGTCATAAGTTATTGTTTTGTATTCTTCTTCCACCTTCTTCGCGTACTCAAATGTCTTTTTTGTAAGGGCTTCTCAAACAGAATCCATACTTCAGGTTTGAAACTGGTATCACATCCATCTTACTAAAAGGAATACCGAAGTTCTATTCCCGAGTCGAGATGCACAGTAGAGTCAGAATATAGGCTTGGTTACTCATGAAAACCAAAGTCTGCAGAATTTGACTATGGTTTTAAAGAGTAAGGGAAGGATTTTAAAGAGTTCATGATTCTGTAGAACATAGTCGCAATTTAATAAAATAATTGAATTTGGCGAATTAAGTTAGAAGCTTATACAATTATCACATGATTACTTCACATCTAATACACAGCTACTTCACACTACCGACCCTTCCAGTTAAGCTTTTCCAGCAGCTCACTCATGTGAAGATTTTTTTTTTTTTACAAGGTGGCCAGTCTAATAACCACTTCCTTTGAGAAATCACAATTCAAAATAGAAAAAGATTGAAGTAACGAAATAAAAATTTATGAATAGACTGACTAAGTAGTTTTTACTTTTATTATTATTATTATTATTATTATTATTATTATTATTATTATTATTATTATTATTATTATTATTATTATTATTATTATTATTATTATTATCATTATCATTATTATTGTAATTGTAGTAAATTACTGATTTTATTGTCTCCTATTCTTTTTTAATGAAACATTCATAAAATGGAATATTTATATTTGAGTACCGCTGGGTAGTCATGTCCCAGATGCCATTGAAGCCTAATTTATTGCGTTTTAGAAGACTAAGATGTCTTAAGCACAAATATGGCATTTACCGTATTTCTGGCAACTCTGACAAAAAGTTTACATTTGCCAACGAATGCACTCTCAGTTGCACAATTCCACAGCAGGAACGTTTACTCTTCTCTGCAACTGTTAGTATGTCTATTGGAACATACATACATGAAAAATACGACATCAAAAATCGAACTATAAGTCTTCTTGAAGTACATTCCGAAAATTTAGCGGACAGTAAACTAAATGGAACAATTCACATATTACGAAAATTGGTGATTGATATCTTAGAATATTAATATTTCCAACTTACTATTTTACGTTCCATAAGTAACCATCGTGCATTTATTCTTGCTACAAAAAAAAAAAAAAAAATCAATTACGGACGATGAAATTTACAGTCATACGCGGACATAGTTTCTTTTTCCTTCTTATGAAAGAAGAACAATGCTTAAACTTCATATAGTTTATTTCACATAATTTTCACGGAGATATCTATAATTAAAAAAAATACAGTTAAAAAGTTGAAATAAAATAAATAAAATATGGATTAAAAACTAAAAACTGAACCTTTTAAAACTTAACCCCTTACCGCATGCCGTGCCATATATGACACATACCCTTATTTCACTTTAGCTTTTTTGTGATTTATCAAAGGCATCAAATGACTGTTTTGTCTGCTGTGTGAGATATTGACGTAAGAATAAGAGATTTTGGTGTCATCTCGCATGTTCTTTGTGAGTTGTAAGTGTGTCATATATGGCACTTACTTATTTCTCGTCGGAAGTAAGTGAAAAATCTAAAATTCAAGTTTTAATTCATTTTTCAACTTCCCATATGAGAATTTTCAATACTGATTTTTTTTTTCGCTAAAAGAAGAGAAAATCATGCACAGAGGGGTTAATGCTCAAACTTGGCGAAATGGAGGCAATAGAACGTCTGGTACGCTGCAACCAACATAACTTCCTTCATATGTGGGTTGCATAAGTAGCAGAGCTTGAAAATTAGCAGTAAAACAATAAGGTAAAATGAGACTTATGTGCCCGTACAAAACCCTCACGGGTTTAATTTTATGAAGGTACGCAAAATTTAAGTTGCAATATTTGGCAGAAACAAGCAGAGAAGTAACGTAATAAAAGCGTTGTAAAAAGGAATAAAAGATAAGAAATGAAATCTTTCAGTTTAACGTCCCACGATTATGCCGTTTAAGCTTAAGAAGACTTGATTAAAGCAAGTAAATGATAATGGAAATATTGGTGGAATGAGAAAGTGGGAGGAAACGGGAGTACCCCGAGAAAACCTACGGATGTGATGGTGTCTACCACAAACTTACTTGGCCGGGGTTCGAACCAGTGACTTCATGCACCTGAGGTAAGCACTCTACCACTGAGCCATACTCACAGAAAAGAAAGAAAGATGACCGGGTAGTGCAATGGTTCAATATTTATGAGACATCCAGTAATTTTTTTAAAACATAATTTTAGTGAACTATTACCTACTGCTTTAAGATATTCTCCTTTTGCTAACTTAATTAAGTAGCAGTCAGTTGTACACCACGTGAAGGAATTTGGTTTGTATGACGTGATATTTTATCGATTAATATTAAAACTGGAAGTAGTAGTAGATTTTCGCCGGTTTTCATACTGAGTTAAGGATGAAGATAAAATATATTTAAATGATTGCACAAAACAACTTCTCGTTATCTATCACCGTTTTATACTCCATAGCAATCAACGAGGGACGTACCAGAAGTTGTTGAATTTTGCTGTTTCCAATTTGTAAAGAGGGTTAAGAGGAAAGATAACACATATTCTTAGAATGCTAAATGGATTAGGAAAACGTTTTTCGATATCTCTTATCGCTTATTATTTATTTATTTATTTATTTATTTATTTCTCATCAACACAGTAGGTATAAGCCCATTTATAGTGCTAATGTATTACAAAATAAATTTACGATAATTTTCTTAAACATATATTTCATATTACCGATGTCAATTTTTGTGTTCAACACATATTTTGCTATAAGAAGAGCATATTCTCGAGATTGGTGACTTCAATAACACGTTGGTCCTTACTTTTTTTTTCAATAGAACAGGTCAGAGTTATCACCACGAGTTTTTAGTGTTGCTACATAAAAATTTAGTGTCGATATCATATCTGTACAATTAAACTTGTTTTATGCTATTTTATGGAGAAAAATCAGATCTATTACGTTTCGCCTTTTGTTCAAGTGTAGGGATACAGAAGTTGTCTATTAATTTTAGGTAAATTTCATAAGATAGATAGAATTCAGTTCCTTGTATCCCAGATATTTGAAAATTTTTGATTTTACTTTTTTTCAGTTAGTGTCGGTATTGCTGTTGCGATGGGTTCCAGAACACAACAGCATATTCCAGTTTCGATTTAATATCTTGAGAGATTCATTAACTATATTCACTAAATGCTTATTAAATGTTAGCTTCGTGTCAAATGAAACTCCAAGACCTTTGAATGATTTTAATCTATTTAGTAAGATCTGATTAATTGAATAATTAAACTCTATTTTATTTTTTCTAGTGAACAATAAAATCTTACAGTTGTTTATATTTACACTAAGTTTATTAAGAGAACACACTCTATATAAGATCAACATTGAAACCGGAAGTTGTAGCGAATTTCTACCAGTTCAGGTTTTGGTGTCCTTTAGGCTAAGGGAGACGATAATTAAAGCAAGTGAATGATGATGGAAGAATGAGAATGTGGGAGGAAACGAAAGTACCCCCGAGAAAACCCACGGACACCATGTTGTCCATCACAAATTTAATTGGCCGGAGATCGAACCAGGGACCCCATGTGCTAGAGGAAAGCGCTCTACCACTGAGCCACCGAGCCCCCCCCAGTACAGACTTCAGTTTGGGGATGAAATGTAGTCTTGGTACGCTTAACCAATTGCACAAAACATTATTTATTATCGTTTTCTACTCTATAGTGATCAACATTAAAACCAATCTTCCTTAGCCTGAAGGGAATACACGTGGGAGGTTAAACTGAAAGAATTTTCATTTTTAACGTTAAAATCGTAAATTCTTAAATTCTACCACTTCCAATTTGAGCATCAGCTCCATCAACGTACTCCATTCTTAACTTTTAAGTCTGCTAAGATTCCATCACTACTACTTCAAATATTTTGTCTTCTGGGTGGACATACGGAGAAATAGAGTAAATATAGGATAGAAGAGAGTTTGGCAAATCAAATTCATTTAAAAGTTGTGGATCTAATTTTTCTTTCCTTTTTTTTTTAAAAAAAATATACTCAAACATAACCAAACTTAGTTTGCGTATTCCTGCCTTTTCTATCTTTTTTTTTTTTTTTTTTTTTTAATGTTTGTTAATATTCCAGGATCGCCACTACATTCCGCTCTCTTGAATTGTACGGTGGATATAAAGACAGTTGAGGAAATTTGTCTCTAACTAGAAATAGAGAGAGAAAGACAGGAGAGAGGCATTGTAAGGATTCTAGTGGGAAGCGTGCTGTGAATACTGAGTGGGTGACACGACGCCTAATACTCTCTTCCGCTCTGAAGTTACATGTCGACTTCCGGCGTAAAAGACAAAAGGAAACTCGCAAATAAGCTACACAAATGCATATTTATTTTAGGCACCAGCGATACATCATCACTAGAAAGAAAAGTTCGTTCCAGAATTCTGAGTTCCAAAGAGGTAACACAAATTACTAACGTGAAAATTTACAGCTTAAATACCTGGTTTCTAGATGTTATATTACATAGTGTTTAAATATATTTTTATAAATAGATGTCCATGATTGATATTCTTAAACCAACTACTATATGAGTAGCATTTAGTAGTTTATCTTATATATATACTAATCGTCGAAGTAGAGAATATCGCATTGCTGGTGATTCCGTGGAAGCAAAAGCTTTACACCTGTTAAGCAGGGTGTCGCTATAATTGGTGCTAAACATTAATAGTCCAGAAGTACAGTTTCCATTTTAATCCAATAGAGGCGCTGTTGTATACCGTTGTACATAGTACAGTAATTGAAACACACTTCACTCAAAAGTTTCGTATCATAATTAAGCTAAACTTGAGTGCGTATTTTAAGTGCGGGATTTGTACAGTAGATTTGCATTTGTTGAAGAATTACATTCTTTAGGGAATTGGTATTATTAGAATTGATTTCATATTTAAGCTGTTAGCTGTTAGCTATTCAAGCTTTACATTCACGGAAGGATTTAGTTCTTTAGGGGAGGTTTTCCTCCATTTATTTCACATCACCACCCTCCTTCTATCACACCCTATTGCCAGCGACACTCGTACGTAATTTCCGGTTTGTAATAACTGGTTCATTCAGACTCCAGACTTGTCATTGCGGGTTTTGTTTTCTTGAAGTATCGGGCTATTGGGCCCCTGCCTTCCATATGTTGTGTATCTTTCTTTGACTTTGTATGCAGACTTTCGTTGTTGTGGTGGAGTCGCTACTGACGCGCCCTCCTTTGTTTTTCCCCAGTGGCTGTTTGGTTACTTTACGTCTTTCTCATAGGGGGCGTGGCATTTTATAGAGTCTTCTTCGCGGGTTTGTCGTTCCTATGGCTCTTACTGTTGGGTTGGTGGAAATTTCTTTCTTTCTCCGGAACTTTGTGGCTAGGTTTCGTCGTACGTTCTCTAGAAGCGGGAGGTCCAGGTCTTCGTGCAGCTGAGCTACTTGTGTGTCCCTGGAGTGGCCGGTGATTATCCTGATCGCCTTGTTTTGTAAGACCTGCAGAGGACGTAGGTGTGTTCTGTGTGTTGCCAGGCATTGTGTCCGTACAACAGTATTGGCCTTATAGACATCGTATAGATGTGCCTCTTGATGTTCTGAGACAGCGAGGCTGCGAGTAGCACTGGAAGCAATGCCGTGAAGCGCTGTAATGCCTTTTTGGTGGTGGTCTGCAGGTGGGTTGCAAATGTGAGTCGTCTATTCAAACTGATTCAATATTGTTGCTTATCTCTTATGAAGAATAGTGTAGTCACAACACAGGTTTCACACCAATTTTTTAAACAGCTTTTTACTAGTTTCATTTCTATTTTATTTGAATTATTTTTTAAATCGATGCTTTACTTCATTAAAATTTTGTTTAATATTCTTTGCTATATTTTTGACAATAAATGTGGAAATAAAGATATGTGTATCTACTCGTTCATAAGACATCTATCTTCTATATAAATAAAAATGAAAGTGAATATGTGACAATAACTCTTGAATCACCAGTCCGATCTCGATCAAATTTTCATCATTGATTAGGTTCGGGACTGCGATAGTTTTTATCGTTTCCCTTTGACGGTGAAACTTAGAGGAGAGGGAAGGGAAAGATGTATAAAAATGATCGAAAATGACCGATATTAGTGTCGAATCAATAGTTTTTTTTAAGGGGGCGCGGTGGCTCAGTGGTAGAGCGTTCACCTCCGGTGCTTGGGGTCCCTGGTTCGATCCCAGCTCGCGCTGTGTGGACTTTGTGGTGGACAAACACCGTGCTCGTGGGTTTTTTCGGGGTTCTCCCGTTTCCTCCCACTTTCTTCATTCCACCATTTCACTCATCTATCATCATCACCGTCTGCTTTAGCCTAACCGGCATAACCGTGGGACGTAAAACAAAGATTTCATTTCATTTATTTTCAATAGTTTTTTTTGGGGTCGCTGAAACGAACAGTCACACTTCCGATACCGTTTTAATCCAAATTCAACGCTCATTAATCCTCCTAACGGGGATGGTGATATTAGGAATAATTGAAAATGACCGATAATAGTGTCCAATTCATAGCTTTTGAGGTCCTAAGTTGATTGGTGACATTTTTGATGCTCTTTATGTCAAAAATGAAACGTTTTCTCCCCGTGCGAAGAACGGGAATTCTGCTGGTTCATAACCTTTAAAACATATATATCTGTTACTTGATCCTAATTCCTTTTTCAGCTCCATTCATGACCCCATGTATTCCTCCCGTGACCTTTCTAGGGGACTCGATTCCTAGACTGAGAAATGCCGTTCTAGGAGATTGAGGACTATTTGTAATTGTTAGACTTACATAGTTGAACTGCGCAATTTGAATCATTAACAACAGAGAAGAGCGTGTTTTCAGTGAGATATCATCCCCCCCCCCAGAATGAAAGTAAAAACAATAAAAAAATAATTTGCTAAGTTCTGAATATCTAAGATGTCAGTTTGCTGCTCATGAGGTCCCGACTTCGATATCTGGTAAGTGCACAGATGATTTGGGTCTATCTTGTATTGTCTCCATCCTGGAAACCTACAGAAAACTCCAAACAAACCAGAGAGGCATGTAGCGAAGTCCTGCAACCCAGATTTTGGAAGCAAGATAGTAGCTAGTGCCCATATTCTTGGTGCCCGTGGTCTTAGGTTCGATTCCCAATGGGAGAACTTTGAAATCTGAAAGCATTATGGTGGTTCGGATTCCACCATGAATTGTAAGTCTACTTCTTATATAGTCTCGGTGTTGAAAAACTCAAAACGTTGCAAATTTCAACAAACAAACAAACAAACATGCTAGTACGTAATTTAATCAAAGAGACCATCTCTGTTACATAAAATAACATGTTCTAAGAAAATTGCAAATAAGAATATAATCTGACACTTTTCAGCTGACACAACATTTTTAATGGATTTTCATGTCTCTTCTGGCACGTTATTCAACGGGAATTCCAAGAGTTTACGCAAATTTGACTCAAGAATCAATAAATTTAGTATATTCTATTTATAAGAAAGTGATAAATCTCTAATAATACAAATCGATATTTCTCTATCCTACTGTTATTACTTACTTTGAATAAATAAATTAATCTTTCTAATCAAGAATCGTAGTTCTCTTTATTTCACTTTCAGGTCTCAACCTAAAACCCTGTAAGTTGGTTGTTGATTTGGATTTTAGTAACCCGTTCAGAACTGATGTTATATGAGACGTAAACTACAGAGCTTATATAGTGGAAGCTGAACTATATATGAGGCCAATGACCATACCATGCTTAATATATCGGTTTTCATCTGACTCGAACCGCATGAGCTCTCACCATGAATCGAACTAATGCTAAATTAAACAGATGATTAATAAAAGTGAATGATCTGAAAAGGAATTTATGGACTGAGAGTATAAGTGAAAGTGACAGACTCGAGAAAACTCACGAACACGATGTTGTCAGTATAATTTATTAATTACTAGCGTCCATTACCGGCTTCGTTGGGTTAAAATAAGAAAAACATTGTAATATGTTCTCTTAGTCAGTCATTCTTTACTATTACTCTTTATTTCTCTCAGATCGATAGAAACAAAGAAAATATAACGAAAAATCAGTCACTTTTAGTATTACTCTTTATTTCTCTCAGATCGATAGAAACAAAGAAAAGATAACGAAAAATCAGAGTCATTTTTACTATTACTCTCTATTTCTCTCAGATCGATAGAAACAAAGAAAAGATAACGAAAAATCAGTCATTTTTTACTATTACTCTCTATTTCTCTCAGATCGATAGAAACAAAGAAAAGATAACGAAAAATAAGAGTCATATTTTACTATTACTCTTTATTTCTCTCAAATCGATAGAAACAAAGAAAAGATAACGAAAAATAAGAGTCATTTTTTACTATTACTCTTTATTTCTCTCAGATCGATAGAAACAAAGAAAAGATAAGAGTAATGTTTTACTATTACTCTTTATTTCTCTCAGATCGATAGAAACAAAGAAAATATAACGAAAAATCAGAGTCACTGTTTTTACAATTACTCTTTATTTCTCTCAGATCGATGGAAACAAAGAAAATATAACGAAAAATCAGGGTCATTTTTTACTATTACTCTCTATTTCTCTCAGATCGATAGAAACAAAGAAAATATAACGAAAAATCAGAGTCATTGTTTTTACAATTACTCTTTATTTTTCTCAGATCAATGGAAATAAAGAAAATATAACAAAAAATCAGTCATTTTTTACAATTACTCTTTATGTCTCTCAGATCGATAGAAAAATAGAAAATATAACGAAAGATCAGTCATTTTTTCTAATACTCTTTATTTCTCTCAGATAGATAGAAACAAAGAAAAGATAAAGAAAAATCAGAAAATAACAAGTAATCTATATAAATAAAAAATAAATATTACTATTGTGGGCTTAATTCGGATTTAAACAGCATCAGAAGTGACACTGTTCATCTCAGCGACCTCGAAAACTATGGATTCGACACTAATATCGGTCATCTTCGATCATTTGTATTCCCCTCCAGTTTCCATAAGTTGTATTGGCAAAGTGAAACGATAAAAAACATTCCAGGCCCGAATCTCATCTATGTTGAAAATTTGATCGAGATTGGTAGGGTGGTTCGGTTCAAGAATCATTAAGTTACAAATATAATCACTATCATTATATATATATATATATATATATATATATATATATATATATATATATATATAGAGAGAGAGAGAGAGAGAGAGAGAGAGAGAGAGAGAGAGATTTAGTGAGTTCCAGAACTAATTTTTATAACAGGAGTAGGTACTTAAATATTATAAGAAAAGTGGGCAGATCAAAGAAGACTAGTGGGGAAATATAGTTAAAATAACAGGACACAATAAGGTCATTTAATTTTGACTGAAATGACCCTGATGCCACCATGAAATGAAACCTTTCACTTTAGCGTATCATGATTATACCCTTTAGGCTAAGGGGGACGGTTACACCACTACGGAAATAGACTTTCCATTTTATAAGTATAGCACACTCATATGACTGAGGTAGATAAGCCAATGATATATGAGTGGGAAGATCTGTTAATATTGGTAGTGGATAAAGCTGATGGATCAATCCAAAAAAAGACTAAAGAGTCTTTCTTTGTAATCTCTATACAATAAGCTTAAAAGTGGGGCATCAAACGGAAAATATTATAATACAACGACATCACAATGGTTCTAATATCATGAGAGGATAAGCGGTTAAAATCTATCTCTATAGAAATATAATACAATAAAGTACTATATATACACAGTTTATAAAGCAACTTGTAAAAGACGTACGTGTAATTTGAAGAGCTAAATACATAATAGCACTTTGCTTTGTCATTTCAAAACTGCTTTCTATTTCAATATAAAACATCGCTGCCATTTATACAGAGATATTTCAAAACATAAATTGGATATAAAGCATAATGGATATTTTACAACATTCTGTGAACATTAAAGATAAGAAATTATTGGTTATTATGCTTTTGTTACGAACAAACTTTGCATTGCGTTACACTTATCTCTTCTATAATATATGTTCTCAATTGACAGCAAACTTCAAGCTTCTTTTTCTCTTAATGTTTTCAAAAAAATGAACAAAAAACGTTTTACGGTCTAAATTTTCATATCATTATAATGTAACGTAGTATATAGACTGGGACATTATGATCTATTAAAGGTAACGTGTTGAGATAAAAACTTAACAACTGGAAAGGACTTTAGGTGACATTTTTTTCTTTGGTTTATTGAATAATAATTCAACTAAAAAGTTATTATGGAAAAGTAACATTTAACGGCACTCGCTCTCTTCAGGGTTTGAACCTCCATATGGTCGTCTTTAGTTCATTACTCTCGGCTGTATTGACCCCAAAGTAACGAAATTGTTTTTAAAATGTTGGAATTTGATGTGAGTGATATATAAAACCTATTTTTACATTATGTCTGAACTAACTAGAGATCTGCCGAAATAAGGTAATTGATTTACGAGATCAGACCTGATTTATTTGATAGAACACTAAGATTGTCATTTACATTACAAGCAATCACTGAGAAAAGTGTGATATTTTTTGAAGCTCATTATCTGATACAACACTATATAAGATCATTCAGTTAAGTTACAAGGCATCAGTGTCAAACGCACTGATACGGTGTATTTCTTGAAGCTTCAATTTTCTGATAGAAAACAAAAAGATCTTTCAGTTAAGTTATAGACGATAATTGGCAAATATGATAACATTTCTTCAAACTTCATGTTCGACAAAACAATACAAATCATTCAGTTAAATTACAAGGGAACACTGGCAAACATAATGTCATTTTTATAGATGGCCTTCACCTTACAGAACACTTAGATATTTCTATTAAATTACAAGAAATCAATGGCAAAAGTACTAACATTTCTTGAAGTTTCCAATTATATGATAGAACACTATAAGATCTTAAAGTTAAATTACAAGGGATGACTGTCATATCTAATGCTACTTCTTCAACTTCAATCACTTGATAGAACACTGTAAGATCTTGCAGAAAGGATCACTGGCAAACGCGGTGACATTTCTTCCAGCTCCATTCGTCTCACAGGATACCTCAAGATTTTCAGTTAAACTATGATGAGATGCAATTTCCATGCATTTGCTAAAGAGTCTATTTCAATTTTTCGAAAAATCTAACAGCACACTATCACACGAACTACATCTAATTCGTCATTCGATTCTCATACTTTGTCAATTCTTTTGTTAATCAAGATATAATGTAACGAACTGGTTTTACACATTGCACAAGTTCGAACCTTCTAACAATTTGGCTACATTGAGGCATTGTAGGTTGACAAGGAAGCCAGTAAACTACACGGTAACAATTGGCCAAATCTGTGTGGAACACCGCTTACCACAATCCACTTTGTAGTTAGAAATTAATTCATCAATGAAGGCTTAGATCATTTTAAGTTAGTCTGTGGTCAGTAATGTAAGATGGGTTGGTTGTTTTCGTTTCTATTGTCCCTTTTCAGTACCAAAGTTATGACCAGTGGCGGATCCAGGGGGGCGATTGCCCCTTCCAGAAGAGGAAACTTTTTAAAATTTTATGTATAAATAAAAGCCATCCCAGAGTTTGGAGCTCTTAAAAGTAGCTCTAAGTAGTAGTGTTACAACCCACCGCCCCCCCAGAAGTCCGTCTTGGATCCGCCCCTGGTTATGACGTATGAAGCTACAGCTTAATCCAGATGAAACTTCACCAAATATTAAAACCGAGTTTCTCGTACTAAATATGACATTCATTCTCTAATCATAAGTTATGTAAAAGTATCGCAAGTTACACTAGAGTGTTTTAGTTTAATATAAACGTTATCTTAGCAACTTTTACCTTATAACGTAACTTGTTCTTCTCCAACCTAATATGCTCTATTCTATTGTAATCTATCTAACCAAAGATAATATAACAGCTAGTAAGGTGGAGCGCTCTGACAAGGTACATTCGCGAAGTCTCCCCTCAGGATTCGTGTAAAATTGATTCAAATGCAAAGTTCTTCGCGGCCCAATGTGTATTGTACTAATTTTATGGCCCATACCGATAATTTGCATATTTACTGGCCTTCATATATCAGGAATTCAATCATACACTACTATAACGCTAGGACACAAAATTGCTTTTAGTTTCTTTAGACGTAACTAGACATGAAGGAGGGCACATACAAAACAAATTGAATCACGCACTGCTTTTCTGACAGATATTACTCACCCCGGTCGCCATCTTGGATCCGCCATATTGGATTCAACTTTCGGTTTTTCAAATGAGAATAGATGGAAGTGACACATCAAATCCATGGAGAATTTTCTCGGAAATCCATTGGTGTAGTGAGTTTTACTATAGCTTGTATCGTTTGCAAGGTATTATATGTTAAATGCTCCCAGGCACTTTGCGAATAGACATTGCAGATTTATATCAGTTACGGTTACGTTTTTGATGTAGTCAAATCAAAACAATTTCTAACTGAAAAAATACTGTAGATATAAACAAACTCTTTACAACTTTTGTGTCATTATCTTACTACATGTCTGTGAGTGATTGTTATTCTTCCATGTTATACTATAATAAGGAAGTACGGTATTACGGTTAATATGCCTAATGTAAATCCAGATACGACCAGATTTGGGTGAAGACCTACCATTTCCGTATTATCGTCTGTGTGTCTGTACATAGGTACGTTCAGAGAATATTTTGTCAACGATAAATCAGGTAAAATGTTACATATACACACGGACCCTGCACAACTTTCTATTTGGTTCAATATTCGTGACATATAACATGCAATACCTTGGAAATGGTACAAGCTACGGTAAAACTCACTTCACCAATGACTCTCCGAGAAAATTATACATGAGTTTGATGTATCACTTGCATCTATTTCCATTTGTAAAACCGAGGGTTGAATTCAATATGGCGGATTCAAGATGCCGTCCGGGGTGGGTAACATATGTCACAGAAGCAGTACTTGATTCAATTTGTTTTGCATATGCCCATAATCATGTCCATGTACATCTAAAGAAACTAAAATCAACTTTGTCCTAGCGTTATAGTAGTGTATGGTTGAATTCCGGATATACGAAGGCCCATAAATATGCAAATTACCGGTATGGGCATCTAATTAGTACAATACACATTGGGCCGCTTTGAATTTTGTATTTGAATCAATTTTACACGGATCCCGAGGAAACACTTCGTGAATGTACCTTGTGAGACAATTGGCTGGATATTGTAAAGCCTGTCTGTCGTGGATTGAGGCTGAATTTTTTCAGCATTCATTTTATTAACATAATTCATTTTTCATCTTATTAGGTTTAAGAACAAAATCGTAGGATGTAAAGCTTAAATATACAATAGTCAGTGGTGTGGCTCTGTATTCCAGCTCTATTGGAAGCAAGATAATGTAATTCGGAATGGCTTACACTGTGAGGTTGATCTTACATGATGATCTATTCACCCACCAACTCCACTGGATATATATGCCCTGGTCGTGGCTCGAACCCCGTCACTATTTGATTCCGTTCTTTCGTACTTCCTAAGGAGGCAAAACTCAACTCAAAAATACAACACAAAACAGAGATAATTTATCCAACATTGATCGAATTAAATTATTTCCGTTTTTAGACAGTAATAATTTTGTCGATAAGATAAAATTTTGGAAACACTCAGCGTACGTTACAAAAAATAAGTCCTTATAACATACCAAATACGTGGGTCGTTCAATATATGTTTCCCTAGGCTGTAAAAAAAAAAAAAAAAACTTCTTTAACATACATTTGTAAGCTATACACACATATGTAGATGGGTCCTTCCTCACTTTTCCACATAATTCCCATCGAGATTCAGGCATTTGTCCAACCGTTGTGCCAATTTGTCTAAACTCTTTGCAAATAAATCATGGCTCTGGCTTTTAGCATTCTCCTTACATTCCGCTTCCGCACGTGTCTTACCGTGCTTCGTCCGATTATCACCTATTCCATTTCTTGTCAATCACCTTAGAGGACCCCAATTAAAATCCCTAGTAGAGGTATAAGATGCACTTGATACCTTCTTCGCTTCACGGCCCACCAAGTTCTACCGCGATGGAATCCATGGCCTTCCAGAATGTTGGCTGAAGGTCGTCGATGCTGATGGTTACTATTTTTGATTTTTCAAGTAAGTCTTAGGTGATATATCGATGTTCGAGGAGTGTGGGTGAAAAAGTGACAAAACTTTCTTGGTTATCTTTATATAATTCGTTCACCGGAGTTTACCGGATTCAATAAAGACAAACATGGCAGAAAGAGGTTAGCATTGCGTGCAAACATTCACTAAGTTTTTTTAAACCCCTTCGGTCCCAGACTACCAATCTTTTATAACCATCTTTCAATTGTTTGTATGCTGCATCATTTGAAATCATATTTTTCAATTTATTTTTCAGAATTTGAATTTGTTTACTGTTTTACAAGAAAATACTATGTCCAGGTTTGTGCCCATTGGTTCAGTAACAAGCAATTGCATATCTAAATATTTGTGAACAATTATGATACATTTTATTCCGTTTCTTGCTATACTACACCTTTCTTCTGACATACACCGTATAATTACATCGTTGTGGCACAATAAAACAACAGCTACATTTATATACTCAAAATAGCATGAACGGAATACTATAATATTTTATTTAGTAATGTTTTCTTTACATTTTCCCCTTTCTTGAGAACATAACGTGACATCAAATTGTTTGTTGTGTTTCTGAATATCCATTTTCTTATTTTTGTGAAACAAATTAAAACAATTTTCGTCTCTACTTCTCAGAAACAAGCATATAGTCAATGTTTTCGTTCTTTTTATTCTTAGAGGAGAGCTAATACAGAAGATGTTCTAAATTTCCTTTATGGTTCAAATATCAACGATTCAGATAATGATCCAGATTTTATGGATGATAACTCCAATAATTCTAGCAGTGAAGATAGCGATGGCGGTGTTGCAAGAGACGAAAATGGTAAACAATAAATTGTATTCGTTATCTAATCTAAAGATTGAATTATCTACACAAAGTTATTTGGCCAATCACAAGTTTGTTCACTTAGAAGATGTCGCACTATAGATAATTGAAGTGGCCACATTTTGAAATGGCCCTCTGTCGTATATTTGGATTCTACAAAAAAAAATTCTTGGTTGAACAAAAGTGGACACAAGTCTGAGGTAGTTAAAATTCAAATTTGAACGTGTCGCACTACAAATAAATGGACACGCCTCTGATTGGCCAAATAACCTCGTGTATGTAACTCAGTTCTTTAGAACAGATAACGAGTACAACAATTTATTGCTTCCCATTTTCGTCAGTTGCAACACCGCCATTGCTATCTTCAGTGCTAGAGTTACTAGAGCCATTATCCATAAAATTGGGTACATATCTGGATCGTCGATATCTGAACCCTAAAGCAAATCTAGAACATCTTTTGTGGTAGCTCTCCAAAGAATGAAAAGAACGAAACCACGAAAAAAGAACGAAGCTAATAATCGCCAAGTCTTTGAAACTTTAATTGTTTACCACAAAAATACTTGATTGTAGCAATAAGATATTTTGGTGAAAATGATACTTGCTTTTTGAACTTACAAAAGCTGTGTTCCACCAACACCTGTTATCTAAAAACAATTGAAAGGCAGTTGCCATTTGCACTCGAGCTTATCGAAAAAAAAAAATGTGTGTTGTGTTCAGACGTCCACGTGTGTGTATGCCAGGAATTCATCGAGCAGATTTAATGAAACGATCAGGAAAACTATATCAATTTGTGTGCACAAATGCGGACATAGGGATCGAAGGGGTTAACAAAAATAAACCTAGTGCACCCAGTGAAGTGCATTTTTCTTCGTTAAGAAGGCTAGGAGTAGTAATTTCGTAAATAATGACATATATAGGTTAACTGAAAGTGAATTCGTTCTTTTGTCCTGCTTTACCAACATTACCTAATTGTTAACATCCTGTGATTTTTATCTCTGAGGGTACATAAAATATCTGACAGACATTGATTTAGATAAGACTAAAATTTAGAAAATTTAGAAACAAAACTAAAGATATTAAAAAGGATACAACTTGCATCGTAAACTTTCCTTCGGGATTTCTGCACATTAAAAAAAGAAAGAAAAAAAAAAGAGTAAGAAGAGGTAGCTAATCAAGTTTGGAGAAATACTACAGATGTTCGTTATGTAATTCTTTCCAGATGTGGCAACCATCAAATTTGTAATTTAGTACCCCCAACAAGGTTTGTAACGTAGTAAGGCAAATATGCAGGCATTTATTCCGCGAGAGATATACCCCAGCTTTTGTTGAGTTCAAATTCAACATGAGGACAAATTATACTAATATTTGAAAAATCATCCCTAAAATTTGACTAAATTTACAGAAAAGTCGGGATTTCGGGGGAAGAGACCCACCCCCTGTGCACATTCCTTGCGTAGGTCGTTCGTCAACAGTAGCGGCTTCTGCCACGATTCTTTGCCCATAATGTCACATGGCATAGGGTGTTTGTACACCAGATCCTTGACAGGGCGTTAACTCAGGTGATGCTGGTGGTCAGGATAGAAGATCAAATTCAGTTGCAGTTTACCTATACACTCCATAGTTGCGAAACTGCTACTACTAGCGTTCCTAGAGGGAAAAGGATGCAACTCCACCAAAGGCCCTACTACGTTTCATTTTTACAAAACGTTTGTAGAATGTTTTAGAATCTGATCAGGCGCGCACCCAGAAACTTTTGTTGGGTGAGAGGTCTGATACTACAAGCCATTATGTCTATGTAAGTTATCAAACTGATATTATTTTGCACCCGAAAAGACGATAAGTAATTCTAAAATACTTCCACCTATATTTTCAGAAAAAAAACGTTATAAAACTCGATTACTTTTATAAGAGAAAGAGTACAGATAAGATGTAAAATCAAAGTTTCTTGCTACGTCAATCATTTCACTGTTAAATACGTATAGTTTTATTGAGGAAGTGAACAAATGTATGTTGAGTTAGGAAGTTTTTTTTGGGGGGGGAGAGTCCGGACCCAGTGGGCCCTTCATATTGGTGCACCCCTGCATCTGATGATTAAATTTGAGCTTTTGAAATAAAACATCATCATAACATAGAAAATCATATAACTTTTGAGGTGTCCGTTAGGATTAATTAATTAATTTATTTGCCAATAAGATCGTTTCATTGTCACTTAAGATTATGAAATGAAATGAAATCTTTAAGTTTTACGTGCCACAGTTATGCCAGGCTAGGCGAAAGGTGACAGTGATGATGAGAAATGAATGAAATGGTGGAATGAATAAAGTGGGGAAAATGGAAGAATCCCGAGAAAACCCACGCACACGGTGTTTGTCCACTTGGCGCGAGTTGGGATTGAACCAAAGACCCCATGCAGCAGAGGTGAACACTCGACCACTAAGCCACCGCGACCCTCTCACTTAAAATTAAGAAACAAAACAGCGATATCTAAATTCTTGACTTACAATTGGTTGAAATGGTTAAACTACTACTTCGACTACTTGAGAACTAAACAAAAAAATGTAGTTATTCCTAAAATGAAGTCATATTGCGTTTACCAATTGTACTCAATATCTCAGATAGGTCAGAATAAAAATAATGAAACGCTCACTCTCCTATCACAATTGAATAGCAAAAGAAATTTTAAGAATTAAGAATAAAATTAATATTCCGTAGGAACCGATATTATTGCGAAGCTGCCTGTTTCTACTGAGTAATCTTCAAATAATAATTTGTCCCTGACGTCTACATGCTTCACTGAAGATAAACAAAGCAAGTAGTTCGTGGCGGAAAATTTTCTGCATCTCTCCCCTCTTTTATTCTGCGTCAGTCAGGGTAGGTAGCAGAAAGAAACAAAGAAAGAAAAATTTTCTTTCTTCCAAAAAGCCAATACTGGAAACATTATTGATTTATTGATTTCACTTTTTTTTTGTCAATTTTCTTCTACTGTATTTTTGCTTACAGTGCATAATACTGTCTGCTGTCGAAACAAAAAAAAATATTCTATGCAAACCCATGAAATCAATATAACCAATTTAAAAGTCGAAGGTGTCGATTCGTTAATTTATTATATATACTTAAAGCTTCGGAATATCAATTTGTTTTAATGTACAGTCTTGTGTAAGAAACCTTGGCCATCCATTTTGCTTTGGAAGACCATTTTATTGTAACTGTATATATAGGAAGCGCTAATACTTTCGCTCCAAAGAATCAGCAGTTGTTTGATTTTATTCCAAATGTAGGTTAGAATTCAGGAATTTTCAACGAGAGATGGGTAGCCAGATCTTATTGAACAAAACTGTACATAAAAGAAAGTTTTGTAGAACAACTAAGGTAACATAATAAAACGAGGGATGATCAGAAAATAAGGTTACAAAACCTACAATAAAACGTGTTTACGTATGTTATTTCATACAATTAATACACACAACAGATAGTACACACTCTAGGTTATTTTTCCACGTAGTCCCCATATCATTTGATGCACTTGTCGCATCGTGAGATGAGTTTGAAGATTCCCTCCTCGTAAAAATCCTGTCCCTGTGTGTTCAGCCACGTTTTCATCACAACAGACTTTTTGGCACTGCAGAATATTGTGCACAATATGATGAACACATTGAGATAATATAAAGACCCGGAGGTGCCCTTCCCAATGTCTCAGTATTGATTCGAGCAAACTTTCGACACTATTCTGCGGCGTGCTGACGAGATACTACAGTCTCTCTGTAAACCTCTATCAGCTGCCGGTGAATTTCAGCCGCGGTTACAAGTTTCGCCCACAGAAATCGAATAATTGAGCGAACTTCTTCGCGAAACCAGTTTTTCAAACAAATCACCATTGTGTTTACCTACAGCTAGCGCTGCAGGTGGCGGGTAGCTGAAACTCTGCACAGTTGCCAGATTCCATGTAGTATTAAAACTACCACACACTCCTCATTCCTCTATAACAGACGAAACTCTAGAAATATCGGCCTAGTTTTCTTAGTTTCTGATTTTCTCTTTCGTACCTATTGCAAAACTAGAATTCAAAAATTCGCTCTCATTCGAGAATTACCATGTGGAGTAACGGACGGACTAAATTTAGAACCGTATGAGGCTCACTAGCGTGATTCTAATAACAACAATATGAACGATGGAAAAGTTTTTACAACAGTGAACTAGAGTGTATGATTAACGATTCCAGTATTCGCTTGGAGCAACCGAGATAAATCCATAATTAAACCTCAGTCAAGGTTACGGGTCTTCAGATCCGAAGCCTAAATCTTCCGGCTTGTGAAGTGACTTACGATACTCACTATTTGCTTCTCAGTATTTCTTGAGCGTGGATCCATTGATTTTGGCGACTTTGAAACTCAAGTGAATGCCACATGCACTAATGTTGATTCCCAACAGACAAGAGAGCAAAGGTTCTTCTGAGATCGCCAAGAGTCAGGTGAACTAAATTTCCCATTTGCTTAACGAAACGAGTAATGTCAAATCAGTAGATATAAGTGGGAAACGACAAAGCGTACCTGACTCTGTATAAGAGATTACACAATGTATAAAGTTCCCACATGCATAACAAAATCTATACTCCTACTAGAAACAGGATGTAGGAGTATTTCCTCCTACAAAGCACCTACACACATGCTCACATATTAGAAGAAGAAGAAAAAAAGATACCTCACTACCTTTGTCCTGTTTCTCAACACAAAACACGTAGAGAGGAAATCCTCTCATGCCGCTTAGCGACGTTGTCGTTTGACTTATGTACTGAGAAAATACCATGGATTCTGCTTCAGGAAACATATACCATATATCATAAGGGGCCAACATATCTGTTAAATTTTAACAGAGTAAGCTTTTAGCTTAATTTACGTGTAAAATTATTCCATAGACAGAAATATATATACTAATTGAGCCTTTAGAGCGACTATATTAAATCAGTCTTTCTTCAGAGACGAAAAAAATACAAATGAAAAACAAAACAATTTTTAAATTGAATTTCTATTACATTTGCAATATATAGAATCCCTTATTTGAAAAATTACATCCAAATAAAACTTATAAAGTACATCCATTATCTCCGTTCAGATTTTGTGTTTATAAACCACATACGTCATCAGTGGAACGATCGTCTGTGTGTATATGCCACACATGTCTAAAAAGGCTCTCTTTAGGAACGGCTATCAGTCTTCCCTCAGAGGTTCAAATAAAATGGGCGCCTGAAAAAAAACCTGAAGCCTACAATTGGGTATTGAATGACTTCTTTGACCAATTATACGCAAATGAAGCTTATAAAGCACACCCGTCCTGACCGGAACGATTGGTTGTGCGTTTATAGGCCACGCCTATCTCTAAAGGCTCTCTTTAAGGATAATTATCAGTCTTCCTTCAGAGACTGAAATAAAATGCACGTCCGAGAAAACCCTGAAGCCTACATTTGGATATTGAATAACTTATTTTGACAAATTATAGGAAAATAAAACTTATAAACCACACCCGTCCTCAACGGAATGATAGACTGTGCGTTTATATGCCACGCCCGCCTTTAAAGGGTTAATTGTAAAGCTTGATAAAAACTCAAAGGTGCATTGGCTCAAAACTTAAAACTTGCCGGTGTGTCATATCCTCTGCCTAAGAAATCAACCAGTATTTTTACCACTACGGATTGGATTGCAATAGACAGACAGAGTCACTTATAATTAGAAAAAATAGAGAACAGTATACATTAAAATCTAACTTGTACTACTGAAGATAATCATGCAATGGTATACATAAATTGAAATTAAAGCAACAAAACTAATACATTTTCACCTTTGAGTGCTTATCCAATTAATTAAGACCTTATTAGTCACAATAACTCATTCACATTTCCTTTATTAGCGATATTCTCTCCACGTATCGGGGTGGAGGCTGACTTTCACTTGCACATACGAGTAAGTGGCTTTCTAATACTTTTTTAAAGTTTTTGAAACAACAGAAATTCTTATTGAAACAAAATATCTATGCACTTATCTCATCGAAGTTCTGAGTTTCAAGAAAATCCAAATAATAGACAATACTCCACATTTACTCTAAGCAATAATATAACTAAGCGTTTATCAAACTGTGGTTCTCGAGGTCTACTCTTGGTCCTCTTACACAAATGAGCCCTGGTAAAGATAGTAAAGAGGATCACACGAAAGGTATACTGTCAACAGCAAAAGTATCTGCCTCTCTGACTGCTATGGCCCCATTAGCTCGGGTCAAGTACTTTTGTTGCTATCACCAACGCCTAGACAAATGCAACCCAATTTTCACCTAGGATTTCAACCAGCAGACCACAGTTGGTAATCCTGTGCAGCACTAAAAATTGCTTCTGCTGTGAAATTGATGCACAAAAAAAAAAAAAAAACATTTGAAGATTAATTTCTATTGTTTAGAGCAGCGTTTCCCAACCGGTGTGCCACGCAAGACATAGGGAAAATGTATATTTGTATTTCACATTACTATGAGCCTCTACTATGAATCTACAATTTTAAGTTTCATACTGACTTACTTTTCTGTACATTTTTAATGTTCAAAAAAGTATTTGTTATCATTGTTATGACCATTATTGCTTCTTTATTGTTGCAGACAATTTCGTAACTTGAAATTTTAAAATATCATTCAATCCTTTTGACAAAGCAAACATGCATACAAATTACCTACATTTGTGTTTTAAAAGTAAAAGAGATTTATTTGTTCGTTCATTATTTACTGATCTTCCTTCTTCGTGAAAGGTTGGATACGGTTTTCGGAAAAGGAATTGTATATTTAGAAACCTGAGTCCTATATTTCATTGCAATTGTTGTCAAGTTTTAAATTGGAATGGAAAATATGCATAATGATTTATCGCGGGGGGAAACCAGCGATCGAGCTTTCTTCTCTGTGGGGAGATCAGTAATCACAGAGAAAAAATACCACTGTATTTTATATTTACAAATAATAATAATAATAATAATAATAATAATAATAATAATAATAATAATAATAATAATAATAATAATAATAATAATAATAATAATATCTAAGAGTGTGCCACAAGAATTCAAGTTACACCTGTAGTGTGCCACAAGTTGAAAAAGGTTGGGAAACGCTGGTTTAGAGTGTCATATATCAGTAATATTATAATTCGTTCTGTGCATACTGTATTATTTCATTACATACTGTCCCAGCCCTCGCCAAGTGAACTTTGTGGTGGACAAACACCGTGCTGGTGGGTTTTCTCGGGGTTCTCCCGTTTCCTCCCACTTTCTTCATTCCACCATTTCACTTATCTCCCATCATCACCGTCTCCTTTAGCCTAACCGGCATAACCGTGGGACGTAAAACTTAAAGATTTCATTTTATTTTTTCATTACATACTGCATGTGAGAAGAAAGAAAAAAAAACACTTGTCATACTTGAGTTAGAAAGTGAACTCAAAATTCAAGTCTGGAACGGTTTAAAGAAATAAATTTGTAACTCTCCATTCATGGATCTATTCCGACTCCCTGCCATTCTAGTATCTCTTTCCTTCTATAAATCAGAAGATTTGGAATATCTCAGGGAGTATGGATTGAAATTAAAATTGAAACACGTCAAAAGTTTCGGAACTGCGGAGGTATGAACCCTGATAGGAAGTTGATGCAGTAACCACTTACCTACGCAGACCATTTAATTCGTGTGGCACAGAATACATTAGCTACTTGAAAACCTTTCATGTAAGAATAGTCCAGATATTAAGACCTGTGTGAAGAGACAATCATTGAAGTAAGGGACAAGAAAAACGACCAAAATCGTCATTAGTTTCAATGGCGTTTTTCGTCGTTTATTTTTGTTCCGTGCTTTTAGTTGAATTACTCATTTTCCTCAGGTCAGAAACTGATCAAATAGATCTCTTCAAAATATCTTGAAATATTCTTCAAGTTGAGGCTGAGATTTTAATATTGGTTCCGCGGCCTAGGAAGAAGCAAATATGGCAGACGTTGTTTCGTTAATTTTTAAATTGAATCAAGACTCCAGGAATATTAATTAGGTTTCGAAAAATTTTAGAGTAAATTATGCTTAACAAATATACTATCTTCGTAACTATTTCTTTTAATTCGTAACCTTTACACGAACTACTTGCAGCTTCGTTGTACCGTAAGAAATTATCAAGCGGAAGACCGGGGTTTGAGTCCCGTAGTATCAAGAGCTGTAACTTTCAATTATTTGCTGCAAAACCCAATCATGGCTAGCTGACAAAACCTATTCTGAAGCAGGTAAGAAAGAAGTATGATGATCGTGGAAAAAATAGAATTCGAGATTCCAAAGGATTTACACGTTTCAGGGCCCCTATATGAACGATTTTTTTCATACGTACAAGGTATAACAAAAAGGCACGCCAAAATTTCAGGGGTGGATTCCTTATGGGTAGACAAGAAAAAAATTACATATGACCATATGTCAGGAAATGCATCGTAACAGAGTTACGGCCATTGATCCGTCTGATGCTGTGAAATAGTCACATTCTGATCGCCCCGTAATGATACTCAATTTAAACCTCAATAGCTCACCTCCTAATTGAGCTAGGAAGATAATTTTAGTATCAATGTGTTCCTGAAGAATGAAGCTTTCGATTGATATGCATTTCATGTGTGTGGAGGATACCACGGTAGACGTGGGAGGGTACCTATGTGATGCAAAAAACAAAAAACAGGTATTTTCCCTCCCTGGTCCGCCGTGGTACACCGCACATACATAAAATACATACCAGTCGAAAACCTCATTTTTCAAGAATACATTGATACTAAAATTATCTTCCTAGCTTAATTAGGGGCTGAGCTATTGACGTTTAAATTGAGTCACATTAAGAGGCGATCAGATTATGACTATTTCACCGCATCAGACGGGTCAATGGCTGTAACTCTGAAACAATGTATTTCTTGACATATGGTCATATGATTTTTTTTGCTTGTCTACCCATAAAGAATCCACCCCTGAAATTTTGCCATACTTTTTGTTACACCCTGTATATTTGCATTGTGCAACGACCGACCAGACGTATTTAATCTGCGAGAGACTAGAGGAAGACGCCCACCAAGAAAGTAGAAGAATATTGTGTCCAGCCAGGAAGTGTAGGACAGTACGTGCAATGTGAGGGCGTTTGTTATCCTGCTGCAATGTAGTTCACTGAAGGACAGCAATAAAGAGACTACAACCGGGTCTAATATCTCATTAATGTAGCATTGTTGTGCTATTAAATGTCCGCCTATGCATAAAAGGCACTAAATCCAACGCACTGCACCCCACACCATAACGCTCGGTGTTGGACCGACGTGGCGATGAAAAATCAGATGTCACCCAGCCTAGTGCTACGGTAGCGACAGATACGGATGTAACTGCCATTACAATGCTCCAGACAGAAGTGAGATTCGTCTGAAGAGAGATATCCCGTTACTCGTCTCTTCATGCGCGAGGTTCGCGACACTACTGAAGTCTCCACACCTATGCTGTGCAGTCAGCGGAAACTGCAGTAATGGACGCCGTATAAATATGTTTCGGTTACCCACACAACGTAAAATCGTTCGTGGGGACACTGAACGCTGTGCAAAAGCCACCAATGTTTGCGCCATCGTACGGTGGCTGTCAGGTCCGCCGGAAGTATAGACACAACTCATCTGTCTATTGGTATGTATTTTATTTTTGGACAAAATGTTTTCCTTTAAATGGTAATATTATAGAATTATGTTAAATCATTGACTGGTTGTTTGTTTTAACGTTCGTAGGTGAAGCTCTAAGTTTAACCTGTCTTTCCACTGGGAATTGGACCTGGACTCCCCACTAACTAGGGATGATTCCATACCGGGACCAAGTACCTGGATAAAACCTATATATCGTCTGAGAGTTCTTGCCATGAGAAGAACGAAACCGTTTTCCAATCACGGGCAACCCTACAATCTGACACTATAAGAGGCCAGTTCGTTATATGTCACCTTCGTTATATATTCGTTCAATTGAAAGCACGCCATTTGCAACACTGTGATATTTAAACTTGGTTGACAACACGCACAATCTAGAATAGTTGGGGGATGGTCACACACAACGTCTTTTTGCTATAGTGTCGTGTAATGTTTCTCCCAAGCTTGGTGTATAATCGTCTCATCGTACGAACCTGTTTCACACCTTCTCATGTTTACAATTGGTTGGCAACACTGACATACTGGGGTACTTGAGAGAGGAATACCTCCACAATATATTTTCTCTAGTAACGAGTGGCGTCTATGCCACGTTACATGGATATACCTGGTACATCCAGTGGTAGAGAAATCATCTGCCACATTGTATTTACAATTTGTTGGCAACACTGACCAAATGGGTACGTTTGGGTGCAAAGTGATTTTACCAAACCCTTGCCCGAGCCACGTTCTACCAATGAGCCAAAAAGGAACATGATGGGCTAAGGTGCTAACGCGTGATGCATCGTAACATTCATTTTTAATTATGTTGAATATGCCATACATATGGTCAGAAACACCAACAAACTGGCTCCTTATAGGATCAGGTTGCGGGTTTGCCCGTGATTTGAAAACAGTTTTGTACTTCTCATGGCAAGAGCTTTCAGACGATGTATAGGTTTTATCAAGGTACTTGGTCCCGGTATTAAATCATCCTTAGTAAGAGTAAGAACACCAAAAGAGCTTATTATTAATTTGATTAACAACATTTAATATCGATGAACATTCCCTTTGAAATAAGCTTTGAAAAGTAGGATTAAACACCACTTTTTTGATCAAACTTTTACTTATCGTTCTTCTAGTATGCAACGCCATTTTGTTCGAGCCGAATGTAAGCTCTCGGGCTTTCTTCGTTGTATATTCTTGAGAAACCATTTCTAGATGAACAAAGTGAAAGATAAACTCATCTCGCTAAGAAGAACACGAATTTTCTCCCACTCGTGCCTCAAAAGACAAAGTTCTTAACGTTTTGTAATCCGTTTATGATGACATGAAACAAAAAGCTCGCTTCTTGAAGACAATGGATATGATGTTCATTTACTAAACTCAACCAGAGTCTTTTCTGCTAGCACTAACTAATCGCTTTTACTAATCTCTTTAGTCAAATCTTTGTGTTTTCTCTCCGTTCCTCTTTTTCTTTCAAGATTAGAATGGGGACGGGGGCGGAAGAAGAAGAGAATGACAATGAAAAATATCTTTAAAATTTCTCAAGCGGAAACTTCCTTTAACATAAGACATCAAATTTGCATAACAGGTACATAAATAGATAAGAAACCTACGCCACAAGATGTTATATAAGTATATTAACATTATTAAACGTTATTAAGGTAATGTGTTTAACATAACACGCGTTAATACGAAGCGTGTGGTTTAAATAAGATGTAGAAGGAACTGTTGGTAATTTTACACTCGTAACCATGAGCCATATTGCTGTCTCATTCTTACATCCGTTAGTTTATATATGAAGATAAATGTAAAAGTCCGACTATGTCGATAGAAGGCAGCACATTTCCAATAGGTATTTTCTGAGGAGTGACAATATTCACAAAAATTCAATTATATATCCCACTAGTTTATCTATGAAATTCAATGTAAAGGCTCGACTACGTCAATATGTATTTTCTAAGGTGTGACAATATGCACAATAATTCAATCATACTTCCCACTGGTTATATACAAAAATGAATGAAAAAACTCGACTATGTCAATAGATGGCAGTTTATTTCCCACATATTACCGATGTATGTATTTTCTAAGCAGTAACTGGAGATTATCAGTGCGTACGGTATTTAAACGAAATCGATTAACTATCGATCAAATATTTACAAATACTCGAAAAGTATTGGGAATACAATACCCCGGTATATCAACTATTTTTTGATTTTAGAAAGGCTTACGACTCGGTTAGGAGAGAAACATTATACAACGTTCTTTCAGAACTTGGAATACCGAGAAAGCTACTTAGATTAAGAAACAAGGAGATGCGTTGTCGCCATTATTATTCAACTTTGTTCTGGAATACGCTATAAGGAAAATCAAAGGTAGCAACCAGAGCCTAGATTTGAACGGTACTTACCAGGTTATGGCGTATGCTGATGATGTAAATTTAATAGGGGATGACAGGAGAACAATAGAAAGAAACACAGAGATTTTATTAAACGCTTGTAGGGACATGGGTCTAGAAGTAAATGCAGAGAAAACTGAATACATGGAAGTGCGTCGGGACCGTAATACAGCAGCAAATTATAGATACGTTAAAATATTAAATAATACTTTTGATAAAGTGGATACTTTCAAATATCTAGGATCAATATTAATAGACGAAAAGCATATTCACGAAGAAATTCAATGTCGACTAAAAGCAGGGAATTCATGTTATTATTCAGTTCAAAATCTCTTGTCGTCACGAATTCTGTCGAGGAATTTGAAGCTTAAAATATATAAAACTATAATCATGCCTGTTGTTCTATATGGTTGCGAAACCTGGTCGCTTACTCTGAAAGAAGAACATAGACTGACAGTATTTGAGAACAAGATCCTGAGACGAATATTCGGACCCACGAGGAACGGGAATGGGGAATGGCGGAAACTTCATAACGAGGAACTACATAATTTATACGGTTTACCCAACATTGTTAGGGTCGTCAAGTCTAGGAGGTTTAGCTGGGCGGGTCATGTAGCTAGAATGGAAGAAAGTAGAAACGCTTTCAGTCTTGACTGGAAGACCAATCGGAAAACGAGCATTAGGAAGACCTAGGCGCAGATGGGAGGACAATATTAAGATGGATTTCGCAGAGATAGGAATACAAAGTAAAAACTGGATCCAGTTGGGTAAGGATACAAGTCAGTGTAGAGCTTTTGTGAACGCGGCGTTGAACCTCCGGGTTCCATATGCCATAGAGTTAGTTAACAATATTCATAATAATTCAACCATACGTCCCACATATTTATATATGAAAAGCGATGTAAAGGCTCGATTATGTCAATAGATGGCAACTCATTTCCCACATATTTCCAATGTAATTTCTAAAGAATAACATGTTCACAATTATTCAATCACACTTCCCACTAATAGTTTATATACGTACATAAATGTAAACGCTCGGCTATGTCAATAGATGACAGTACATTTTATACACATTTCCAATGCATTTTTTAAGAAGTGAGAATTAAACCACAATTAAATCAAAGTCGAAAGAGGAATATCTAAAACTTCGTTGACTTGAATATATATTCAGAGGATAATTTGTTCATTTTTAAAATATTAATGAAAAGAAAACTTGAACAAAACTCTTGTTCAAGTCATTCAAAACTATTTGATGAAAATGACGTCAACACTGACGTCATTTTTTTAATTCAGTAGTTTCGTTCAAGAGATTTTGTTTCGGTCCCTGTTCTAAACAATCCGATTCAAGAACATTCAGTAGCCAATAAGAGCTCGAGTTCATTAGTATTAGCAGTTGATACTCTTCGTTAAGAAAAGTAGCACTTCTATCACAAATATATGGCAAAACATCGGACACAAATTCATGAAAAACAAAATCCTTTAGGCAGGGGGTAAAAGTGGATCTGAAAAGGTAGGGGGGCGCATGACGTTACACCGTCCCCCGTGCCTATCTTTGACCATTGTAATTTTTCTAGAAACTGGGAGGACGCCTCAGATATTTTCTGCAAGTGGCGGGACGTCGTCGCCCGCGTTACCCCTCACTTTTACCCCTGCCTTTAGAGAAACTGTTACGTACGGTGAACCGAACAACGCCAACTATTAATATTCACGCAAAAGAGATGATACTAATGTAAACCTAACCCAAAATTACTCGTACTGTCACTTTCGTGTATACATATAAGGATAAATATTTGGTGATATTTGAGGGGACAATGCGGGCCATATAAGCAAGAAACACTACATTTTCCAATGCCAATCATTGTCCCGTCTTTAAGTCTACCTTACTGCTTAATGTAGAAACAACTTAACATATTGTTAAAAGAACCAAAAATTTTCGGATATCGGGACGGAACTTTGTTGCCGTGACTCAACGTTTGATTACCATTACGCAAACTTTTGCTTAGCAGTACCAAGCCGTTTTTGTTTTTATGTATATGTGTAATTTACAGTAGTTTACTAACTACTAGTAAAAACAACAACAGTACGTACATAGTGGATATGATAACAACAAGACAACCTCGAGAGATACAATATATTAATATCCACTCAACTATAGAGCCACTCACGTTAGTCAAACATTACGCGTGTCACTAATTTTACACTGAGAAAATGAAATAACATCTTTAGTTTGACGCTCCACAATTAGTTACATTCTATAGCCCAAAACAGAAAACCTGAAAGAATGATTATGGAACAAAAGAGAAAACGGATGTGTCAAGAAAATTGAACCACATACCTTTTTCCACAGTCTATGCCTGATTTAACGATCAAGCGATATTTTCTAATTCAAAAATCGATATCAAAGATATTACTGATCGATTTTCGATATTTTGATATCTGATATTTCAATACTTTTCTACATTTAATTATTTTTTTTTAATATTTCGATATTTTCCAATATTTCTCAATGTTTTGATGTTCTATATTTTCTATATTTCTATTTTTCACGGTATTTCAATATTTTTTATACTTCACTCTCGGTGTTTTTCTATATTTTAGTACTTTCCCGTAATTTGCTATTAAATATTTCAATATTGGGATATTATTTTTATGTTTCGGTATTCATATTTCAATACTTTTAATATTTGACATATCGATATTTTTTCTATTTCGGTATTTTTCAATATTTTGGTATTCAACATTTCCATGTATTTTGCTATTTCCGTATTCAATATTTTTCTATTTTTGTACGTATTTCGATATATTGATATTTCATCAGTATCGATTTTTGATATCAAGTTGGGATACACTCCAAATGACCTACAATGGATTCAAAATGGTTTTGTACAAGAAATGAGCGTTGTACAATTGAATTACCATATCATACATAACGTTACATTTTGTTCTTCTGTTAGAACATGACAATTTTCCAGATTTTTAAAAATATATTTAGTGCTACTAGACTAAAACCTTAATGTTGTTTCTAGGAAGAGAGTGTGTAGCTTATAATAGTAATTAGTATTAATAGTATTAGAGACTTATTCTAATTTTATAGAGCTAATAGAATTAAAGGATGATTAATTTACAGGGTCCGCGGTGGCTCAGTGGTAGAACGTTCACCTCTGAGTGCATGGGATCCCTGGTTCGATCCCAGTTCGCGCTAAGTGAACTTTGTGGTGGACAAACACCGTGTGCGTGGGTTTTATCGGGGTTCTCCCGATTCCTCCCACTTTCTTCATCCCATTATTTCATCCATTACTCATCATCACCGACTCCTTTAGCATAGCTGACACAACCGCGGGACGTAAAACTCAAAGATTTCATTTCATTTTTGATTAATTAACAAAATGAAGTTAGGCCGATGAACTTCATCACAAAAATCTTATTGTCATGATAGTAACAAGATGAAAACTATCTGATGAATGAGTAATTGTGCAAATACCAGTACAGTCTGATCTCTATGATTGTCTATCCGTACTATAAGCACGGTATAAAATCACGAATATCCTTTCTTCTTTTAAAGAAAATTAAAATATCGACATGAAAATTAGGGATGCCAGATTTTTTTTTTTAGAGAAAAGAAAAAGAAAGATTTTACGATTTCTAGTGAGAAAATAGGAAGATACTGTATGCGATATTTAGAATATACGTATAACAAACACATATCTGGTTTCACTAGTAACGGAAAAGAATTTTAATTGGAAACAGGAGCAGTTTTATTAAGAGTATTGCAACACATGAAACACAGAAATATGTATACTACAATTCCCGGTGGGAACTCGTGTGGATGGGCTATATCTGGCAATTGCTTGATCATTAATGTAGAGAATAAAGGACATCAATTAGTGCGACTGACGAAATACCTGTCAATTCGTCAACAGCAAGAGAAAAGTAATACATTCATATAATTTTAGTAAAGTTTTTTTTTTTTTTTAATTTGAGCTGCAATGAGGTGAACGCGCTTAGTGAAATGAAATCTTTCTGTTTATCGTCCTACGATTATGTCCTTTAGGCTAAGGGAGGCGGCTAATTAATTTAAGTGAATGATGATAGCAGGAGGTCACGGTAGTAGAGGGTAGGGGGTTAATCCGAACATTTCTACACTTTTACTTGAGGTATACTCTCTTCGCCAGAGTGGTTACCTGCCGAAACCATATCTTCATTCACATCCTCTCCATTTGAAAATGGCGTGCTGTGCTTAACAGTTGGTGAGACGTGAGACACAGATACAGACACTTACGTTTGCGGCTAAAAGTAGGCGACAGATACAACAGTATGTTGTATACTTGTATTCTTTATTGTATACTTGTATTCTCTTTTTATCTTCGAGCAATATTTGGTTTATAAATATGTACAAAACAGTTTATTTTATACAAGAAGAAAAAGAAAAGAAATAATATAAAATTAATATATATATTGAATAGATATAATTGAATGTTGATATGTAACTAAGAACGACGAACTGAAGATTGTCATAGAAACAACAAACAAGTTATAACGTAATGCAGCGTTTCCCAACCGGTGTGCCGCGAAGGGACCGCTGGTGTGCCGCGAAGGGACCGCTGGTGTGCCGCGAGGAAATCGGAACAAAATTATTAATTCTATAGCAACCAAATTGCAAGACATAGGGGAAAAAATGTATATTTTTGTATTTCACTTTACTATGAATTTCTACCATGGAAAAAATTACTGTAATTGTAATATATTATTCTACATCTATTACTGTGTAGCAGACAGTATTTCGGCTCGTACACATTTCCACGGTTAGCTGCTATGTTACGCTTCAATTGAGAGTCATACTAACACCGCGAAATGGAAGCATTTGTACGGTACGCGTCAAGTGAACGTTCGTAGAACACTCATCCACACGTGAATGACAGAACAATACTTTGTTCAACAGCTGTGTTTTGACTTTGACGCATAGCAAGCTGTGTGATTGCAATAATATGCACCGGTTTTGGTTAAAACAACAAAGTTAAAAGTACAAGACATTTGTTTGTTCGTTCGTTATTTAGTGATCTTCGTTCTTAGTGAAAGGTTGGATACAGTTTTCGAAAAAGAAAGCGTATTTTTAAAAACCTGAGTCCTATATTTCATTGAAATTGTTTTCTATCTTACAATTAGAACAAAAAATAAGCATAATGAATTAGCATAGGGGAAAACCAGCGATCGAGCTTTCACCTCTGTGAGAAGGAGATCAGTAATCACAGAAAAAATTACCATGGTATAATAATAATAATAATATCTATGAGTGTGCAGCGAGAATTCAAGTTACACTCGTAGTGTGCCGCAAGTTGAAAAAGGTTGGGAAACGCTGATGTAATGTAATGAACTCGCTGTTATGTTGAATGTGAGTTAACGTTTTACGAAGCTTCAAAAGATAATAAAAAAGGTTTAACAAAGTAATTTAAAGTCGGTCAATTTTACTATTTACGAACCAGTGAACAGTGATAGATATATATTTTGTTATACAGATACTTCTGTTGATGCTTGAGCTGAGATTTTCAGAAGATCTTCCAGTTTACGTGTGTACCGTTGCATCTGATGCCGTGGAATATTCGTCGACAAACGCACTCTAATGTGTATTATAATATTTATTGTCAAATATTTTTGACAATTTGATTTTTTAAAACCCCAATAAAACAGCGTGACACAACACGTAGATATCACCGTTGAACTGTCGTCATTATTTACGATAAGAAATTATCTTTCCAAATTATCTTGAAAAGAGTTTCTTTCTTCTTGGTTCACACTGGTATACTAGAACTTTCTTGCGATGAAAAAGGCACTGAAGTTTTCGAATCTTCCACTATTGCATTTATGAACAATAAAATTATACATCCTGTTGTATATTTAAAATTCTTAACTGTTTCTCTAAGCTAATAAATTCTGATAATACCATTCACAATTCACATTAATGCAGGCTTATCTTATGTCTTTAATCTTAACACCGGTAATGTGTGTCTTAAAATTTCATCACATTATTTACAATATAAAAAAATACACATAAGTTACTAACTACCAACTCAATTGCTCTTTCAAATTATAACGATTGAACTGAATGTGCCAGTTGAAACGAATAATACGAATAATAGCTGAATAGCAACAAAGGTTTTCTGAATTTAAAAAAAAAAAAAAACTCGGTGGCGCTCGTGCTTGGTAATAATTTTTCCTTCCCATGACAAGAGCACCTAATGACATTTAAAGAGCACAATCGTCCTCGCGAGGATGAGGTTGAGAACGTCTGCTCTATAAGATCACTGTAGAAAATTCACGCAACTACCAAACTAGTAGCTCATTTTTGTCAGCAATATCAATGCCTTGTTAGAAGTATCTTTCCAGATAGAGTTAACAGTGGTACCTTTATTTTTCCAACATATGTATATTCAAAACAACACTGACAACGTTTGGAAAGTGACTCTTGACACCAAAATAAGACAAAAAGTATAGACCAAACTGGGTGCACAAATGGTTCCTTTACGAGATATAGGCTGCCGAAAACATGAAAAAATGAGCTTTAAAGGTTCATAGCTCCAATACTATGGGACCTACCATAGTCGGGTCAAGACTTCACTTAAGAACTAGTATGTGTCCTATCCAAATATCAAGGTTTCACAATTCTGTGGAACTTTCGCAACAGCTTTATAGAGGTAGTTGGTATATGCCCCTAGTCCTTAACCCTTAGCCAAACTCCCTCTGTAAAAAAAATGTTACATGAGTAGTTTAGGACTCCGAAACATATTAGTTCCTGAGTGAAATCTTGACCCAAGTACGGTACGTCCCATAGTTTTGGAGCTATGAACCTTTAAATTTATTTTTCCATGTTTTCGGCAGCCTAGATCTCCGAAAAGAAGCAGTTGTGTACCCAGGCTGGTCTATACTTTTTGTCTTATTTTGGTGTCAGGAATCACCTCCCAAACGTTGTCGGTGTTGTTTTGAAACACCCCGTGTATATATACTTGAACGTACATGCAATGTTATGATATGAAAACTTTAAATAATTGACAATAAAACTTTACTACTATCTCCGTTCTTCTTCCTCATTTTGACGCAGAAAAACCAAAGAATTGCAGTACTTTGCGATTATATTATCCCCTCAAGAATTTTAGTCCAATTAAAAAAAAGAGTTGATACTCTTTATATAACACCCTAACTAAAAGAAAATAGTTCTAAATCTACGTCAGTTAGAAATTAGAAGTAACTCCATGGCGCGTGAAACCCATTATACATTTCTTTTTTCGGATGGGATTGTTCGTCTAATCTAAACGACTGCTCATCTTGGAGGCTGGAAGGAAGATATAACTCACAATAACCATTAAAACTCACAATTAAGAGCCATTTCAACACTTAGTTTATCCGCGTCTGTCTGTACTACCATTTGACGCATTTGTCTGATGGAGAGCACGAAATACTAGAAATGGTTTTACGAAATGAAACGATGCTGGCTGGTGAGAGAGAAATATATATATATATACGATGCATAATAATCGTATTCTTGAACGCCAAGTGCGACCAACACATTCTTGACATCCGATATCCTCATTACGAAATATAATACCAGTTTCCCAACGTAGAAAATTGAATTTCATAAGCACAAAATAAAAAATAGTTGAAGAAGGCGTTTTGTCTTAATAGACGATAAAAGAAACCCGTGCAAGAGACAGACGAAAAAGGAAAGAAAAAGTCTAGCTAATTCTTGGATACTCTTAATGCTGAACCTCCGGGGGTATTTTCTCCAGTATCTGTGAAGAACGATAATGCAAGGGAAGACACAACTGTCGCCATATTGGACACCCGAAATTGCTCTCACGAGCTTCCCAAACTCTTCAAGCATTCTCCCTCTCCCCAAATTTCGCTCTATTGAACAATCAAGGCCGTTCTGAAGAAGTTAGCGAGCGCCAACATCTTGAGAAATAGCAAGAACTTCGTGGGGGTAGAAATGATCCTCCATTGAGCTGATTCTGTGCAAAAGTTCGCCTAGTTAGTTCTGGTAGAGCTAGTACTTAGACCATCTCCCTGTCTTTTTCCTTATCCCTCTTTATCATGTAATCATACCCCATCCTCCTGCAGATCTCCTTTCTCACCAAGCCGTACTTTTTGACCACCATATCTCAGACCTTAATTAATTCCACAAGGATAATTTGCTCTCACGTTCGCCCCTTCTCCCCCAACTGTACATCTACCTACAGCAGAGCGAAGCTAGCGGCAAAATGAGCATTGCAGGGAGAAAAAAGGAAAAGTTTTTTCGATGCGTATTAAGCCCGGCTTTTTTCTGTCATTCTTTCTCTGTATTTAATGTCTGTTTCTCCACTTTCACGCCATTGATGTAACGTGAAAGAAAAAAAAAAAAAGAAACCTTGGTCGTATGTTCTTCTTCATAATTCACCGTCCCTACCTTTATTTTTCTAACTTACTGTTTAACTTGAAAGAATTAAAGAGAAGAAAAAGTACCTCTACCGTTAATTTTAGCGCTATTTATCCAAGACGAACTCGTTTTAGCAGGTACTGTGAAAAAGGGGACAAAATAAACAGGCTACATGTTCTTAGTAAGTTTAAATTTTGAATGTCAAGTCATATGGAGAAATCATGGATACAGATTGGGCGTTCAATGCTACAAGTTTGTTACGATACCTGTAAAAGAGAAGGGGATTAATTTACTTGATAGATTTATTCTTTTATTAATATTTTAGGAGACATTAAATACGTATGTCTCTAAAAGACATTGAATTGAAAAGTTTAGAGATATTAATGATGTGAAGATACGTGTGGTCGGGAACATCGTCCATGAAGTGGTTTTCAGTAGTAGAAATAATTATAATAAATATTTTACGAGGAACCAAGATATTTGATAATGTGTAAAGTTGAGCTGAGTTTTGAGTTTAACGTCTCTGTCAGCACCGAGGCTATATAAGACGGGACCTACTGATTAATGTGGAATCCAAACCATACAAGGTCTTACCGGGAATCAAAGCCGGGTCTCCCACGCCAAAGGCGCCTACGTTAACCGCTTAGCCACGAGGGAGCTCTAGTAGTATTGAAGGGGTATTATTTTGCACCCAAAAAAACGATAAGTAATTGTAAAATACGTCCATCTATATTTTCAGGGGAATGTAGAACTAGATTGTTTTTATAAGAAAAAGAGTACAGATGAAGGGCAAGATAACATTTTCATGCTACATCAATCATTTTCCTGTTAAACAAGTATAGTTTTATTGAGAAAGTACAAATGTGTATTGAGTTAGGAAGTTTTGAGAGATTCCGTACCCGGTGGACTCCTGCAGGTGAGCAGGAGTCTCCCATATACGTACAGGGTGACTCATAATTATGTATATCATGTTCCACTGACTGTATTATTTGTAATTTTGGACAAAAAGTTTCGATCTGGCACCACTGTGTATCCAGATAGTGGGGATAACGGTCACTGGGCTTAGAAAAGTTAGTGTATGCCAGACAGGATGGCCAGGCTGAACGAAACATTACCGAAGCGCTGGATTGGTCGACGTGGGTCTGTGAAGTGGCCAGCTCGATCTCTCGATTTGCAACAAACCTCCCTTTTTCTTATTGAGTGGTTTAAAGGACAAAGTGTATCAACATCACACACGCAATTTGGCCAAACTACGGGAAGTTATCACAGAAGAATTCCACAAGATACCAGTACATGTCTGCCAAGCTGCTTGTGACAACGTTGTTCCTCGTCTCCGGCCATGTATCGATTTGAATAATGTATCGGTGGCAAGAAATTAAAACTCTTGTAAGGAAAGGTCAATTTTATGTTCAAGTTATGTTGCTGGTTTCTTTACGGTAGTCTTTAAAACATCACATACATAATTGTGGGGCACCCTGTAAGTGTAATTTTACCTTCTTTATTCGTCCTTCATTAGCATACCGTTATACTGATTTTATTATTATTATTATCCTTCAGATCTAAGTAACTGGACTAAAAATATGTTAACAAAAGAATAATACTGTACAATATAACCATATGTTTATAGTACTCGCGCCGAGTCGTGAAGCTTGGGCTCTAAACCAATCATAGAAATATTTTGCTTGAGCTCTAACACATCGGAAAACTTCGGTACAATTCGTGGAGCCGATTCCCGAGCGCACACTTGGGGAAACGTCGAACAGCTGAAATTCACCAACAATGTTGCCAAACTTTGAAGACATAGTAAACGAGTATATAAAAAAGGCATTTAAAAATTGCCAATAATAACACTACACAACAATAACTACTGTAACAACTAGTCTAAAATGGTAACAATAGCACAAATAGTAACAACGAAAATATAACGCTACAAAAAAGAATTAACAAAACGGAACTTGACGAAAATCCGACAACACTGTACTCTCCGGAGATATTTTCCGTGTAGCGCGAGAGAAGACACTGACAAAATTTGATGGGTGGGGGTTGACGACTGGAACACACCCTCGCGTTCTATTGGCTGGTGAAATCGGTAGATCTAGGTCAAGCTTCACGACTCGGCGCGAGTACTATAGTATATAATGCACATATTAGGTTTTTCTAAGCTATTACCGCGGACTTATGGCTAATCAAAACAATGATTTATCAATTTTTATTATAGAGTGGCTCCCGAGCTAAAGGGAATTACTATTGAATAATATATCGTTGTAAGATTTTATGAATGGACCTTACCTTGTCATGCAGGATTTTTATTACAGTGTAACAAAACCTCTTTTCTCTTCCTAACTTTTTTCTTGCAAAAAAAGAAAAAAAAAAGTTGAGAAAGATAGGGAAAGAAGATAGAAAATATAGTGGAAGCGGAAAAAGAAAATTTCTCCCTGGTAATTAACCGGAATGGGAAAGTTTGGTAGACGGACAAGAACAAAAGAGTGTTAATTAGTAGCCTTCAACAACCCTCTGGGACGTCGTTATACAGGGCTCCGAAGACAAATGACGAATTGCGAGCGCTAAAATATCAACGCGTCGTTTGCACAACTCAAAACTCGATTAAAGACCTCGACGGGGTTGTTAAGGAAAAAAAGCTAAATGAGGAAGGTAAAACGGGTGGGGCGGGGCTGAGGAGGAAGAAACACCAAAACCCACCTACAACACACCTAATTTTAATTTCTGTGTTTTCAAGATATCCGTGCGTAAGGGAACATAATGGAATAACACTATAATGTGGAAAGTAATTATTCTCTATTTCCGATATGCATACCAACAAGGGTGGATCTAAGGGGGGCTAAGGGACTATACCCCCCCTGATGCTCAGGTTTACACTGGATAAAATGGGCTTCAATTCTGCTTTACACTGGATAAAACGGCAAATTATGGTTTAGCCCCTCCCTTGATCATATCCTGGATCCGCCACTGCATACCAATAAGATAGGTAGATTCAACAAACTGTATCTCATAGTAAACCATCGAAACACTATCTACAAATAAATACCTATACGCACAGGACATATCTTACAGACACTTTAAGTAAGGACAACTTTAGATTATGCAATCTTCTTACGTAACTAATTATAAAAAGGAATGTTTTTTGTTTGTCTTTTCTTAGCCTCCGGCGTAAGCATGCGAGAGCTTATTAGTTTCATTACAATTGTATATGGTACTACGAGGGAGGATCAGAAACTAAGATTACAAAGCTGATATTTTTGGAGTTTTGTCTGTTGCAGAGCAATGAGGAGTGTGCGGTAATTGTAATACATGGAGTTGGCAACTCTGCAGAGTTTCAGCCACCCGCCACCTACGGCGCTAGTTGTAAGTAAACACAAATGGCGACTCATTTAGAAAACTGATCTCACGAAGAAGTCCGCTCAGTTATTCGATTGCTGTGGGTAACTGCGGCTGAAATTAACCGGCAGCTGGTAAAGGTTTACGGTAGTGCTCTCAACGGGTCGGGTCGGTCTTCAACCCGACCCGACCCGTGACCCGAATTGACTGACCCGACTGACCCGAACCGTGATCCGACCTCATTGACCTGACCCCACAACCCGACCCGTAACCCGATCCGAGTCGGGTCGGGTCAAACCGATCCGTTTAAGAGCACTATGGTCACGACACTGGGTGAACGCCAAAATGCACTCCCACTGGGAATTAAACCCGGACCAAAGTCTTACACGTTAACCACTAGCTAGATCAAGCGGTGGATTTGTATATGCATCTTAATGAATATTTGGCACTTTTGAGGTTTGGTTATTTCCTTTTATAACTGATACCAATGTCCGACGTGAGAGAAGTTTATTTTTTTTCTTGCTTTAGTTCTGTGACGAAATTTTTATTCAAAGTCAGTGTTCTCACCTGCTTGGACGGCAGGGGGTCTTCTCGGAAGGCAATAGCAAGAGTCTCTTGGCGGAGACAACAGGAAATCGTTTAACTACAATGATAAGGGTTGAGGAAGCAGGAGAACACCTGTGATTTTTTCCAAGCCTTCAACTTTCATCCCAAAATAGGTTCTTATGATTCCGGGACCCGTGCCACTTTGATTTTTCTTTCTTGGTAATTAAAACGTATTTTACAGTATATATAGTTGCATGTAAGAAGATACATAATATGAATTTTGTAATTTAAAATTTAAAATTACAGTATGATATTTAATTACAAAGTACTAATTTTATTTCATCACTTTCAGCCCAACAAATGAAATTCAAACAATTCGCTCCCTGGGTCTTGGTCATCAATACTGCGTCTTATTCTTTGTCTTGCAGTCAAGTCTTGGTCCTGCATTTCGTAGTTTTGGTGGTCTTTCATGCTATACAAGAGCCAAGAATGCTCGCCTCATCGGTACAAATGAAGACCAAGTGTGATTTTGATTATGGTCTTTCATACTATACGGAAAGCAAGAAAATATGCTCATCGCTACTTGGTGATCACAAACACAAGGTCAAGAGCAAGATTACTATGCAATTCGTCTTGCATATCCAATCTTTATCTTGTTCTTGTATCGATGTCCTTGGGCTTGGTGAAATAAAATGAAATATTCAGTTTAAGGTCCCTCGATTCTGCACCGAGGCTAAGGGATACGGTGACCATGAGAAATGAATGGAATGGTGGAATGAAGAAAGTGAGAGGAAACAGAACCCCGAGAAAACCCACTACACGGCGTTTCTCCACCACAAAGCCTACTTAGCACAAGTTGGGATCGAACCATGGACACCATGCACCAGAGATGAACTCTCTACCACTGAGCCACCGCAGCCCTGCTTGGGCTTGGTCGTCCATATCCAATCTTTCTTTTAGCCTTGCTTAACACGTTAGCTGCCATGTGGGTCCGATCGGACCTACTGGCGTGATCTAAGAAAATGTTCTTGTAGGTCCGATCGGCCCCACAATTTCTAATTCGTCGAATTGACGTTAGAGTACTTGTATTGTTAAATCCTGTCTCTACTGTTATTGAACTGTAGTGTTTTTATTACACATGTAGGTTTTGGTCTTTGATATTGATTATTAACGCCGCTAGGGGCGCTAAATACCAAGTAACAAGCATTTGTTGCTTTTGTAGACCCGATCGGACCTATGTTTTGCTTTTTCAGTGACATGTTAAAAAGTTTAACAATGATTCATTATTTATTCTAATTTATTTTCACAAGATGTCAGTGTCCCTGTCATTTGCTGAATTTTCAGAAAAGTCTAGATCACTACACTGCTATTACTAATGAGATCGAGTTCTGCGCATATTTCTTCGTTTTTCATTGCACAAAGATATTACTTATTAGCACTAAAAGCAAGATGAATATATCCACACTTCTCACTTCTGCACATGTAGTAATAAATAAATAACTTTCTAACAGAGTTGCCAGTTCAACTGTAATTTATCCCCTTGCCCATAAACAAAATATACACACGTAGGTCCGATCGGACCCCAACTTTTACGCACGCGGATTCACTACCATGCCTTAGATTATGTTTCAATATTAATATTATGTTTAAAAAATATGAACAAAACAAGAATAATGTAAGTAAGTACGCTTGGCACTCTACCGGTGAACAACAAAATTAACCTTTGGCAGCAACGTGTTAAACAACTTCTAGTTTTGTTCTAAAGCCAGACTCCATATTGGCGTAGATATTAATATTACAGTCGATTGGAAAAATCAATCTTCCACATTTACAAATTAAAGAACACACAAGTACAAAAATAAGCATTTACCATAAAAACACTAGCTGCAAGTGTTCAAAATAGATGTATGGCTTCTATAAAATCAATTGAAAATTGCTATTTTTAATTAGGCAGCTAGTAAAAAACAGCAGCTTTCGACTCCAGCCGAGTTTAAGCTCAACCTAAACTCAGTTGACCAAAGTGAGCTGACCCGACTGACCCGACCCGACAACCCAACCCGACCCGAGCTGACCCGATTGACCCGACAACCCGACCCGAGCTGACCCGATTGACCCGACAACCCGACCCGAGCTGACTCGACTGACCCTACCCGACAACCCGACCCGAGTAGCCTGACCCGACCCGTAACCCGACCCGTTTGAGAGCACTAGTTTACGGAGAGACTGCAATGTCTTGTCAGCGTGTTACAGAATGGTGTCGAAAGTTTGAAGCTGGTAGAGAAAACGTGCGCCCGCATACAGCACAGAAGACCACCATGCTGTTGAAGCAATTTCGCTGGGACATGATCGACCACCGTCCCTACAGCCCGGACCTCGCTCTAAGTGACTTTTACCTGTTCCCGCACTTGAAGGAGCACCTAGGAGGCCGTCGCTTCGCTTCAGACGAGGAGATAAAAACACTTCGTGATAACGTGGCTGAATATGCACGGATAGGATTTTTACCAAGAGGGAATCTTCAAACTCATCCCAGCGCCTCAACTGACATGAAAACTATGTCAAAAAATAACCTAATATGTACTATATGTTGCCTGTATTGATTGTATGAAATAATAAATACACGTTTTACTGTAGGCTTTGGAATCTTCCGATCACCCGTCCTATATTTCTCGCTATTTACTAGCCGAGTCTGAACCTAATTTGGTGGGTAAGTGCCCCATTATCTAAGGAGTAAAGATCACTATATTTGGTCACCGAGCTTTTCTACGGAAAGGCTCCGTTCGGCTCGGCTCGGCTCGGCAACATTGTATGACACAGTTTTGAACGTCGGGAGCTTCTGATTTCCGTCCACCGACTGCATCTTGAATTGTATAAATCCTACACCATCTCGTGTTGGTTTAGTATCCTTCTAAAGAAAACTGTATGGAAAAGAGTGTAGATTATTTAGAACTTTGAAAATGCGTATCATAAGGTGAGTTCAAAATTTAAGATTATTTAAACAAGAATGATTCTTAATCGTAAAATGGGTTTCGCATAATCTGAAAATTGATTTAGAAAGTCCATCCAAAGATGTAATATATAGTCCAAATTCTAATGCAGCTAACGGGAATAAATAACGAAGTTATGCCACATTAAAGATTTGAGAAACATATAAAATTCAAACAGTAGCAAAAGTTTAAGATACTTTCTAATAACTTCAAATACATTTAAGCAATCTATAAGAAATTTTGATAGCATTACATATATCATAGGTGCTATCCAACAGCATTATCATCAATGCTATAAATAATACAGTGCTGCCAACTCGGTATGTATTTTCTTATTTTCAAATGGCACTATGTCATGTTATGTTAAATTATTTTTTAAAAAATGTTATTTATTGTTTTAAACATGTCAGAACTTCCTTACTTTCTTAATTCATCATTCCTTCAATTTTTCATCAGATTAGATAAAGTGAAATTTTCAGTCTACACAATTACTGCATACACAGTATATACACAATTACTGCATATAAAAATCTTTCTCCTAAAACATTTTTGATTATAATGGAAGAGAACCCCTTTACATGTATGTGTGGAAAGTGTTGAATCCAGGATCTCAACCCCGAGCTCACTCTGGCCTTCTAATACAATGAAATACGAGTATGTATCTAGATATTGTATACCAAGTAACCTTTACGGGCAATAAAACTAGCCTTACTTCACGTACGGTAGTACAGTAGTAGAATATTCATTTTGATTAAGATTTGAAGATTACAGTACTTTTAGTACACAGATTCTAAACTGGAGTATGGCAATATACTAGACCCTGGAGTACATTTTGGTTGGTCGAATTGAATTTAGAGCGTTTTCTTCAGCACCGAGGCTAGTTTAATGTAGGATCCAAATCACATGAACTCGGATCGAATTCGAGTCTTCTTCGGCAAAGACGCGTACGTTAACCATATAACCATAAAGGAGCTCAATATTCACTTAGATGTGAAAGGTCTTTGGTTCATTGGCTATCTTCTTCTTTCTCACCTCAACCATAGATTGGTGGGCAACATGGAAATTTTAAAACTTCTCTCTAGCTTGGGAGAGCTGTTTTATACTTTGATAAGATATCTTCTTCGTAACTGCGTCTAGATATTCTACCCTTGGTCCTCCTCTTCCTGATTTTCCTTCTGCCTTTTCCTCTATCAACACGGTGATCCAATCGGAGTGCCGAATAAGGTGGTCAAGCCTGCTGTTCCTTCTTTTTCCTATTATCTTCATGATCTGTCGTCCTTCATTAGCTTCATTAGTACGTCTTCATTCTTTTTCCTTTCGGTCCATGATATGCGCAGCATTCTGTGACAACAACACATTTCAAATGCTTCCAGCTTTGATATTACAGCTTTTCTCAATGTCCATGTCTCTGGACCGTAAAGCTCCACGCTCCATACCAGGGTCTTAATAAATGTTTTTCGAACGTCCAATGACACAATTCTTGATATTAGCAGTCCTCTTTTCATTGGCTATAAGAGTAACATTTTGTCACTTTTTTTTCTAAAGATAGTCCTGTTTCTTTCTATTATCCAGTTCGTTTACTTGAACTTATCGTATCGTTTCCTTTATTTAAAACTATGACATAAAAGTTAGACTTTAAACTAAAGATTTCATTTGTTTAATTTTGTGGCTTGTCCTGTTTAACTTTATGGACGAGATCCTCTTGAATTTTGAAATGCTCGTTTCTGAGAAGAAAAAATCTGAATTCTACACTACGTATATATATGAGAAGATGACAAGAACATGCAATAAAAGCGAAGAGAGAGAGAGAGAGAATATGACAGAAAAAATGTAACGACTTGAGGTGACAATAGAAAGGCTTCTATGCTCGAATTTTGAAAGCATTCTTCCTATTCTTAGTTCAACTGAAGTAGTGAGAAAAAAAAAAGCCAAGAAATATTAGCTGAGGAAAATCCGCAATGCGTATTCATTTTCAAAGAAGTCATTACAAAAGCCGAGAGAAAAAAAATATATTAGAAGATACCAGTTTGATGCTAGAAGTTGATGATGAAGAAGAAGAAAAGTCTTCAAGAACGTAAGTAAGTTAAGTCAGTCAGCGAGGAAGTAAGTAAAAGTAATTTTTCGTCGTGGTCATGACTTTGTCTACCACCTTATATTAGTCTGTTCTTATATGCATGTAAAGAAAAAGAGGTCACAATTGGCAAAATACCAAAAAAGAGAGAGAAGAATTAAAGGCGGGAAAATCTGTGAAGTTTCTTTCATTTTTCTTCTTCGTTTTGTTATTATTGTTATTAGTATTAATACTATTACTGTTATTTCCCCTCATTTAACTTCTTAGATCTCCTGAAACTGCTTCCTCACCAAAACGTATCAATGTCCTTCGCTCCAGAATTACAGATGGTTACCATTATTCGCTCTTGTCGTCCGCCATCTTGTTTTCGTCTTCAACTTGTCTTAACGGGTAACACCTCTATTTTCTTGGCTTTTCTTCTTTTCATTTCTTTCTCTTCTTCTTCTTGAAGAGCCTTCTAGTGGAAGAAGCTTCTAGTTTTCGTCTGCCTCTTGTTCTATTCCTTACCTATCTACTTCTTGAGCACATTCACTCCCGTTTTTCGACCCTGTCGCTCCCCATTATCGTTCATCGCATTGGAAGAAGGGAGGCGGGATGGATGAATGGATGAAGAAAAATACTGTGGTAGTAACAGCTAAAGGAGAACGACATCAGAAGCACCAATTCCCTTTTGTCTTCGACTTCTTCCTCCTTCTGGAGAATTCAATCTTTGGAAGGCTGTGCTGGGAGTACCAAAAAGAGGAAAAATGGTTTCTAATCCTCCAAGTGCAGGGAAAAAAAAGTAGTATAATAATGGACCCGTTTTCATCAATGCCTCATTCTCGATTCTGTTTCTTTCTATGTTAGATTTGGATCATGTTTCTTTTGCCTGACTCTTTTTCTGTCCTTTTTGGAACACGCGGTTCTCTGGAAGACATTATATATATATATATATATATATATATATATATATATATATATATATATATATATATATATATATATATATATATATATATATATGGATGATCTTCGTAGTATTTTCTCTCTTTTAGAAATGTACCAATGCTTCAATCTTTATTACTTTTGCATCCATTTAACTGTCCTCGATAAGTGTTTCTTTACGAAGAACTTTGTAAGATCCATGTTAATTATCTCCTCTCTGCCAATCAACTTCTAATTTAGTGCGTGGTGTTCTTGTTTGAAGTTGATCTAGTGGCAAGTTCGTGAGCCTTTTATACACGGAACTCTCAGTTCGATTCCTGGAGAAAAACCTTTAAAATTTTAAATCATTACGGTGGCTCCAGTTCTGTAGGTCCACGTCTCATATAGTCTCGGTACTGAAAAGCAACGCTAAACTCCGTACATAACCAACCAATTTATCTTAAAGAACGGCTATGTGAATCTTTCCTTATGTTCGTCGACAGACATCAGAATAACCCTCAATTCAAACGGGAAGTGGTAGAAATCCACGATGTCCAGTTTCAACCTTGACAATGATAGAGCAAAAACGGCAGTACAGAGCGAGAAGAGATTTCTACCAATGGATTCAGTCTCCATAAAATGGTTTCTATCTCCACTGAAACCAGACACCAGAAGCGATAGACATTTATTATTAATCCCAGCTTCGTTATTGACCTTCACGAAAAAAGTAAGATATATCGAAAAATGGCTTTGTGGTATGGATTCAGCATAATGAGAGTAAGTTTTATCTCCGTTCTTAACTTTTTTATTCAAATCAGAAGTGGTAGAAACTTACGGTTTTCAATTTCAACACTAATCAGCATAGTACAAAAAACAAACAGCGAGAAGCGATTTTTAATAATAAGCCAGTGTCGCATGAACAGGTTCTACAGCGAGAAGCGGTTTTATGATAAGAAGTCAGTGTCGCAAGAACAGAGTCAACAGCGACAAGCGGTTTTTTGATAAGAAACCAGTGTCGCAAGAACAGGTTCTATCTCCACTATTATCTATTTACTAAAACCGGAAGTGGTAGATAATCTACTACCACTTTCGGTTCCAATATTAATTCTTATAGGAGACGATAAAACTTTAAAAAAATATATATATATTTAGGATGTCGATAGTATATTCCATTTCTTATTCTTCTACGAAATCTGAACTTTAATTAAGATTATTTATTACCTGTGTAAGACCCTCAAGAAACTTTAGACTAACGCCAAACTTAAAACCGCTCTATAAAATTTATAGTGTGTTCTCACTGCAAAATCTAAAATATAATATTAAAACTTTGTAACTGGACCATTTAGAATCTGCAAAAAACAATATAGTCACAAAATCATAAAAATAATTAACTGCATGCCGTAATTTTAATTAATTGAATATAATAAAAAGTATGGTTAACTTACCTAATTCGCATCTTTGTCCACCTTTCCCTAGAGGGCACTGACATCGCTCATGTCGTTCGGAGCCATTTTCTTCAACAAGACAAGTTCCTTTCCCGCATTCCAAAGAACAAAACGCTCTTTCACTGTGTGCTAATTGCTGCTGCCACTGTTCTTCAGCAGTTCTCAAAGACTCCGTTGTTTGTTGAGAACCATCCCCAACAATAGGCACTTTTTGTTCTAAATTTGGACTTTGTGTAGTGGTGTGATGATCAATCTTGGATGGATGTTGCCGTTCCACATTAAACGTTAATTTCAAAGAAGGTGCACGATCCATATCTTTGTCCTTTAGCACTTTGGACAAGTCATCGTCTAAGCTGTTGGACACTTGTCTTGTTTTCCCGCCTTTTGGTACGAATTTCACTTTCTCCAAGTTCGTGTTGATACTGTACGAGTACTGTTCATTCATGGCATCGTAAAGCTCGTCATCGGAGGTGTCACTACCAAATGCTTCGCCGTCGTTCTGTTCCATACTGTTGTTTCCCAGGTCCAACTCTGCAGAAAAGGATGCGTCTTTTTGATAGATTATGTCATTTTCCTCCGTAACAGGTTCCGCCGTTGAGTTCATTCCTGTGGGGAAAAAAAAAGGAAAATTATTAAATTGAAAAGTTGAAATTCAAATATAACGAGAATTTTTAATAACAAAAGATATTAATAAAGTAGTTAAGAACTAAAATATACTACAAACTGCCCTGGTAAAAATAGCAATGTGTCATCAGAGTTTGATTATTTTCGTAATTGATATGCTTTTCATCTGTAGATTTCGTATTCAAGATTTATGTATTTTGCGAGTTTCGGAGTTGAAGTTTGTTTGTTTGTAGCTGGGATTCGTTTGTTTTGCAAGCTTTCAAGTTAAAATTCGTCCGTAGCTAGAATTAATTTGCTTTGTGTTCGTAGCTGAGATTAGTTTCTCTCGCAATTTTGGAGCTGAAGTTAGTTTGTTTCTTACTAGGTGGGATTAGCTTGTTTTTGTAAGTTTGTAGCTGAGGTTCGTATTAGGTTCGTATGCAGCCTTGGTTTTACAATTAGTTTCTTTGTAGCTGGAATTCATTTGCTTTGTACATTTCTAACTGAAATGTGTTTGTTATGCATTTTTGAGTTGTTTGTTGTAGCTGATTCCTTTGCTTTGTAGTTTGTAAGTCAGTTTTGTCTGTTTTGCAACCTTGGTTTTACAATCAGTTCCTTCATAGCTGGAATCATTTGTTTTGTACATTTGTAACTGAAATTTTTTTGTTATACATTTTTCATTGCTTTGTTTTTGTAGCTGAGATTTCTTTACTTTGTAGTTTGTAGCTGAAATTCGTTTGTTTTGCAAGGTTTGGAGTTGAAATGTGTTTGTTTTGTAGATGTTGAAACTTTGAACAGTTTTATTTCTGATTTTTCAAGCTAATATTTATTTGCTTTCGAGACTTGTTAACTACGAGTTGTTCATTTTACAACTTTTGTCTTTATTTTTGCAATGGACAAATTCAAAGGACTTTCAACACACAATTTAAGAGCATTTCTATGAAGTGCAGTGAACGAAGAGGCAGTTCCGTTCCATGGCAGTTTGAGTTGGCAGTTTCCTTGTTTCATTGATTTTTAGTAGTGTAGATAATCATAAAGGTAAACTAGCCCAAGAAGGACTACGGTTATACATGTGAGTTTTATTTGAGTGATGCGTGATCGCTATTACTTCTGGCTTTATAGATCGAATTCACTAGGATTGTCGCTAAAACCGACCCCTTCCCAAAATGTATTCGTTTATGTAAAATTCAGGCAGAAATCAAGTGTCAAGATAAATGGATCCTCGTATCCCTGTATAAATTCACAACTGTTGTAGAACCAATAGTAGCAAGTTAGTTCCAGTCAGTGATTAATCTCACATCTCATAGGTATATGATGCTGTTGAAGATCAAGGTCGTCATTTAGAATGTAGGAGGTCAATGTCTCTGACTTTGATATATATATATATATATATATATATATATATATATATATATATATATATATATATATATATGTCAGGGACATTGACCTCCTACATTCTATATATATGGATAGATAGATAGATATAGATATGATAAAAGTATGATACTTTATTTTACAGATGGAGATGCTTGGATTTCCTAAGCTAAACCGAAATGACGCCCCTGTTAAAATGTGTCATAAGAAAATACCTATTTTACACACGGTTATTTAAAAAGAATGGTGCAACATTAAATATTACGTATATATTGTGTACTGAAAGAACATAATAAGGCAAAATTGTTTGGAAACAGGAAAGCATTTTTTTGTGGACATTACAAGCGTTGGATATGAACATCCTGCCTAACACACCAGACGTCCAACGGATAATCCAGTTCTTGCCAGATGCGTCCTAAACCAGAACTTTCCATAGAGCACAAACGTCTAGTTGATTCAAACTTCTGTACCCAATGTGAAATGCAGTTCTATATAGTGCTTGTTTCTTGAATTTTGTATCAAAATGTCTCTGCATTGGTACGACAGAACCTGTTCATGCAATTTCCATCACACAATACGCACGCTCTACCTTCGTGGTCGCCATTTGCAATCTTAACTATTTACACAATAACTAGCGTCTCTAGTGGATTGGACATGAACTACAAACACAGGCTATAAAACAAAACAATCTTCCTATATTCTTTCCGATCAATTTTGTCTTTGTATGTGGTTTCACTACAAAAAAAAAAAAAAAAAAGCTTTAGTTTCGTTCAGCTCTTTTTGAATTAATCTGTATATAAATATTTGAGACCAACAGTGCTTAGTTTTAACTGAACAACTTGGTAAAGGGGTCACGGACCCTTCTATAAAATTGGTGAGGAAGCTCAGCTTCTTTGAATGCTCCTGAACTTAATCTCCGGTTCTAGTGTATTATATAAACTTCAGAACACGAATGAAACTCGACATTTCCTCTCGTATTAATATAACAAATAGCACAGTTTTAATAAACTTATTTGCATTTTTTTACGTAAAGCTTAGCTTCAGAAGAAATATACTATAAAAATATATTCTGTTATTATGCATAAGGTAAAATTCCACACATTCCATATCTATTCCTTTGATGGTAACGAATAACTCAACAAAATGAAAATATTTAGACAACAATGGAACTTTTCTTCTTTTGACATAGTGAAAGAGAGAGAGAGACACACACAAAGAGAGAGAGAGAGAGAGAGAACGAGAAAGAGCAAAAAGGAAAATATTTTGAGTCGTTTTCGTAGCTGTAGCTAAAGGAATGTAGTGTTTGTTGGCTGCAACTACAGCAAAATGAATTGAAATATGGAGTCTGCACTGGTCACTTTACCACATGGACAATACATCAATTCGCTCTTTGTGTGGACGGGTACACAGAAGTCACATCTTTTTTTTTTCCTTTTTCTTTTTTTATTCGCATGCTCTGGTTACAAAACAAGAAAAATGTATTCGTCATTGAAAATGGGTTGATTTATACTACATATACAGTCAAATGAAGTTTCTACCGTATCCTAGGATTTGACCAACCATTTTTCAGTGGCTTTATTTTTTTATTAATATTTTTTGTAAAAAAAAAAAAAAAAAAAGGAAATTGGCCAGTTAATGCAACTATACACAGTAAAAGAAGAGGGATATGTTTGATCTGGAATGTGGCAGCAGTTTGTATTGACAGAAACCAAACATTTCACATTAAAAAGAAAAAAAGGACGGATAGAGAACTGATGAGGATAGATCTTTCCACCCTATTTAGTGGTATTTGACTTTTTCTGCTACGATTAACAGAGATTTATGCATTTCTCGCATATGTATTGGTTTGTCTCGTCAGTTATAGAGTGTATACGTATCCAGAAAAGGATGATTCTAAATATATCAAAAAGGTGAAAAAAAAGTACAACGAATTGACTATTCGTCAAGAGGTGGCAGATACCTTTAAAATAATATGATGGTCTGTGATTAGGGTTGCCAACTTTTGAGAGTTGAAATACCGGACACCCTCCTGGAGTACGTATACTTTTAAGATTATGACATCATCGGTTGTCAAAAATGTGAACAAACTGAAAGTGGTTACTTCACATGGAATTAAGCGATTCGGAGTTCAAATTTTATAACTTTTAGTTAGTATTACTTTCGAAGCGTTTATTAAACTTAATTACCTCAATTTTGGTTGAGTCGGCACATGTAATGTTTGTAGTCTACCATCAATAATACATCGTATTTAAAACAGAAATGTAATTATAATTATAGTATGCACAAAATATACTTAAAAAATAAGTCCTACCACCTTAGCTGGAGCTGGTTATGTCTTATAATGCCTACATACGTTTACCGGATCTGGATGCCTTATGGTCCCGGGTTCGATCCTAGCCCCCGCCAAGTGAACTTTGTGGTGGATAAACACCGTGTGCGTGAGTTTTCTCGGAGTTCTCCCGTTTCCTCCGACTTTCTTCATTCCACCATTTTCATTCATTACTCATCATCACCGTCTTCTTTAGCTTGACCGGCATAACCGTGGGACGTAAAACTCAAAGATTTCATTTCATTTTTTTTCCTGGATGCGTTATTTAATTAAAAATGAAGCAATGCTAGCTGCGATCTTAAAAATATACTTTTGTTGCCCTTTAACAGTTACGATAAGTTCAGTAAATTTTCCTGCCTTCAACTCTTCAGCAAATTTCACGAGGTCGATATCAAAGCAAATTATAAGCTCTGATTTAACCATGTTTATCGACAAACGATTCCTTTCGTCACTCCAAAATAATATGAATAGAACAGCGAATAGTACTAATAAGAATAAAAATTACCGGACATTTAAGTCCGGTTTACAGGTCGTCACCGGACACCAGACAAGGAAGTCAAAAACCGAAATGTCCGGTAAAATACCGGAACGTTGGCAACCCTATCAGTGATAAATATTTTAACATGAGGTTTAATTATTCTTTTTTTTTTTTCGATGAAAGTGACCCAAAACGTATTTTCTCCAATATGTTACGACACATAGGGTGCTGAACATAGATTGTTCGTTAGATAACGGTGTTGGGTACAACACGATTTTTTTTTTTTTTTTTTTTTTTTTTTTTTTTTTTAGCCTATTGATTTATGTGGGGAATAATGTTCATCTTTGAACATTGGTACTATGTGAGACAGATCTACTTTTTCAAAAGGAAATCCGAGCCAGAATTTGGGGTTTCTACCCGAAGCAAGCACCCTCACTATGGTCATACACGCATAAAATAATCTCTTTAGCCTCGGAGAAGCATAATAAATTTAACTGAAGCCAATAATATGTTGTTCCTGTATCTATGGGCAAATTCCGTAAATATATTAATTTTCTTTGTGTAATTCACCCTAGACACTATAAATCGAACTATGTTAATGAATGAAGTTACTATTATTAGCATTGCAAGGAATTATGGGATTACTTAGTTGTTTGCTAATTTGATTTTATTCATAGAATGTATTCAATTACGGCCAATAAAAGATTATGCCGTTTCTTTAGCAGAGCTGCAATAAGAATTATTCGATTTAATATACATATTCAATGGTATACAACTGAGAAACTTCAGGCGCAGACGTGTGCAATGACTAGGTAGGCTCGTAGCTAGAGAGTGGAATGGGGGCTGAGTTCCCCTGCGACAACCTTCAGCTCCCCCTGTATTTTAAGTTGTTCGTTGGGTTGTATTATGTATCAATTTACGTGAACTCAAGTTAGGCCATTGTAATAATAATAATAATAATAATAATAATAATAATAATAATAATAATAATAATAATAATAATAATAATAATAATAATAATAATAATAATAATAATAATATAATAATAATAATAATAAAATAATAATAATAATAATAATAATAATAATAATAATAATAATAATAATAATAATAATAATAATAATAATAATAATAATAAAATAATAATAATAATAATAATAATAATAATAATAATAATAATAATAATAATAATAATAATAATCTATCTCGGCTCTCCTGTCTTAGTGTTCTGGGTACGGGCTTGTGATTAGGGGTATGTAAAATTTAAAATAAGTAACGTTCAGTCATGAATCGAGGAGCCGGTGTATAGAAAACAAGCTCAAGCCATCTTACTAATAGATCAGAAATATAAGAGTTCATAATAATTAACACAGACCAACTATAACATAGATATACTAAGTGTGCAGTGCTGCTACATAAATTCTAAGCTTAACGAAGAAATATTAGAACTGAACATGTAGTACTTTTAGGCCTTATGTATGTCATACCAAATTTGGTATTAATATCGACTTTTATTCTGTTGTTACAGGTCCAGAAAGACTGAAGAGCGAACAAAGTGTGACCAAATGGAGAAAATTGAAGGCGAGAACTTTTATTAATTACCGTCCCTCTCGAGACAAAGGGGCGTATCTCATTTTCTTTATATTTCCAGAAGACAACTTTAAACAATTTCTCATTGTTTATCCTATCGTCGTCTTTTAAAATTTCGTTTGATAACCTTCGTTCGGGTATATAACTTACGAGATCAAACTAAATTTTAAAAGAAGACGATAAAGTAAACAATAAGAAAAGGTTTAAATTTGTCTCCTGGAAAAGTTAAGAAAATGAGATACGCCCCTTTGTCTCGAGAGGGACGATATATTCACAAGAAAGGTTTAAAACTGCAGAAGATCCACACCAACATGGTTGCTATTTAGGTGATTGTGTCCCTTTATATGCCACAGTGAAGAAATGGGCAGCCGAATGTAAGGAGAGAACCTCCACTGAAGATGATACACGATCAGGAAGACCTGTGAAAGCACTAATAATCAATTCTCCTCTTTAGGACACGCATTTTAACCAAACCAAAAACAAGTTCGAGACACTAACATCTTATCTGTTAGTTCTCTCCTATTAGTGCTGCCCAAGAGACAAGACGAAAAATACTTTTTTTTCTCGTCTCGTTCTTCTAAATTTTGTACTAGTCTCGTCTCATCTTAATTCTCGATGTTAATAAATCTTATTTGGTCTCGATTCTGAGAAAGTTTTTCTCGTCTCGTCTCACAAGTTTTCTCATCTAGTTTTGTAAATTCATGTTCAAAGTATATGACTTGATTTTTCCCTTTACTTTCATCCAAAAGTAATCAGAATACATAGAGTGTGGTATAACAACATTTAAACCATGTTTATTATTGGAAGTACTGTATATTGAGTAATGATTTCATTTCAGCTTTAAACGTTCATAAATACTCTTCATAGTGTTCGTACAATTACTTATCAATTTATAGTTTTTTTAATGTCTAAGTTCTATGAATCATATAATTCTAAAACAATGTTTGAGAATCTAAGACTTGGGTCTAACTAGTTGATCATCATACTCGAGAAATTTCTTATCTCTTCTCGATTCTCACATCGAAAACGAGATGAGAATTGGGCAGTATTATCTTTCATTACATATATACATGGTATATACATGGATTCTCATCGATGTTTCAGAATTCACCGGTACCAGCGAAATGAACACACCACTAGTACCTAAAGGAGTATTCCTATACTTCAACTTCCTTTTTACAGTTCCTTTCACCGATAACGGAGGATGGTAAAACATGGATATTTAGATAGAGAACATACTAGTTCCTGTGTAGTCAGAGTTGGGTAATTACGCGTAAAAAAGGTTTTCTATGTGACGCGTAAAATACGCGTAAAAACGCGTAATTTACGTAAAATACGTAAAGTACGTAAAAAATTAGAAACATGTCTACAAATTAAAAGAAAACGTTCTACGCGCTGAGCTTTAAAAAAAATTCTTCCTAAAATTGTATGGAAACTATCTGGATTTTGCAAAACTTAATCCGTAAGCATAAACTGGAAATTTTGTATTGGCTTTGTAAAGTAGCATTGTATAATACGGTTTGCACGCGTGACTGTTCAAAACCCATTTCACCATGTTTTATGTTTTAAACCCTCTGTAATCGAGAAAAGTTTAATGCCAGAGAAGCCGTGGGAGAAACTATTGTGCAATACAACAACAATGATAAGCCTTCGTGGTCTCCATTTGTAACGACTTTCTGCAATGTCTGAGAAAAGCATCACGAACAAGTAGAGGAGTTTCTGTTGGAAAACCTTGGCCCTTCAGGAATAACTAACTACCAGCAATATCGGGGAAAATGTGGAAAATTTGAAGAACTCATGAAGAAGGGAATTACAACACCACGCACATTCTGGTATTTCGCTACTCGGCAACATAAGGAGTTGTCGGAATTTGCTACAAAGTTACTGAACATCCTAGCATCTTCAGCGCAAAGTGAAAGACTTTTCTCAAATTGGTCCTTTGTCCATAACATCACAAGGAACATAACATATAACATGAAATAACATGAAAAATTTCTACATTAAAAGTTCAAATATAGTCAAGTGCTAAGGGAAGAAATAATATATTTAGTGTTGTCTGACTTGGAAGAAAAGAGCAAAATAAATTAGTTCATTCCGAGATATGTAGTATAATATTCTGTTGGGTGCTTTTATATTTTTTCAGTTGTGTGTGTTTAAAATGAGAATCTAATAACTTTTACATCGAAAATTCAATATGTCCCAGTTCTAACTGAAGTGGTGTATATATAGTATCGTTGAGACGTGGAAGAAAAACAAATCAGTTTATTCTAAAATTTCATTATTTCAATATTCTGTTTACAAAGGTATGTTGTATGTTGTCGTATGTTGTATATTTTATTATTATGTTGTACTATTATCTATCTGTACTGGTCTTAGGAATAAGATCAGAGGTGCAATAACGGAGCATATTTTGTAAAGGAAAAAAAGGAAATTGTAATGAGTATTATTTTTCCTTAGTTACGGTATTAAATTAAAATAAATAGAAGGATGATAGATTGAAGATTAGGAAGTTCTTAGAACTATTGATGTTAAAGGAATTCTTTTATATATATTGTGGCTCAAATAATATTTATTAAGAACCACGGGAAAGGAACAAAATATAGAATTACTGTTCCATGTTCAGTATTTTTCGTATTAGTTATATGTGTGTGTTAGTGTGTAATATGAAGGTGAAATGAGCCTAACAGTCAATCTCTTTTTCTTTTCTAATAGAAGTTTCAAAGTATACTGAAATGTTTCGAGTTTTATATTAAAAGCTGCAAAGGTATAACAATAAATTGTTATAATCAGTAGATTACTTCATACTTTCAAACATATCCGAACCAACACATATTTTTAATGTGTGTGCTTATATGTTGAGTAGTTGTGCTTGTGTGTGCGCTAATAGATGGAAAGTAGCAGTGGGCCGGCGAGGGGCTATCCAAAATTATCTTTTATTACTATGATTTGGCATGAAATCATTACTTTTAAATATAATGTTTAGAAGATAATAATGTTTTAATGTTTAAATAAGAAAACTAAGCTTACAACATAACCGACTATTCAAAATGATCTTAGTTTTAATGAAAGAAATATAGTTTTCTACGTCTGCGTAAAAAACTGGTTTTCTACATGACGTATATTACTAGTAAATTACGCGTAATTTATGTAAAATACGTAACAAGTAAATTACTTTGCCAACCCTGTGTGTAATTCCTTAAACCGCTTGCGATAGGTCCTATAGTTTCTAAGTTAGGGAGTTTTGAAAAATGATTTTTCGAATTTTCAATGGATCATAACTTTGAAAGGAGGCATTTTTCGTTTTCGGCCCATGTTTATTAGAACTTTTTTTGTTTCATTTCATATAAGAATCGCCTCCCAAAGTTTGTCGGTGGAGTTACCTACCACCCTGTATATATATATATATATATATATATATATATATATATATATATATATATATATATATATATATATTCCTATTCTTCCCTTGAACAACACCTGTCGCAATATATATATATATATTTACATACGGCAAATATTAACACTCGCTCTAACTCCTCCATGTTTTAACACAACACCCATGCAACTAAATAAACAAAGATTTCTTATAGCATACAAAAGTGCCCAGCTTGTATTATTAAGCTAATTTTTGCCTATGGATTAAACTCGATTAAATGCTAAATCCCATTACATTTCTCACCCTACAATAATAATAATAATAATAATAATAATAATAATAATAATAATAATAATAATAATAATAATAATAATAATAATAATAATAATAGAGCAATATAAACCAATGAGAAAAACGCGTGAGCTTTTATTTTTTTGTAGTTTAAAGTACCGTTGTTATAGTATCTTTCGGTTTAACTTGTAAGAGATGCACTGGCACAAATCCCGTGAGGAATGAGGGGGACATGTCCTCTCCAATCTTGGAACTGGGGGACTGTCTCCCCAAAAAAAATCCGATTTGATTTTTTTTTTTTTTTTTGTGTGGAGAAATGTGATGATTTGTGTCCGATTGCCACAAAGGAAGGTGAGATGAAATTGATACCCACCCGCCAGAATAAGTCTCAAATCTGCCCGCCTTCCAATGTTGAAGACAACTCTGATCCCCTGATCCTCCATAGCATTGTTTTTTCAACTTCATAAATATTTTAAACATCGCTAAAAAAAAAATACTATGGCAACGGTCTTACCCATGCTCCCCCCAACGTTGAAGGCGGATTTGCGCCGTTGAAGAGATAGGATAATTACTAGAATGGTCAGAGGTCTAAAGCTTCTTTAAAGTTACTCGACTTCGACCTCAATCCAGCTAGTAACCTTCAATTTGTTATTAGTGTATAGAACCTCAATCTCAATACTAACCAAGCTATTATGTATATATGTCTAACTATCTATATTGGGCCCTGAATGACGGAACCTGGTATTAAGGTGAGTCTCGAATGACGGAACCTAGCATTAATGTGGATCACGAATGACGAAACCTACAATTAATATGAGCATCGAATGACGGAACCTACTATTAATGTGGATCCCGAATGACGAAACCTACTATTAATGTAGACGCCGAATAATGGAAACTACTATTATTGTGGATCCCGAATGACAGAAACTGCTATTAATGTGGGCCCCGAATAATGGAACCAAAAATTAATGGGGATCCAAAATGACGGAACCTACTATTAATGTGAGCCCCAAATGATGGTATCTACTATTATAGTGGACCCCGAATGACAAAAAATGTTATTAATGTGGCCCTGAATGGCAAAAACTGCTATTAATGTGGGTTTCGAATGACGTAACCTCCTATTAATGTGGGACCTCAGCCACGACCGAGACTTCAATCCGGTGCAGTTGGTGGGTGCAGAGACCAACATGCAAGATCAAAGCTAATATTACAAGTCGTTCCCCATCGCACTATATCGCCTCCAAGAATAATGGAATATATGAAATACTACTACTACTACTACTACTACTACTACTACTACTACTAATAATAATAATAATAATAATAATAATAATAATAATAATAATAATAATAATAATAATAATAATGAAAACTTTATTTTGCAGACATTAATGGTGGAAATAGTAGAACATGGGACAGCAGAACATAAATGGGAATATTGAATTTGCAAGCTGCAGTCCTGGTTCCTCTGTGTTCCTATTTACGAGACACACAAACTATAAGCACTCTACACGTGAGAAGTAGCAATAGTTTTATGGTAAATGTTTTGGTTGATATCATTTTATTCCATGCTGTCTGAGTTCGCGGGTAATTTCACTTAACAAAACGCTTATAACACATCTGTAAGCGGAAATTAAAGCAATAACTGTCTGTAATATTTTCAAACAAACAACAATAATAACAATTTCATTTGCGTGTGTGTGTCTCTCTTCGCGTTTATGAAACAAATGCTCTTTAATGGTTTCATGCAATCAGAGAAAATAGGTCAAAGCGAGACATAAATATGGTGGATACACAAAAACACTGTCTTCCCCCCCCCCCAAAAAAAAGTTTGATGAACATACACATAGAGTTTAACTTTTGATTAGGACGATAGAAAAACAGGAAACAAGTTGTGAGATAAACTCACGCCTTAAAATGTTACGTCACAACGTTATATTGTTATGGATATTGGGTGTTAAGGTGTTTAATTGTCATTGGAAAAGGGAAATGAAATCTTAAGTGGGAACAGAAGTGAATAGAGCTAGTACGGATTAAAACTTTGATTTAACTTTGGTATAAACTAACCTCATTATGTATACTGGGTCCCTCGTTTTATTTTAATCGCGCCATAGTTCAATGAACAACAGATACATTGATGTCGCTATACCGATTGAAGCATCATGGACATATTAAAATTTAAGTAACTCTTCAAGCCGGTTCGTCGTACATGTGTACGTACCCATATAGTGCTTCTAGAGGCGGTTCGACGTACACATATACGTCCCGTGTAGTAGTGACGAAATGATGCATACTCTGCCATCTATTGTTTTCCCACATGAACGAAAACGCACGTCACGCAAGAGTAGACTGCAATGTGCTATCGTCTGTTGGTTTTCCTTCTTATTAGATGAAATTATGTACGATTACATCACCTCCTCCACAAGTCTTTTTGAAAGGAATTTCACTGAAAAGATGCCTTTCAGTGGGGATAACGGTCACTGGACTTAGAGCCATTAGTGTATGCCAAAGTAGACGAGAGTGCCTGAATGAAACATTGTCGAACCGCTGGATTGGTCCACGTGGGTCTATGGAATGGATAGATCCACGTCTCGATTTAACACTACCTAACTTTTTTTCTTATGGGGTGTTTTAAAGGATAAAGTACATCAACATCACATACGCAATTTCACCGAACTACGGGAAGCTATCACAGAAGAGTTCCGCAGGATACCAGTACGGGTCTGTCAAGCTGCTTGTGACAATGCTGTTCTTCGTCTCCAGGTAGTATCGACTTGGGTGGTGCATTGGTGGACTAGGCCATAGAGAACAGAGGTTAAAATTGTTGTAAGTAAAGATATGAGAGTAATGTAATTATGTTCAATTTTATGCTTAAGTTATGCTGCTAGTTTCTTTATCGCAGTCTTTGAAACATCATATAGCCTAATTATGGACCACCCTATATATCAAAATATATTGATAGTTTTTTCTTTCAGCCGATAACTGGTTCCAATGTCTCACTTTTCGCCCCAATCTATGATCTATTTTTGCTTCATGCCCCCTTATTGTGAGCCTTCCTGTCAATGCTGTTGCCAAGAGAACATATCACTTTGTTTTTGTTTTTTTTTTAATTAAAAATTTAATAATGAGATACGTGAAAGTGGGTGGCTAGAAACCTATAATTGGAACTGTTGTCATAGATAATGAAATATATGCATACTATGGTGATATTTCATTATGAATGCATAATATTAATAAATATATATAATCATAAACAGGAAAATAGATATTCTATTAAACCCACACACTTGAATAAACACAACCTACTTACTATAAACGCAGAAAATGTACTTCAACGTGGGTTTTTAACATAACAGTTTTGTTCGAAGGCTCTCGAGGCATTTAAAGTGCTCACAATACAACATGCTGATTCGGTTTATTCCCAAACCAAAGATCAAAAGTAGGCTGCCATGTTTACTGTATTAGGTATTCAGTCTAAAAAGCTGGGGGCAATTGTCCCCGGAGGACGCTGCTGACCCCACTACTTCATTTGTTTGGTGCAAAAGACTCGAGCTCGATTCAGGGCCGTAACTTAGATTTTTCTGGGGGGCAACTATTAATACGCATATTTAGGCCCCCTAGAAAAAGTTGTTTTTCTAATTCTTTGGCCCTCTCTTTCCGACTTTCTCTTACTATTTATGGGCCCCCAGAGCCTGTGAGCCCTCCCGCATAAAAAGGTCTGCGAGGCCGTTAGTTACTCCACTGGGCCCGTTACATTCATGACAAATTAATTAAGGGAACAACATTGACAAGTCTCAAAGCCATACAAACAAATATTGTTTCTAGGGCCCCCTAATAGTAGACATTTTTTTTACTGAAATGGGTCCGTGCCTCATTTTTGTTTTATTTAACTTCTGTATTTATGCTGTTTTGTTTATGTAATGTGGTGAACCTGTTTGATGCTTCATTTATAATTTCATGTTCGTATCGTATATGGAGTAAGAAAACTTTGTCTTAAAGTGGGCCCCTCTCGAACGATGGAAAGCTTCTCTGGGGGGAAAGTTGCCCCTCCTGCCCCCCATAAGTTGCGGCCCTGGCTCAATTCCCGGTCGGTGCTACGTTAGGATGTAGGTCCACGTCCCATACAGCTTCGGTGTTGTACGTGATGTTAAACTTGAAACCAACAACAACGATACTCTTCCTATTTAGTCATTCGAGATGCCATAAAGCGGATATACATTGGACTGAACAGGGAAAGCGATTCCTTTGAGTGTTTTGGTAACATTATTGTATTTTGTGGCGTAACAATGACTCGATATCACATACGGTAACCGTAATTAAGCACTTACTTTCTTTACGCAAAACATGAGACAAAATAAGTCTATATCCATCTTAATATCTACGTACTACGGCGAAGTAAAGCAATGTTAAGTTTGATAACGATGTTTCTGAGGACTGTATCAGAGTAAGGAGTTCAGCTTTTACTCAGGCAATAAAAGAGCGAGACCCCATGTGGTTACTTTGCACCATGTGGAAATGTAGAAAAGCGATAACAGGTTGCCAGTACCAAATGCAAAAAGTACTGAAATCACCAATAATAGAACAAAGACGGGGCGAGAAGATAGCTACGAGCAGAACCAGGTAAGGATAAGGCACATAATGATTTAAAAGAGCTGGATATAAGGTATATCCCTCTTCTAGTACCAGTACACCTTTCTTGTAAACGTAAAAGAATAATAGTAATAATAAGAAGAAGGGCGTTTTGGACACTAGTGATTCATATAAAGAATCAACATAGGTAAGTTAACATACAGACAATGCTTCACATGCTATAAATTTGAGGATGTCATGCGAATAACTGTATTAGTAAGAAGAACAACTGAAAACCTTCGAAGAAAGTTGCAGTTGAATATATATTTCATATCAAAGAGAACTGTTTCCCAGTCAGATTATACAACTAAAAGACAAAGGGGCCTATTATTAAGACCATAGCGAAATCAGGACGCTACTGGAAGTGGACATCCGTAAATATATTTTTGAAAATTTCTAGGAAGATGCTATCGACAGCGTCAGCAATCTTCAGAACTCAAAACATCTTGTCTGTGTAATGGGTTGATTTCAAATTATGCATAATTCATACACCGTGTATCATATATTTCTGTTAGGATTATTTGTGTGTGTTTGTAACCCTTAGTGGTGGAAAGATTCACTGCTCATTTTGTAGCTTCACGCCTAACAACACACCAGGGGCGAATCCAGCGGGGGGGGGGGCGATCGGGGCAATCGCCCCCCAAAAGAGGAAATAAACTCATCCCAAAGTTTGGAGCCCTTAAAAGTAGCAGTATGACAACCCACCGCCCCCCCAGAAGTCGATCCTGGATCCGCCCCTGCAATACACAACAGTAGAGAAATTCCAAATTTGTACTGGTGCAAACTTTCATACTCATATGGCTTACTTTGTCAAGATTTTTGAGACCAATCTCACAATACACTTAAGTCATAATAACAGCCAGAACATACTTCTTCAAGATATAAACTAAAGGAACAAGCACAAATCAATTCTCTTTTACAGTGTAATGATGACAACCGAGTAAGAAGTCATATTTTGTTCGAAAATTCTGTGCAAAGTATATCCACTTCACGGTACGGTTATTCATTTTGAAACATTCGATAGAATAAATGTAAATTTTGGCCTGGCTCTTAATCACTTGAAAACAGAAAATGTCTCTGAAATATAAAACCTCAGTACCCAGTAGAAGTTGTCTTAACTCTAATGATAAAGACACTGGAATTCTTGAAGCGAATACTCCCTTCCGAGGAAGCTTTGTTGTAATGAAAATCCGGAAACATGTTGGGCCTATAAATCCACGGCAGCAAGAAAAGTGAGAGAGGGAGAGAAAGAGAATAAGGAATATAACTGTTTCTCCTCCACCCACTTCACACACAAGCTGTGCGTGGTTGCCTGTTTCACACAAAGGCGCAACGGGGCACCTCTTTTTCTTTGCTTCCGCTACCTAGCCTCACTTCGAATTAACTCTTGGACGCTACACTACACCCACAGATTTTATCATCAAGGAAAACTTAATTTAATGTACATAAAAATTACTAAAACCGTTTTACGAAATCAGTTAAGAAATATTACTTAACGGAACCATGTCAGGTGATTCAATAAAAACATTGGAAATGAGAATAGTATGTAGTGTAGACGAAAGTTCTGTGTCTTAGAAACAAGTAGACGAAAGGGAATATATTGGAGACCTAAGCGTTATTATGCTTAGGTCATTTCAAATTGTCACACTAGTCCGAAAGCGCTTAGTCCACTGGTCAATTGTAGCATAAAGAGAGAAAACTGATAGTGCTAACTCAATTGGTTAGTTGGTTTGTCATCCATGCTTTTTCTCTTATTCCTTCTGCGATTTCAGATGCAGCAGTTACTTCTCAAATCTTCAATATAATAATAATAATAATAATAATAATAATAATAATAATAATAATAATAATAATAATAATAATAATAATAATAATAATAATAATAATAATAATAATAATAATAATAATACCATATTCCCACTAATTTATATTCAGCACACTCCACTGGTTTAGTAGCTAGCGTGCGTGCCTTTGGCGAACTTGGTTCCAGGTTCGATTCCCGACGCCCAGCACAAAAATATTTTCACAATCATTCAGTTTTGTTAACTATCCGTCTCTTTTAACATAAAGGACGTCACTACGGGTCGTGAAACAAAAATTTCCTTTCATTTGAACAATTTATATTAATTTCCAGCAAGACTTATCAATAGGCTTATTGTTGAAGTGCAGTGTTATTTTCTTTTTACCAGCTTTCCTTTCAATGAAACCACAGTTCTTACTCAATAGTTAATTTATGTTTGTAAGGAATTTAATTTAACGCCTATTTTTTTACAACATTCGTTATATTTGTAATTATGAATGTAGTTTATTTCTGTCAGTAGCATGCAACCTCCCTCTTGTTCGCATTTCATGCCTTCAGATTTTGAACCATTTGGTTTAGAGCAAAACGTCCCTTCCAGCACCGACACTACATGAGACGTAGACCTACAAATTAACGTGGGATCCGAGCCATAGGAGCTCGGATCCCAGATAACCAGGAGCAAGATCGCTGCTAACACCAGGATAGTTTTAAGCAAACTGTTTTAACTCTACATTATGTGACGTATGAGCACACACATTCGTAATCGAGGAAGAAATAGGAATAACAGATGGAGCAAATGAGAAGAAGATAGAGAAATAAGTGTTCGCAATGTATGCATAACTACGGATCCACCAATAAGGTATCTGCAAAACCATCAACTACGACATTAATGTTCTTATTTGCTTATCACCACTGTTTTGTATGAAAGCGAGCTTTCGTGTTTTTTACTCCTTTTTCTATCTGCGCAGTTTGCTGAGAATGGGATCTGTAAGCTGTAATATTACAAGATATTCAATTTGGAAATGGCTGGTTTACAGCCAACTTTGGTCTCCAAAATGTACACCATAAAAATGAAATGAAATCTTTGAGTATTACGTCCCATGGTTATGCCGGTGAGGCTAAAGGAGACGGTGATGATGAGTGATGAATGAAATGGTGGAATGAAGAAAGTGGGAGGAAACGGGAGAACCCCAAGAAAACCTACGCACACGGTGTTTGTCCACCACAAAGTTCACTTGGCGGGGGCTGGGATCGAACCTACACCATACACTGAGAAAAAAAATTGTAGGTGGCGTACTTAAAAAGATAGGTTACATGCGTAACTCCTGTAGTTTTTGGACTTAACGTACAACAGACGTATAACTGAAAACGCATGTTTTATAATACTTTCTGTATAAGTGTTCCATCTATACGTACTTTCCGTATGAAACAATATAGGCGGTCAGGGTCTCACATACATATGGACATATATAACATATAGCTGACGAAGGTAACATAAGTATATGCATGTGATATACGGAAAACTGTTAGATGTCAGACATCCTGCAACGGCATGATGTAACGCCTAAGGGCAGTGTCTATCTAGCATACGGATAACGTATGCTCCCTACTGATTTCTATAGTAAGCAAGATGATACCGTATATTTGTACAATATACCGCTGTCTGGAGAACGGATTTTTCTCTGTGTAAAGTGAAAGCAGTGTTTAAGAGCAGGGCAAGACAAGGATCAGAGTGTGATATTAGCATATCGTCATGTATATACCGCAAGTGATCTACCTGTTGATATGATCATAACAAAACAACATTAATTACAAGGGAAACAAATTACAAATTACAACACTTACGTACGTGGCTTATTGGAAAAGTACTTTTTTTATTGTCAAGGAAATTAATCAAATACGACAGTTATTCTCTGGTGGCGATCTTTAGCGCACCTTCATAAGCATATATGAATGTTTGTTACTTTCAAAGAACTCCAGTCTCTAGGAGTCATCCTATGAATGAATGAAAAATGTGAACTTCCGTCGTATCTCCTTTTACCGCGAAATACCGGAGCGACTTGATATGTATTGCATTAATGTTTACTAAAGTAAAGTAATACCGAGTGAAAATTATTCAAAGGTTCAACTAGTTGTCGGTGACGATGTCACCCGTCCTTCCCAAATAAATAAACGAGGATTGAGGAAGGACAACAAGTGCGCAACAAAGTTATATTGAACGATTCCTTCGACTCCTGCTAAATGATGATTAACAAGTACGCACAATAAGGATAAAACTTTACCATATCACACTATTTGGAAGTCCTCTGTTCATGAGTTATGTAATGCAAATGACCGAACGCATGGTCAGCAGAAACTCGGCACCTTATTTATGACAACAAGTTCAAATTTTTCCCCAAAGACGTTTCTTCATGGTGGGTCATGCCCCCTATTCTTTTCACATATTTACTAAAAGTGATGGACTCTCAATATTTGACTTTCCTCAAGCTGAAAATGCTTTTAGAGCCTGGTTTGTATCACAAGAAGACATTTTACGGATTGCAAAGGTCTCAACTTTACACAATTCTTATAGAGCACTTACAGAGATAGGAACTATATTTGCGGGATTATTAGTAGTAAAGATTGCAGTCGTAGAGACGTGGAAGTGGAGCTGCAGATTAGCAGGGAAGCCAAACCAACCACACATATATCCTATCACCGTAGATCGGACGAAGGTTATGTGAATCATGGAATGCTAACCATGTATGTCCATTCCACTGGTCTAGTGGCTAGCGCGCGGGCCTTCGGTACGAGAGTTCCCGAGTTCGATACTCCGTACGAGAATATTGAACGCATACAGTGGTTCGAGTTCCACCTTAAACGTTAGATCTACGTCTCTCATAGCTTCGATGCTGAAAAGAAGGCTAAACTTCAAAACAAAAGAAACAAAGCTCATCATATAGGGTTAATTAGAACAAATAATGAGTATTATGTTTACGAATATACCGATAGCTTCTTTAGTTTAATGCTAGACCACTGTTGCTAAAGAATGGAAAATAGGAAACATTAACATTTAATTTTAGTACATCCTGCTAATAGTCTTAAATGAACATATTCTTTTACGTAATAGCAACAAGAAAATGTGTGTGTGTGTGACAGAAAACAATTTTGTTAACTGCTAACTGCATGTAGTATGTGTGTCTAGCATACAATGTTTCGTTTTACAGTAATACACAGTTAGAAAACACACATACACACACGAAAAAGAATATACAGTAAATTTCGTTAAATTGTTTTCATTGTAGTCAAGCCTTCCCAGTGTTGGCTTTCCTTGATAGCAATTACCTTAGCTAAGTAATAATGGTTTCTTGTTTTAGACGGGAAACTAATGTTAAAAGGTGGATGTGTGTACAACGAGTCTCATTTGCGTTAACGACTCTTAGGACCTATATAAAGTGTTGTGTGTTTTGTTTTCTTAAACAGAAGTGCTGACATCTGCAGCTACTCAACTGAACCTTTCTCTCGACCCACTGAACCGGAATTCTCGCCTTCCCCCTACTACATAGATACATCTCTCTCTCTCTCTCTTTTCACAACAAAGGTGTACAATTTAGCAGGATTGAGTGGGGAATTTTCATGCTTCGGTAACTAGCAACAGTGTTTATTATTATTATTATTATTATTATTATTATTATTATTATTATTATTATTATTATTATTATTTGAAACTGAAATACTAGTTGAACTTATGATTAAATTGTTAGCGTTACAGCCTTTGGTCTAGATTACAGGGGTTCGATTCCCGGTGAGAATTTACCTTTTCTTGGACTAGTTATTGCGCCCAAGCCCTCGGCCCACTTAAAATTGCGCTTAATTAAAAGCTCTAATTTTTTACATTTTTCTTTTTTCCTTTTTCTTAGTTTGTCCACCAACCATACCAAACTCCATACCATAGTTTTTATGCATTTAGTGACGTATATTAGCGTTAGGCAAGTGATAGTACGCGTAATAACCTAACATATATTGAGTAACTGTTTACTATTAGAAATTTGCGTGAAGCGTTGACGCGTTTGCACTTTATTAAAAACATTCCAGGATAGTGAGACGCACCAGACTGACATATTCACCTTTCATAATCAGGATTCGACCTTAGGTTGTACGAGTGTCATATCATATAGTCTTAGAAAAAAGGGACGCCAAACTATAAAACAACGAATCGCTTGCCTAAATCATCGTCTCTTAGCCTAAAGGACATAATCATGGGACGTTAAAATGAAAGATTTCAGTTTAAAGTCGTGCGATTAAGTAAGCACACGAAAAATGCAAACGAGTGATGAAGGAATTATTGAAACGATGATAATGAAAAAAACAAACAAACGGGGAACTCCGACAAAACCTAAGAACATAATGGCACACTGAGAAAAAAATGTGGGTGGTGTACTTAAAAAGGTAGGTGACATGCGTAATTCCTGTAGTGTTTGGACTTAACGTACAGCAGAGGTATAACTGAAAACGCTTGTTTTAAAATACTTTCCGTATAAGTACTCCATCTGTACGTACTTTCCGTGTGAAACAATATAGGCAGACAGGATCTCACATACAAATGGACGTATATAACATACAGCTGAGGAATGTAACATAAGTATATGTATTTGATATACGGAAAACTGTTAGATGTCAGACATCGTGCAATGGCATGATGTAACATCTAAGGGCAATGCCTATGTAGCATACGGATAATGTATGATCCGTACTGATTTCTGTAGTAAGCAAGATGATACCGTATATTTGTGCAATATACCTCTGTCCGGGGAACGGATTTTTCTCAGTGCATCTACAAGGAACTGACTCAGTGCATCTGACATTAACTATTTTGATGGAAAGGAAACAGGAAAGGCGAAAAGAAAGTTTCTAATTAACGTACAGCATTAATGCATATTAAAGAGGATAGGGTTTCCGAGAATCCGTAATACGAAAAATTTGCAACAAGTGATCTGTGAAATTCAACAGTACACTAGACTCTCGCTAATCCGGCCCTCAGTAGTCCAGCCTCTCAGTAATCCGACGCACATCCAACCAAAAGCACATGCACAATGAATTATTGTGCGCTTGCGCAACAATGCTTAGTTAAACAATGCTTTATATACTGTACATATTCGAAATTGTAGCATTCTTTACAGTTTGGAATCATGTCTTCTAAAAGGAAACACGTTACGCTAGACCTCAAGCAGAAACTCGAAATTTTAGATAAGTTAAATCGAGGTTCTTCGCAGAAAGCCATTGCTGCTATGTTCAACGTTGGACGAGCAACTATTTATGACATCAAAAAAGATAAGATATTTGAATTCAATAAAGTATATAACCTATGTTTTAAAATTATAGGCCTATCCTTCGATTTAATAAAGTACAATACACTATATCCTCTATGTTTTCAAAATAAATAAAAACAAGATAAATAAATCAAATAAATGTCAGACACTCAATAATCCGGCACTTCCGCTAATCCGTTACCCATATGTGCCAGGAATGGCCGGATTAGCGAGAGTCTAGTGTATACCTATGTTGATGATGATTTTCAAAAGCTAAATATACTGTATAAGACTAATTTGGGCAAGACAGAAAATCATTTATAAGAATAAATAAAGATTTTAGAAAACGAAAGAAAGGAGAGACTCCAAAACTTAACCTTGTGGTACTAATTTTGGAACTATTGTTGTATAATGCTAGATCCTACTTTGACTACTTGATATTTTATCAGCCTATTAAATAAGAAATCATTGCAAATGCAAAGAAGATAAATAAAATTTAAACTAGAAATAATGATCATTGAGATTATCAAAAGCTTCTAATAGGTCAATTATAATCATCCATTACATTCTTAGGCGCTTTCAGGCTTGTATACCACTACTTAAATGATTGTTTGATACTTTTTTGAATAAGAGTTACGTGCAGATACATAATTATTTTTACATCCTTTGATCGTGAAAATTGCAAGAATGTATCGCAAGCTGGATTATTATATAATTCAGACAATATGAATTCAATAAGAGAAGTATATAAAGTAATTTAAGGATTTTCTTTAAAAATATAAACATTTCTATTCTTACATTGCTTTTTCTTGTTTCATTCACCCTTGTTCACGTTCTACAGATTGGAAGTTATATGTTGTTTACCAGAGTTATCTTTCTTGTCTATTGAATTTTTCTTCTAAAGAACCAATCCTGTTATACCTTCTTATCATGCAAAGTAGGCCATGCAGATCGAACTAGAGAGATAGACAAATTGTATATAGTCACAAACGCCATACACTCATCCCACATCCACCAACACACATATATGAGTTTCCATTCTTTAGTGTTCAATGTTCCGCGTCCTCATTTTTTATTTCTTGAGATGACAGACAGAAGGAGCAGTAGTCGGTGACTTGATTGGTCGGCTGTTGGTGCTGATGTTCAATCAATGTGAATGTCAGTCTGCGGAGTGTGTTTGGCTTTAGTTGTAGTAGATTGAAGTCGCTGTCGAAAGATGGGCACCCACCAAATAACTCTTCAACAGTTCTGTCTGTCTTCCGCTGAGACCATCACATTTACCTTTGGAAGCAAGAATTTGTTCTGTTCCCGGTTATAGTTTTCTGAAATGGAAAACGTTGATGAAACCAGGAAGATGTTTGTTTGTTTGTTTGTGGATTGAATGCTTAGGAAAGGCGTTTCTTTATTTTGATTTCCTTCATGTCTTGTTATTGCTTAGTGTTAAATATGTTGAGAAGCCACTACACCAATTGGTCGGAAAAAGAGGATGCTATTCATTTATAGATATTTGTTGATATAGGCATATCATATGTATCATCGCATATAACACATATGATTTTAACCATAACATAACACATAATTCTGAAATAAGGATACTTCAAAAAGAAGTGCAATTTTAGTTTGATGTTTGATTATAGAAGACAGCAGCTGCGCCTCGACAATATAGTTGTAAGTTCAGTTAAGCCAATCTTACACACACAATGAAAAGTTTTGATTATTACTACATAATTATTTTTATGGCAAAATAAAATACTAAAAGTAGCAGGCGAAGTGGTAAAATATTTTAAAAAATGGCAGTTTATTTTGCGAAAATTAATATTTTGATTTTAATTTTAATGTCATTGATTTAGCAAAATTTAAGTATTGTAAATAGTACTAATTTATAGCTATAACTTTGTAAGCATCAATAAACAGAACACATAAAAACAAAAGTAACTACTCTATGGCCTAAGGAACCTGGAAATAGAATACCGCGTTTACAGAAGCTCTTCATCGACTTCTATCCTTAGCCAACTGGATTCAGTTTCTACTTTGGATTCCTATTTCTGCGAGATCCATCATAATACTGTCCTGCCATCTGCGCCTAAATCTTCCTAATGGTCGTTTTCCGATTGAATATCCAGTTAAAATTTGAAAACCTTTCTATTTTCGTCCATTCTGGCAATATGGTCTGTCCGCCTGAGCCTTCTAGATTTGATGACCCTAACAAATGTTCTGTAAACTGTATATAGTTCCTCCATTTCCTATTCCCGTTTCTTGAGTCCGAATATTCTTCTCAACATCTTGTTTTCAAATACTTTCGGTCTACGTTCTTCTTTTTGAGTAGGCGACCATGTTTCGCAACCATACAGAGCAACAAGCATTATTATCGTTTTATATATTTTAAGCTTCAAATTCCTCGACAGGATTCGCGACGACAAAAGCTTTCGAGGTGAATAATAACACGAATTCCCTACTTTTAGTCGAAAAAAAAAACAAAAACAAGAAATAAGAATAAAATTACAAATTACAGGTATATAAGTAACACCAAAACGCTCAGGAATGCCGTGACCAATAAATATGTTAACATAAAAAGAAGTTAGTTCATTAGATAAACCCTACTCCAGTACTTGATAAAGCAATCACAACATAGAACACATTGTTCATTTCTGATTGCACGATATCATAAGCAGTTTCTTTGTGTTGTCCAATAAGATTTCGCAGCGGTTTTTCTTGAATTTTCTACCTATCCCCCAAAGTGAAGGTAGTTTACTGTGGGTTGAAAACATTAAGTGCTATTTTCTTGAAAGAGTTTCTGACGATTATGTTTATATTTCATATCATATATTAATATTTCAACACTATACTGTGGTATAAGCCATTTCTCTAGGAAAATAGTGAAGAAGAAATTTGCCCTTGAGGGTGAAATGTTTGCGACAATTTTCTCAAAAATTACTCACAAGGGAACATATTATATTGATAGTAGCATTGTCCAATCAAACAATGCGCAATTGATAGGGGAGTGATGAAAAGTGAGAAATCTAAAGTTTTACGGACCGACTCCCAGAAACACAGGAGATACAGATGAAAGAAGGATCTAGCATCATATGATGATAGCAATGCAAAAAATACACTGACACAGAAAGAACTTCAAAGTAATCAAAATTACATTTACACAACAGTATAGTAAGCAAACATTGTACCTACAGACATGCTCAATAACATCATACTTAATGCAGTGTTGCCAACTGAGCACAAAATGAGGTTTTGTTAAATGACACGGAACACAAATTATAACAAAACCAATAACGTGTGAGGTGATACAATATTACGTGCATCAGAAATGGGAGCCTGCTAATCGATTGTCAATCCAAGCGCATGCATCATTTCAGTTTTGTGTTGTGTTTGATACTATTCTGATTTTCCACTTGGGCAAAACTGCTTCGACATTGTGCTTCGTCACTTATTTTCGTACTTCAGTGATTATATTATTGTTTGTGGTCTCATATTTTGGTTTTAACTAGTTCGAATCGTGTACTGTACATACAGCACACTTCTAAACCAATATTCATAAAGGAATTCATATAGGCCTATCCTCAAACGTTAGCAACACTGTACATCAAGACTTCACAGGTATGATTCTACTCATAATTAGATTTGCCAGATGTTATAATTTGTGATCCGTACCATTTAATAATAAAACTTCATTTTGTGCTCAGTTGGCAACACTGCATTACATATGATGTCATTGAGCATGTTTATGGATACAATGCTTGCTTACTACTGTTGTGTAAATATCATTTTGATTACTTTAATAATTTTGAAGTTCTTTCTGTGTCAGTGTATTATTTGCATTGCTATCTTCACATGGTGCTAAATTCTTCTTTCCTCTGTATCTCCTGTGTTTCTGGGTGTCGGCCCGTAAAACTTTGGATTTCTCACTTTTTTTTCACTCCTCTATCGATTGCGCATTGTTTGATTGGGCAATGCTACTATCAATATAAGATGTTCCCTTGTCAGGCGATTTTGTCCATATTTCATAAATAAATGATTCATTAATAATCTGATAATATGCCATCGTAACTCATTTCTCATTTTTAAAAATCCTAAAGGAGTAATTTACTCTTTGGAGTGAGGACGATTTTCTCAAGAATTACTACGACAATTTTGCTCACATTTCATAATTAAAGATGTTTCTTTAACCCTACAATAAGGGATGAGTCATTTTTCACATGAAAACAATCTACAAAAACGTAGTTTATTCTCGGGAGTGAGTTTCCTTTTCGGACGATTTTCTCAAAAAGGACTCAGGCAATCTTTTCATACTTCATAAATAAATAAATTCATTATTAACCATTACCTTGCGTAGAAAGTTTCATTTCTCATGTAAATATTGACAAGAGATAGTTTACTTTTGATGGTAAGTTTTTGTTGTTGCAGTTATTGGTCATTTCCTCATAAACGACTCATGCAATATTGTTGATATTTCAGAAACAAATATTAACTAAATAGCCCTAATGTATGGCATAAGCCATTTCTCGTGAAAAGTTCCACAAGGGGGTAGTTTACTTTTGGTATTAAGTTTTCTATGGACAAGTTCTCCGAAAACGCCTTACATTTTTTCGTGTTTCACACATAAATATGCCAGTAATAACTGAAGAACAACATGCTTTATTGTAGTTTAAGAAACTGGGGAGAGAAAATTTATATATCTTATTCCTTTACTCTTTATAGAACACCGATGACATAAAGAACAACATTTATTATTACGATGGTATTAAAATAACGCTATTACTTATACATATAAGATATTTTATATTCATATCAGGGTTTAAATGTACGACTATAGGTGTATATAGTAGTATAATTTTTGGCAGGGCTACGTACACAATAACTGTTTACGAATTCCATAGCCATAAGTACGGTATTAATGATATCATTGTGAATGACGCACTCTAATAAATGATGACAGTGCGCTCTACCTGAACTTACTGCCAATAGAAAAAAGATGTTTTACTGTTTGTTTTTTTTTTTTTAATGTGAAAATTAGCACGCATATTATAAATCTATATGCAATGAATAGGTTTCATACTTGTGGAGGTGCATAGGTGTTTTCTTAGAGTATTTGCGTCAAATTGTGCAGAAAAAACGCTGTTTATATCCATAACGATTAAGCCCTCCTAAAGTGAACCTGTATCGAGAAATGCAACGCTACCCATAAAGACAGATTATTGAAAGAACTAAGAGTAATTTAGCTGAAAAGGTTATGTACAAGTACAGTATACGCAATCAATTTATATATGGCCTCCTATTGTAAATGTGCACCCCAATTTTTCAAAATTAATTCCCTTTCATTAATCATCCGTCCCTACATCTATATTTGATATCGTATAATTTAATTTCTCTCGTCACATCTTGTCTGCAGTACATTCAATTGTTCCAGAGTCGGCTATTTATAGTTCTATAAAATCTTCTCTTTTTTTTTTTTTTTTTCAGATACGAAATCACATAAAGCATCGCGGAACTATTAATTTTATGTGGCCTCTCAACCTTGATTTTTGCGTTAAAATCAGAAAAGCATCTTTTTTTTTCTGTTTGCTATTAGTTTAAGTAGAGTGCGTTGTCATCGTTTAGAACGTCATTCACAGTGGCGTCAATTAATACTCACTGGCTCGGAATGCGTAAGCGGTTACTGTGCATTACGTAGCCACTGCAATAATTTTTATATAAATTTCGACTTTTAAAGGTTAGATATTCATTTAGTCTCGTTCCAATAGATTCTATACAAAAAAAGGTGGCATGTGTAGTCTACAATTATTATGCAGTATCTACTGTCTCTTATGCTGAATACCATAGAGGATTGTTGTCAATAAAGAATATTCACCTCAGCCCCTATGTTACATTACTTATAATTCCATTATATCTATTATCTATTAATATTTATATTTTTGTTATTTTACTTATGTTGGAAGCACGGTGGCTCAGTGTTGCACTTCACGCTGGTCTAGCATATGTACCTTTCGTGTACGGGGTCCCGGGTTTGATTCCCGCTGGGAGAGCCCTTGGAATTTTAACTGTCCTCGGCAATTCTGTGTTCGTGTTCCTCTCATTCAAGGTTACTGGAAACACCTCTTAACCGAGTAGAAAATAAAGACAAGTTACTGACATCATTTCGGTGAATCAATTAGTTTTCCTTTTTTTTTTAAAAAAAAAAAAAACGTGGTACAGCTTTCACCTCTGGTGTGTGGGATACCAGCTTGTGCCAAGTAGGCTTTGTGGTGGACAAACACCGTGTCCGTGAGTTTTCTCGGGGTTGTCCCGTTTCCTATCACTTTATTCATTCCACTATTTCATTCATTTCTCATCATCACAGTCTCCTTTATCTTAGCCGGCATAATCGTGGGAGGTAAAACTGAAAGATTTCATTTCATATATTATAAAATTATTTATCATTTAAATTTTTCTAGACATCAACAGTTATTTACAATTTTATATTGATAATTCTTACCATACAAGGATGTTTCCTACAGTCATTTGTTTAGACATGTATTTATTTATTATTGTATATATCAGAGCATTTTGGCAAACATTATTTCTGTTTCCAACAATACGGAAAGCTAACGCACTATCCATCAGGCTACGAAGAAATTTGAGCATTTGTTCCTATCAAATTCAAGCCACATACCGGTGTTTGTAGCCAGCAAAACTACATCATTGCACATGCTATTCAGTGGCGGATTTAGCCTGGGGCCGGGGGGGCCTAGGACCCTCCAGTTTTATGAGTAACAAGAGTAATTTAAGGTATTCTTTATATCTTTTTCAAAATTTATAATAATCTCATGATCCTCCGCTGAGGGGTCTGGGTTCTGGCTGCCCCCTTCCCCGTTTTCACCTTCTAGATCCGTCTTTGATGTTATTTCTCAATATCTTTCGAAAAAAATACTGCAATTTCTATACAGTTTTCATAGTATTACAGTACAATATTGGACTATTTGTTTCTAAATTTCTAAAAACAGATCATTGATAGACTGTGAATATCATAAATAAGATGCATGGTTACGAGAAACTTGTTTCTCAAACAGTTATATTCCTTTGATATACAATCTGATATCCTTCTTTTATATGCATCCTTATCTCTTTCTATATTACACATAAACGTATGAGGATTTGCATACTTGCCAAGATGTATCGTATGGAAATTCTCTTTTTTGCAAACAAATGATCTTGGCTTTAGTAAGTAAAGAGTATTCGTTGTAAACAGGAATTGAAATTGGTCAACTTTCGGTTTTCCCGACATCTATTGGATTGAAAGAAGTTTTTTTCTTTTGTACCAAACTTCTGTAGGTTTTTGCATTATTCATGGCTTCCTTTCAAGGAACTGACGGTAACATGGGTATTGATGTGGACCGGGGGTGAAAGAGAGGGGAAGCGGAAATTTTATTCCGATGAAGTGTTAAAGGAGAAGGGGGGGAACAAAAGGAGGGATTATCTTTCGTCACGTCACAAAAACAACACAGCATGGGTGAACGAAGGTGAAAACTCTATCATCTGGCTATTTATTCTGCGTTGAAGATTTTCCGATGAAAAACACAAGGTGCTAAGGGAGATGAAATAAAACAAACAAGAGAAGATCACCTATAAAACCTTTTGTTCAGTATATACTGAAAAACAACTGTTATTTCTTTTTAAAACTTTTGCTAGGAAACAAAAACGAAAGGAATTTACCGATGAATATTCTCCGATTTAAATTGACAGTGGTTTTTAGCTCTTAAATAGAACCCAGGACTTTGTGTGTGGGAGGAGGGTTTGGGAGTTAGAGAATTGAAATTAGATTTGAAAATTCAAGGGAAAAAAGATGGAACAAGGATGGAACAAAGAACAAGTCTACACCATTTAACAAAACTTTGGGCTAATGAAGATTCAAGCGCTCCTGTTGCAAGACTACCTACATGTTTTTTTCGTGTACTGATTATTTTCAGTCCAAATTAACTTTGATAGGGAAATGATTATTAGAAATTAGTTTATTGAAGTCATTCATCAAGCGCAAGTAAGGGTATTGTGCATTATTGTAGGTCAAAAATACACAGTTCGCCCCTATCTTCCCGAAAAATTCAAGTATATAGTGCTTCCTTGTAACCCACAAATCACAACCTACATTTTTTTCCACTAGGTTCGGGTTTGATAATAGGGAATGAGGACAGAAGCAATCAATTAATGTCTTCAGTGTTCATACAAAGGACTGCTGAAAAATTCGTAGCCAACTTAGAAGGAGCATGGGTAGATTAATGATATTGTACAGTTTTAACTAATATATCTCTGTTTGAACATATACAAATTTTCATATTAATAACGAAAGTCTTATTGTGTTTTTCAGGTCTCTGAATTAATTATGTTTGCCCAATCACACGAACATCGAGATTAGAGCTGTCATCAAATTTTTGCTTCATCAAGGAAAATCACCCAAGCAAATTCATGAGGAAATCAGTGAAACACTACGGAACTCATCTCTGTCATATACAGTGATGAAGAAATGGGTGGCACAGTTTAAGCACTTCGATTTCTCAATAGTTGATGCTCCACGTGCAGGAAGACCAAAAAAAGTGACTGTCCCCGAAATTGTGGATGAAATTCATGACAAAATGCGGAATCTCAGCAAAATGTGCGCCAGAGACTGTGGGTACTTCTCGGGAATTCGTCGGTAGCATAATTCATAATGATTTCGGCATGCGCAGGCTTTCGGCAGAATAGGTTTCCAAAAAAATCTGTCAGCAGATAAAAGCGTGAAAGAATGAGTGCATCAAGAGAAGTTATCTCCCATTTTTACCGCAATGCCGACTGATTTCTGACACGAATAGTACCCATGGACGAAACATAGTTGTACCACTACGGGATCCTGAAACGAAACAACAGTTAATGGACCGGTGACACTCAGGTTATTCTCCCTCCAAGAAGTTCAAAAGACAGAAGTCGGCTGGGAACGTATTTGCAACATTCTTCTGAGATAAGGATGGAGTCGTACTCATAGACTACTTGCCCAAGGATGAGATATTACATGCAGAGTACTACCCTGCATTACTCACAAAACTGAAAGACAAATTGAAAGTGCAACGCCGCAGAATATTAAAAAGAAAGAATTTGTTCCTTCAAGACAATACATGATCTAAGGTTTCAATCTCCAGATCATCCTCGCTATTGATCAGATCTAGCTCGGTCAAACTACTATTTGTTCCCCAACCTCAAAACAGCACTTGAAAGTACGTCTTTTTGGAACTCGTAAGGAGATGATTAGTGCTACTGAACAGTGATGCAAGAAAGTTTTCCTTTTTTTTTTTTTTTTTTTTTTTTTTACTAATTGTAAAAATTGGAGCACCGTGCAAGGAAGTGTATTGAGCTTTGGGGGAAATATGTAGGGTAATAAGGTAAGACGAGGAGATATTCGTTGTATGATCTAAATAATTATAGAAAGACATACTGGAAAAGGATTTAATTGTTTTAAGAGTATATACAGTAAGTGATTACAAGTGGTTATACTCTACAAGGGAGTATAGAAATAAAAGAAGAGAGAATAATAGTTGTTATGTTGAGGTTTTTCTCACTGTGAACTTAAGTACAAGTAGATTAAAAAGACTTCAATACTAAGCAAAGATGTAATGATTCTTGCATCAAAATATCATATTTTCTAGTCAATCTTTCGTTTGCTATTTTGTCTTAAATATAGCCTATAGTGAACAATGTTGGGGAAAGATAATGATCCTAAAAAAATCTATCTAATTACATTCCAATTTTTAAAAACAATAAAATAAAAGTAGAAAAAGTAATCGACAAACCTCCATATAACAAAAGAATTAACCGTCAAAATATCAGAGTCCCCGTCAATGTTGCTTATATATATTAATCTGAATAATTTGTCCAGTATATGAACCAAATAAAAACATCAATGGATAATTTTTGGTTGAACAATTGTATTGTCCGCTTTAGTTCTCTTGACCACGCAACTACAAACCAACAACAAACCCAAGTGAGTTTTTTCTTCTTTCTTTCCCGTTTCTGCTTCGCGTACCAGACTAAAAATCGATTTTTGCTGTACCTGTTTTTTTTTTTTTTTTTTTTCTCAAACACACACATAACAAGCTATTAGCTCCGACTAACTCAGTTTGGATGCCATTTTGTGTGATTTGTACGAGCATTTCTTCCATTTTCTATCAACTCATCGCAACATAAAAATGAACTACATTTGAAATGAGTTTTTTTTTTTTTTTTGCGAGGGGCGGAGGGTATGGCGAACGGAGTTTACTACTGTCATTTCTGTTATCACTGCGTTAAACCATGTCTAGTGAAATGTATTTATAGTTTATGTTTTCACCGCATTCCCTATCTATATATATTTTTTCTTTTGAATAACCAGGGTTTGTGTTTGCTATGAAGCAAAGCTAATGTGTACCCAATAACGCATCGGTTGATTTTGTTAGGGACGTACTGTTAGATATCTGATTATTAAATTGATCTCATCTCGTTCCCGATAGTTCATTCTGATTTTTTAATCTCTTTTATTTATTTTTTTCTTTATTTCTGTCTTTTCATGCTTAAATAATACACATTTTGTGTTTAATGCGTATAACCGGTAGGTAATATGTTAGACTGTTCGTTTTCCGCAAATTTATTACTAAGATAAATACAATAGTAATGAAATTGTACTACCAATTTTTTTCTACCTAGCTTTATTAATCAAGCTAAGTTGATTTTTGTACGTTTTTTTTTCTGTCTACCATCTGTATGGTACTTATATGATAAAATTATATGATTGAACTTTTTTTTCACTACGCGAAGTACATTATAATTTCATGATTTTTCAAAATAAATACGTATTTAAAAACTTAATACTGTATTAGTTTTGGTTTAGTGAGATTAGCATTCTTTCCAGTATGGAACTACTTACATAAGTTTTTTTTTTTTTTTATTATTATTTTCTCAAAACCTACCCATGAGGATTTATACTGACTTGTTCAGTTCAGTACCATATTTAAAAAATCCCATTAAACGCTACAAAAAATTTGTTTATTTATTACAGAAGAATACAACAGGCCTTTAGGGCCCAATTACAGCATTCTGTATAGTTTTCTAAAGTGGTTCAATAATTCGACTCGGAAATCATTTACAAACATACTATAAATATCTGAACCTTTATTTACCTCGCTGTATCTCTTATAAGAAGAACATATTCGTCACATAGGAGACTACATTAATACACTCGTCCTGGCTTTCTAACAGAAAAAGAAATCAGTGTTTGCTAGCCTTGTTCTTAAGAGTCTTCATCCCGGCGAAATTAAAATACCGCTAATTTTACAGTAATTATGTGATATCTTCAAATAGATAAAAGATAATTGAAATATGGAACAAGAGCGCCTTAGACAATATTATTTTGCGTGAGGTACCGTTATCACAAGTCACCTAGTGGCTTTCCGTTTTCAGCTGTTTAGAAACGCGAAAATAAATGCCGATTTTCAAAATGGCTCGAAATTGAAAGCAGATAAGTGACTCGTGATAACGGTTTCTTATGTAAAATAATATTGTCTAGGGCGCTCTTGTTCCACATTTCGATTATCTTTTATCTATTTGAAGATATCACATAATTACTGTAAAATTAGCGGTATTTTAATTTCGCCGGGATGAAGGCTATTAAGGAAGGAACCTGAAGTTTAATCTTATATGTTAGTCCTGAACAGTCTGTCTCGTTTTTAATAATTTTGAATAAAAAATAATACATCAAGAATGTTTCTCCTTTGCTCACGGATTTTAAAATGAAAATACGCTGCTAGAACAGCAGCTGATTCAAATTTTGGGGTAGTGACTTGTCTGTGTGTAAGTGTGATATCTTAAGAATTTAGTCTGTATCATCTCCATCTGTTTAGTGTAGATAACATGATTCGAGTTCCATATTTGGCTGGCATATTCTAGTTTCGACTAGAAATGGCCACTGTTTTTCGAAAAACACTTTTTCGAAAAATGAATTTTTCGAAAACGAAAAATTTTTCAGAAAAACGAAAAACGAAAAATTTTTCGAAAAAGCGAAAAACAATTTTTTTCGAAAAAACGAAAAATGAAATTTCAGAAAATCGAAAAACAGATTTTTCGAAAAAGGTCATCCCTAGTTTCGACCCCACGAAAGATGTATATAATATCTTGAACATATGCATCGCATTAAAGTCTCTACCTACTCTTACTACGAAACCTAAATTTTTGTATGCTTCATTAGTCACATTTTTTACAAGAGTTTTAAATGTCAAGCATCTATCATAGGTTACACCCAAATCTTTCACTAATTCTGTTTTCTTAAGTGGAGTTCTTTCAACCAAATAAGGAAACGTATGAGGATTTCTTTGTTTTGTAAATGTCATATACATACATTTTCTGTTAAATATTCAAACTAAGACAATTTTCTTGGTATCATTCATTTATATTATTTACCTCATCCTGCAGTTTTACGAAATCTTGTTCAGTTGTTATTAGCAAATACATCTTTAAGTCGTGAGGTGGGGTAGTTGAATTTATGGGATAGTTTTGAAGGAGGTTGACTGTCTTTATTTTACTGGAGTAGGTTATTTATCTATGTACTGAATATGTAAACAAAATACATGTTAATTAGTAGATTGTCTATTTTTGTTTATGTTCTCCTGCCAGTAAGGCACATACTTCTGATCGGGACAAGCATACTCCTAACTGTGACGCCCATACTACTCATTACAGTTACGGTGAACCAGTATATAGGTTTATAAATATAACGAGGCAGCCTTAGTAGCTATGTCCTATACTACACTGAAAAACTGTTAGAAGATGAGTAAATTGAATTAAACATTGAATTGTTTGCACTAAGTAAAAACGTGGTCATGACACAGCATAGTTGAAATGGCGCGAGTTGGAAACCCGAATTCATCCGTGATAATCGAAATTGTTATAAAGTAAAAGCATTTTAAAAGAAAATAAACAGTTACGCCAGGGATGTCCAGACATTATAAAAATTGAATGAAAATTTTAAAACGCACAGAAACATCACTTACGTGAAACGAACACATAGTACAAAACGGAAGATGAGACAAACGCACAAACCCCTCGCTAGGGATTACCCGAACTCCTCGCTGATTTTCTATCCCACAGCGGAATGATCTGCTATGTATAAAGGTAACCCAGAAAGTTCTGTCGTTTCTTCGTCCACCACCTTCGAACAATGATATGTCACATAAAACATACCTGAAAAAGCACAAATAGTCCCCATCAGTATCGACGACCTTCTGCCAACGTCCTGGAAGGCCATGGATTACATCGCGGTAGAACTTGGTGGGCCGTGAAATGAAGAAGGTATCAAGTGCATTTTGCACCTCTACTAGAGATTTTAACCGGCATTCTCTAAGGTGATTTTCCAAGAAATGGAGCATGTAATAATCGGATGGTGCAAGTCCTGGGAGTATGGCGGATGCAATAATGTTTTCCATAGAAGGTGTAGAATGGTGTCCCGGGACACCTTAGCCACGTGAAGCTTAGCGTTGTCCTGTGCGACTCAGAAGTGCTGGCTCCAGAATTTTGAGTTTTTCTTGAACATGGCTCAGCCGCTGACAATACACAGTTGTATTGATGCTTTGACCACCTGGTAGCAGTTCTCAATGTACGATACCGCGAGCAGTTCACCAAATATACACGAGGACCTTCTGGTACAGTACTGGTTTCGGCTGTTTTGCAACTAGTTTGTGGGATGCTAACCAATGATGGCGGCGTCGTGGAGCTTCGTACAGGACAAATACTTGCTAGAAAAACTGTAATTTTACGCATTTCAATATTTTTGCTTTTGCTACTTATGCTTGCATGAGGACAGTTCCGTAAATCACCGGGAGAGTTGCTTTGCGTTAAATCTAAGAACGATAGGGAATTAAGGTAAGCAAATAAGGGAAATGTTAAGCAGGCATTTAGGATTCCGGAAGCGCAATGGAGGGCCCCACAAGAAAAAAAATACACCTTTCTAAACCATGTTATTTCTACTAGGTACTTGGTTTGGTTCTTGTTTATAACACGTTATCGTTGACACATTATACGAAGTTTCTTTTTGTTTTTTGCAAAATTCTAATAGTGAATGATCTAAGGTAAATTTCCATCACTTTTAACATTGTTAATGATATTTCTTTTAAAATTATAATTACCATTACATAAATTTATTTTATCAACGTGAGTCGAAAATGTATGTTTCCATGCATTTGGAATCAGACAGTAGGATATGATGTGAAGAATGTACTCTTTTGTATTTTATCCGTTCAATATAACGTTTCGCTATAGTTTTTTTTATGGGAAATTTCTTTACTCAAAATATATGATTTACTTTAGTGAGCGGTTCATTTGTTATTACTGTGTGGTTAAGGAAAACTGGCAACTGACAATTGGACAGAACTTGTAATGCGTTTGAGGCGATGCTGTGAAAGGTTCTGTAACAACAGAGATAGCAATTCTGTCGGCAAAGGTAGAACGTTTAACAAGTCACAATTCTATAACTCTGTTAGTAGGATAGAATGGTTTATAAAGTATGATTGCAAAAAAGCAAAGAAATAATGGTACTTTGGCATAATATTTGAGAGAAGATTCAACATTCAGCTACCGGGAACAGCTCGGTCAGTGACCTTGGTTTCCCAGAAATAACGTGAAAGAATATTGTGATAATTGGCGAACAACCGTTCCCTTCGTTTTATTTTAGTGGTGGGCACAAAAACAGGTTTTTCGGTTTTCGGTTTTTCAGCTGATCCGGTTTCGGTTTTCTTCAAAACCGATTCCGGCTTTTTTCCAAATTTTTTGTTCTATTTCTGACCAGAATGGTGTTTCGTTGTTCTCCGGAAACCGAATCCATTTCCACAGAAATAGTTTTATGTGTTTTCGAAAAGTTTTCACCGAAACCAGTTTCGGTGAAAACCGAACCGGTTTTGTAGAAAACCGAAACCGGTTTCGGTGAAAAACCGAACCGGTTTTTGGATAAAACCGAAATGTCGGTTTTTCGGGTTTCGGTTTTTATAGAAACCGGTTTTCGATTTTTATAAAAAACCGGTTTTGCCCATCCCTATTTTATTTACAGCACAGTCAATTATCTGTTAGACGCCATCTTTTCTTAACTGCATGATAATACGGGCGAATGTTCAAACTGATCTACCTAAAAGAAGTCGTTGAAAAACTGATTTTGATGGGAGATTGTTTGTGCGTGTCTTTTCATGTGAGAAATCACTTGTATCATTTTTGACAATGCTAATTGCGGATACCCTGTACATGTTGAGGCAATCAAGGATTCGTAGTCATTTGGCATTAGGTCGTTATTGATCACGGAGAAATTGTCAGGAGAAAAATATGGAACAAAGTGACATTTTTGATAGCGATGTGTCGAATCGTGTTGGCCAATGACTGGGAATAAATCGCTTCCACATTAAAATTACCACCTACAGCAAGAATTGGATCGCTTTCGACTCTTTTATGTTTCACAGCTTTTCATAGAGTCCATATCTATAGACCACGAAAGGATGGGTATATAAAGGGTTTCAGATAGAATGCTGGAGAGGGGGGAAGAAGGAGGAGGAGTGCAGACACTTTTGGCAGTTGAATTTTCGGTACCACAATCATATCGTATAGTGCAGCTATCATGTAAAAGTGATTGAAAGCAGGTTGTAACTAATCTCATCCCCGGGAGCAGAATGGGATGCCCAAGAGCTGATAACAAAACTAATTAGGACGGACAGAAGCTTTGCAATCACAGTAACACCAGTGTGAAATATTATATTACTTTCAATTGAATAGAAAAAAATACACTGTTTAATTAAAATATGATACCTTCCCCTACTACAAGAGAATGTTTCACTTTTGTCTCCTGTCTACAATCTAATACTTTCTGCTAAATAATATTTATTTATAATTTCTATCCATCTCCTACATACATCAATCTTTCTCAACTTGTGCTCGTAGAATTCTTTGAATAGTTTCCTCCTCCCATTACTCGAAAATTCACTATTCGAACAATTGTCCTCGCATTATTTGAATAATCCATTATTTGATTACTTATTTGAAGAATATCCTTCCATTATTTCAATACTTTCCTCATATTATTTGAAAAATTGGTCTAACAATTTCCTCCTATTATATACCGTTTGAAAACTATAGAATCGGATATACACATGGGATGAATGGAATTTTGGCTGAGAGAACTCTTGAGGAAAAATCTTTAGATAGACCCAGAAGATAATAATGTACAGTTGGATCTTACGAAATACTACAACAATGAAAACCCTAACTGAATTGCTTTGGAGAGCCGCGGTGGCTCAGTGGTAGAGCGTTCACTTCTGGTGCTTGGTGTCCCTGGTTCGATTCTAGCTCCAGCCAAGTGGACTTTGCGGTGAACAAACATCGTGTGCATGAGTTTTCTCGGTGTTCTCCCGTTTCCTCCCACTTTCTACATTCCATCATTTCATTCATTTCTTATCATCATCATCTCCTATTACCTAGCCAGCATAATCGTGGGACGGGAAAGATTTCATTTCATTTTTTTTAATTGCTTTGGCAAAAGACATCAAAACAAGGTGTTATCAAAACGTAGCGGAGAATGTAGTTGCACGGCCCGCATATCGACGTTTCATCCAATTCAAAAAGTAAGCCCGATAGCCTGAACCTTTCGGATAATCAGATTCGTGTTTGAACGAATTGTGATGTGTCAGTTGGCTTCTAGAGGTAGAACAGTGAGGACGTGTTAGGAGTGTCTGTCGCGCGTCAACATTAAGTTTTATTTTAACCTGCAAAAAAAAGTGTCAAAAAAGCTTGCAAATGTTAAAAAAAATCACTGTATGGCGATGAAGCGGTGGCATTGAAGACTGTTTACAAGTGGTATGAGCGATTCAAAAGTGACAAGAAGTTGGTTGAAAACGAGCAACGATCGGAACGTCCTCCGACGTCAAAAACAGACGGAAACGTACAAAAAGTGGCACAACTGATCCGTTCAAACAGGCAAATGACTACAGTATATGAGAGCTTTCCGAAGAACTAAAGATCTCGTTATGAGTCCGTGAAAAGCATTTTAACCGCCAATTAAATGGGCAAATGACTTCTCCTTCATCACCAAAACGGATCGTGCCACACATTGCTTTTGATCCGCTTTTGGCCGAAAAATAATCCTGTCTGTCCGCATCCGCCTTACTCACCAGATTTAGCACTATTGGACTTCTGGCTCTTCTCCAAATTTAAAACCATGCTTAACGAAAAACTTTTTGACACTATTCCTGACATTGGGAGGGCTATCACAGAGCAGGAAAACGTCTTTCCAAAAGAAGCCTTACAGAAATGCTTTCAGTCATTGATTCAACATTGAGATAAGTGCATTGCTAAGCAAGGACAGTACTTTGAAGAAGATTAAATCAAATTCCGTGTAAGCTTATTACTTTGTTTCTAATAAAATTATTCACCTGAAGAAGATTAAATCAAATCCCATACAAGCTTATTACTTTGTTTCTAATAAAATTATTCACCTGAAGAAGATTAAATCAAATCCCATATAAGCTTATTACTTTGTTTCTAATAAAATTATTCACCTGAAGAAGATTAAATCAAATCCCATATAAGCTTATTACTTTGTTTCTAATAAAATTATTCACCTGAAGAAGATTAAATCAAATCCCATATAAGCTTATTACTTTGTTTCTAATAAAATTATTCACCTGAAGAAGATTAAATCAAATACCATATAAGCTTATTACTTTGTTTCTAATAACATTATTCACCTGAAGAAGATTAAATCAAATCACATATAAGCTTATTACTTTGTTTCTAATAAAATTATTCACCGTATTTCTGACCACATCTCGTAATCCACTACTGCGCTTTTATTTTTATTCATTTATTGGAGTCTCCTTATGCCACTGAGAATATTTTTAGTGGAATAAAATGAAGAAACGGGACTAAGACTGAAACCACTGCATATGATTTATGTTCACATATGCTGTTAGGAAGAGAGAGAGAGAGAGGTCCGATTCTTTTAGTGTTAGTCCCGTTTCTTCATTTTCAGTGGAACTAATAAGATTAAAAGCATTGGGCGCAATTTATGTCCGTTTAAGCTGCAAAAAAGAAAACCGTCTTAATCCCACTGAAAATGAAGAAACAGTACTAACGCTAAAAGAATTGAACCTCTCTTTTCCTAGCAGTTTATGTGAGCATTAAATTGCTCCCAATGCTTTTAGCCTTAGTCCTGTTTCTTAATTTTAACCCACTAAAAAGTCTGTTTTTTAGTGTATCTTATAAAAGCATTGTAGTTATTAAGTTTATTTTTATTTTTTTTCACGGTTAACACTTTGCGCTCGACGCCATTTTAATCCCATGCTGTTCCTGTATCAATATGGGTTTTAAACTCTAATATGCGTACACTCTTCTAAGAGATGTCGCCACTCATCATACAATTTAACAAATATCTTTTGCGTGTATATGAAATTCCGAATTATCAGCTGCAAATCGGTAAAAACTACAAGTCTATATCATTGCTATCCCCTGCACATACAAAAAATTCAGCTTCACCAGACATTCATTCGCAGTACTACGTACGACGGACATGCGGCGATGTAAGTGCCTTCACAGTACTACGACCGCCGGGGTAAAGTGTTGATACTTTTATATACTTCTTTAGTCTTTATTTCAATGTCCTTAAATCAATTAAAAGAACGTTTGTAGAAAGCAGTAGTTTCCTAACTTTTCCGTTAAAAACGTTGCTGAAAAAGATCTCGAAATAGCATTGAATCATGCTGCCATTTACTGAAATAATGCTTAATTAACTGATGTTGTCTACGAACATGCGCAATCTAAACACATTTGTAGTAATAATTTAATTTTACAGTAAAACGAAAGTAATGCGGAAATATTATGTTGCCATTGGATTGTAGGCCTATACATAATATCAGAGTCCTAGTTAGCATGGAAATGTGCAAAATTTAAGTTGCAAGATTTAACTGTAACAGAGGCGTCATTTAAGGGGGCAATTGCCTCCCAAGAGTTTGAGGAATACATATACTTTAATCGTTTGTTTACTAATATACTAGTACAAAACGTGAAAGTCTAATGTTTATGGTGTTCTTGCCCTCCTCAAGCGAAGTTTGAAATGACGCCCCTGAACTGTAACCGACAAAATAAACAAAAAGAAACTAATAAAACACTCTATAAATACAGAGTATAAATTTGATAATATGTATTGTGAACTTTTCATGATAATTACATAAAACATTTTATACGAAACTAAATTCAGAAGAGGGCTTGGAAACATTTGAAGAACTTACAAACTTCTCGAAAACAAGGAATCTTAAAAACGATATATAAACTACGTAAGATTAATATTGCAAGACGTAAACAGACCCTTGTGAACATAAACATTACAGTTTGATGAAGCACACAATATGTCTGACTTTGAAGAGTTTGAATTTAAGGTTTCGTACTTTCCACTTTATTCTTGCCTGGGAAAGTAATATTTGTATGGTAAACAGCGTTGCCTAGTGGAATTATGGGTAGAGCTTTTATCGTTCGTAGACGTTCCCCTACCCTAATCCATCGTGAAATGGTAATATTTGAGACGTGTACATAGTACATATATATATATATGCTTGGCTCCAAGACGCTCGCTCATACGGTGCAGTCATACACAGTATGGTATTTTGATGCAGCCCATTTCAATATAATGACCCTTTATAGAAACACATCACGTTTCGGGACGACATCTTGAGGATAAGAACAGACTCGTCTGTCTGCAGTGTTGCCAATAACCACACGTACTGTCTTCTTTTACTTATTTTTTCTTCAAAAAATATTATTATTGCTATTGGCATGTATTAGGAAAACTTCCAATTGCTGGATTTACTAAATTCCTTCATATTAAGTTAAATCGAAATCAAATAAATTTTCTTGCATATGTTCTTTAAGAATGGTAAATAGGACTTTAGTGGGTTTAGCACGGTACTTGCATGAATACTTAATATAAAGTTATTTGAGAAAACGTATATTTCCAGGATAAAATAAAATCTAAACAAAAAAAACATTATTATTCGACTTCAAGAAAACGTTAGAAGTAAAAAATAATAAAAAGTGCTAACAAACAGAAAATAGAAATAAAAAGTTCTTAAAAGCAGATAATAATTTGTTACTATTATATATTTATAAACATTTTGAAATCTGTGCCAAGTTAAACAAATTAATATGTAATACAAAATTAAATTCGATTATAATTTTATCAGATAATAATTTGTTTGGTTTGGCACAGGCTTCAAAATTTTCATACGTAGATAATAGTAATGAATTATTTTCTCCTTTTAAAAGCTTTATTATTATTTTCTACTTTTAAGCGGTTTTTATTATTTTCTACTTTTTAACGCTGTTGTTGAAGTAGGTTAATATTGTTCTTGTAAAACAGATTTTATTTACTGGTTTTTAGTCCGTTTTCGCAAGTGTTATTTTTCTTTTAACATTTAAAAAAAAATCCACTTTCTTCATTACTCCAGTAATTAAGCCAGGCATCTAATCTAAAGCCTAAGAAGCATAAATGGCATTTATTATTATTATTATTATTATTATTATTATTATTATTATTATTATTATTATTATTATTATTATTATTACACAGTGTTACTATTAGTAACTATAGCTCTCCAAATATCTTAATAAAATATAGAAACATTTCAAATTCGAAAAAGTTATAAAAATGATATTTGTTGAAAAAAGTAGCTGAAATACTTATTACTTTAAATCGTGCTACCTTTAGTATTTTTTTTTCTCGAAACAGTCCAAATATAACGAACAAAAGATTTAAAATAATATCTCCAAGTTTTTCAGGTACCGACAGACAAATAAGCAGTAATTTATTTCGGAAGAGGATTCAAAACTTTTCGGAGGGTCCAAGCTTAATATAAGAACAAGTTATGTTAAAATTTGTAAAACCATCTCTAAAATTATATTAAATTTACAGAAAAGACGAGATTTCGGGGTGGGGTGGATATTTGCACCTCCAGGTATCACAACCTGTGCACCTCGTTGAGTATCGCCATTGGCTTGAATTTGTGAGTAAAAATTGATAAACTTGCATATTGGTTTAATGCATGTGTCCGGAAAAATGTTTAATGTAGTTGTAACAATTGTTTTCTTGTTAGGTATCGTATACAACGGAGTTTAAAAAAAGAGATAAATAAAATGAAACATATTCGAGTTTTTATATATTTTAAATGCATAAAACATCTCAACACTTGTAAAAAATGTACTGAGGTACAACATTGTAGTTTCTGTATCTCTCCGCTTATATCTACTTCCCAGTAAATTTATTACATTGGAAATAACCTCGAACTCAGCACGACGAGGTAGCTGCAGTTTAAGTTACTACGTCTTCCTGCCCACCCCTACACTCACATGTAATTTTTGTATTGGTAGATTACTGATTAATTAAGTATCAACAATTCAGTGATAATGTGAAATGCATACAGTTTAGTCATCTCGATATTTTTATTTGTGGCAAAATGGTATCCGGAAATGAGAAGACTTGAAAGGAAAAGTTGAGAAGCAAGAACATTATCCTCATCTGTTAATGTCAGGGAATTCAAAGTTCCTGAAGTCAAATTAGTCGCATAAACCTTCATTGACATGAAAAAAAAAAAGGTTCGACCATGTCGTAGCAGAATCATCCCTGACCTAACACCTAAGCAAAAATAAACTGGACCTAAACATAAACAATGCCGCAGTACCAAATTAAGAATATTTCAAAAAAAAAATCCTTGCCACACTCAAGCAGTAGAGCAAATGGTGAATTTGGTGACAGAAGCGGAATTTTCTGTGTTGTGTTCACGGGAGCAGACGCCCCAGTTCACAAAGTAATCCGAATACTAATTTAGAAAAAAAAAATAGTAATTAAACGCAAACACGAGACAGCATTTCAGAACCAGTAATCTGTCAATACAAATTTATTTTTATGAGTATAGAAGTGGAGGGGAAGATGTAACTCGAACTGCAGCCATTTCTGTTAAGTTCTAGGTTATTTCTAACGTTAAAAAATAATAGGAAATGAGCAAAGAGATTTAAAAAAAATGGATCAAAAGATTACGATATTGGCCAAGAATTTTAGGAATAATCAAAAAATGGATCAGAAGATTGCGAATTTGGCTAATAATTAATTTTTGGACCACGGGCCACAAAATTTTTGAACGGCCCCTAAATCGAGTTTTCGTATTTTCTACGAAATAAGCATATCATAATGAGTTAAGTGATGATTTGGGTTTGGCTACACCGTATGTAGTTTTCCAGATATAATGCCTACAAGAAAATTTTTGATTAAAATATATTGGGTCTTTTGATTCAAAAACTACAATGTTGTATCTCAGTCAATTTTCTGCAACTGCTAGGAGGTTTTACGCTTTTCAAATGGGTAAAAACTTGCATACTTTTCGTTTTATTTACTTTTTACTCCATTATATATGATACGTAACAAGAAAATATTCGTTAACATATTTAAACATCTTTTCCGGGATGTTCACAAATATGCAAATTTATTGATTTTTTGCACAATTCAAAGGGATAGCGATACCTGAAAATTCGACTACCTTTCTGAATTTTTTACTACAATATATTTAGACTATTTCGAAAACAATTATTACTAAGGGCAATGTGGTATCAAGTAATAAATTTAAGTAGTTTTTAAACATACGATTTTATGAAATTTTTCGAATTTCAGGTCAATATCGGTATTTTATAAAGTTAAAGCGCCGATATTGATATATTTCTGCATTACATTTGAATTTCTTTTTTCGAAAATAATTATTACTAATGGTAACACTATGTAATGTAATAAGTGTTTATTTTTTAAAAATGTTTTTCTACAATTTCATAATTTTTTAAAAAATTTCTAGCCAGTGGCGTTATCTCGTAAAAATGAGGTACCGATTTGAACTTTTTCTATATTATACGTGTATTGATACTATCTGGAGAAAAATTATAACTAAGGGAAAAACGGTATAAAGTAAAATGTATTTCACCTATTTTTTTTTTTAAATCTATGATATTATCATTTTTGTTTTTTGAATTTCAAGCCAATAGCGACACCTTAAAAGCTTGAGGTATCGATTTGAATTTTTTTCTATGCTACATAAACTCCATTTGGGAAAAATGGTCACTAAGGGTAACATAATTTAAAAAAAGAAAAACGTTTTCTTTCGATACACCCTAATGTACAACATTATGTGCATTGCACTATTAGCTTCCTGAGCTATTTGAGTTAATGGCAATACCATAAAACAAACTTGTCAGCTACTTACATGGTGTAACGCAAAGTAAACATGTTGTATTCATCATCGATATTAGGTATCATCTACACAAAGCGTTAAATTCCTGTTTGCAGTGTTCTGTTAATATCGTCAATCAAACTAGAGAATGAGATCTGGTAATAGAATTGGAGACCATAATGAAAACGGGCACTAGATCAATCCTTTAGCCCAATGGGTGTCTAGTGACATTTAATTGTTGTGCATCCAGAATGCATGGATGAATGTAGAAACAACTAATTTTCAGTATAAGTAAACCTGTAGCATTCATATAGCTGTTGCTTGGGGCATGTGGAAATAAATTAGCTTCTATGTTGTTACTTTCCATATCTCAATGTACTTATATGCCATTTTTTAAAAAACTTTGAATTTACTGTTTACCTAAGATTACCATATTTCTGATATTCAAACACGGTAGACCTACACTTCGCTCGGAGCTAAATTTTGAAACCGGGACGCTTTGGTAGAAGGTTTACTTTCACTCCTTCTAGGCGCTCACCCTTCTAGGCGTTAATTTTTTATTGGGAGGGGTCCGAGCTTTGCGGGTTGGGGGTCAAATACTACAAGCCACTACGTTTATGTAGTATTGAACGAGTATTATTCTGCACCCGAAAAGACGATAAGTAATTATAAAATACTTCCATTTATATTTTCCAAAAAGTGATAAACTATATTGTTTTTATAAGAGAAAGAGTACAGATAAAATGCAAGATCAAATATTCATGCTACATTAATTATTTCTCTATTAAACAAGTATAGTTTTTTTCACAAAGTGTACAAATGTATGTTGAGTTAAAAAGTTTTTTGTGGGGTGTCCGGACCAGGTGGACCCCTGTGGGTGCGTTACTGACTTCTTCCACTCGTAAAAGTGCCTAACCAGCACAAGAACCATTTTTGTTCAATTCCTCTTGGATGTATAAGTAATGATGGTTAAAAAATATGTCACAAATGTCTTAGATTCAAATATTATATACGAACTGTATGCAGTGACGTGGAGCGTTCTTACGTATTAGAAATTAAGATTACGATATGTAGGTCTAATTGCTAATGCGGGGATTCTGAATCTGGAGGTCGGAAGTCCTAGAGAGGTCGCGACAGGAATACATGAGAGTCGTGAAGGGAACTGAAAAATATAAATATTTACTGTGGGCACTGTGTACAATAGAAAGAAGTGAACAAAGGATTTATTAAGTTGGGTTCGAATTCGATCCTTTACACTCATAACTGATTTTAATCTCAAGTGATAGAAGTAATTTTTAAGACTCAAAAGAAACACAAGCCACGTTTCATGAATATAGTGTAATGTTTGGAAAAGTTAACGTTAAAGATACAGTATAACACATTTTCTTAAGATGGAGAGAATTCTTCCACAGTCTCTGATTTCAATCCTAAGCTATAGGTGTAATCATTCAATAGAGAAAAAAACAGTGATACTTTTCACGATTATTATTACTATTGGTATATGCAAAGAGAGAGGACTTCTGGATTTAGCCCAATTTTCAAAAGATTAATATTGTAAAATATTAATACTTATCATATTATGACATGTCCAGAAACAATAAGAACTCGAGAGCTTGAGTGCTCGCATTAATGGAATTACGTACACACCACTGATTAATGCATGTTTGTTTCGAACCGCCAAAGGCATAAAAGCACCAAATTTAGAAGCTAAGGGGCTTTTTAGACACACAAAATACGCATAACTCAGTTTTTTGGATCGATTAGAAATTATGTCTCAATGAGGTTTTAGAGAAAGTAGAAAGCTTACAGTTATTAACGTTGGATATTGAGACCTTTGGTATAAGATAGTTTTCTTTCTTGAGAAAATATAAATGTCATTTACATGCATGAATTATCGCGAAGGCGGAACGTAGGGTAAGGAGGAGACGCAAACATTACCTACCGCGTTGGCACATCGGTACATTTGCTAGAATGCAAATATCACATGTTTGTTAAGAAAGATGTTATTTTGCCACTCTCATATCGTTCAGGTCTAAAATGTCACGGTAACTTTTAAGGAAGTTTACAAGAACTCATTTATATATTTATCTTGTTTGTTTGTGTGTTCGTCTGTCCGAAAGACTAAGAACATTTGAAAAATTTCTTCATGGGTCACCAACAATTTTGGTCAGGGCATACAGGGATAAAGTATAGGAACCGAGTTGGTTGATGAAAGTAAATTTCAAACCGTAAGGGATAGAAATAAATCATTTGCGTTTTTAACGTTCATCACTGTAGAGAAAAATCAGTAAAATGATAGTGAAAAGTTGTATCATGCAATCGATTACGCATCCAAAGAATACTGCAATGTTCTACACGTGCTCCCAACACCACGTGCTGGCTGTAAACGACTTCAGACGATAGCCACAAAGAACACGTCGTCAATCATCGTCAACAATCGTCAAATAACGAAGATCAACGAAGTCAGCCGACATTCTAGGATAAAAGAAGCCACAGCACCGCAGAAGGCATTAGTCTTCACCGATTGATCGTCACCATCACTCTCTAGAATGCCTGGTCTTTGAAATATTCCCTTCTTTTGAATGTCTGGTCCTCGTAATAACCTCACTACTTTCTAAGACGCCCGATTTTTGAGTTTTATCCTCCTCCCTAGGGGCCACCTTACATATACTTTTTTCTCCTTCTGAAACATAACAGAATAAAGGATGCCCTGAAAGAGTTCCCTAGAATGACTACTTTAAGTGGTCAACGAATGGCACGGGAATTGTTTTATTGTTGCCACAAATAGTCCACTTACAAAGCAATTGGAGTAAAAATCTTATGAAAACCTCAAAGTACTATTCAGGCCATATTAGACAGGTGTACAAATTAACAGTTTTTATTGTGTTACACCGGAAGATTTCTTGTCATGTCAGAACTTGTAAGATGAATACATGTTTAAAGAAGTGTTAAAAATTAAAAATACATGTAACTAGTAGTGGCATCATACTGTGCAGTAGACCAGAATATAAACTACATGGTGTTTGCCGACCATCCTTCTAGTTCAAGTCCTTCTGCAAATAGCGCTTTTCGCCTTCCCTATCACAGATTAACCATTTTTCTTCCACCTTTCTGTTTCCCCTAGTTTCTTTATGTCTTCATTTCTCACGTTTTCTCCCTCCTTTACTTTTACTCCAAACCATCAAAGATCGGGGCAGTGGTAGGGTCCTCTACGTGATAAATTCAAGGGGAAAAGAAACGGTAACCGCGCAACCAAACCCTTATACTCCACAATAGCTAGAAGCCAAGCCATATAATACAAGAAGAACTAAGCACAAGGTATTCTGAACAAGACTGTTCCCAGGTGACATTATAACACTTCTCTCCCGCCCATTTAATCACTTTGGGTTCCCGAGAAAATCCCCTAACTGTCAAAGGGAGATTCCACTGGCTTTTAAAGAGTAAAATAATGCCTGTATTTCCCTCTCTCACTTTTTTCAAATCCCTTCTTTTTTTTTCGCTAAACCTTCTACACTTGCTTTCTCTTCCTATGGCTGGTTATACAACTGCATTTAACATTCTGTACTAGTACCACCACTACAAGCACGTAATTTTACTTTCTTCTCTCTCGCCATCATCTCTCTCTCTCTCTCTAAATGTTCACCTTCTTTTTCTTAAGCTTGATCTCGTACTTAACCTGGGAAAATTCCAAGTGAGGGAAAGATTTACACGAATACCTTTTAGACTGCACAAAAGTAAGAAATGGAGCAAATGTGATCTTACGCAAAGCCAACATTTTAAGTACTTCAGGTTTGGTTAAAGTAACTTTTGAGTAAAGAAATCGGTCTGAAGGTATAGATAAGACGAACTGCATAGTCCCAGGTACTATTGCGGAAACAATCGAACCACATTAATAAACAATAAACTTTATACTATTATAAAAATTCTAATTGACGAGGTATGTATTTATGCATGTATGGTCCGCAATAGCTCGAAACCTATTTGATTAAAGCTAGAGGTTTGTATATTCCTCAAATGTTTTCCAATAATCCTATCTCTTCAGCTAGTTATTAATATAAGAAGTCAGAGGTTTCTATATGTTTTAAATGTTTTCCATTAGTCTTATCTCTTACCAGGAAAAAAACAGGCACTTCAGTTAGTTTATTAATATAAGAAGTCAGAGGTTTCTATATGTTTTAAATGTTTTCCATTAGTCTTATCTCTTACCAGGAAAAGAGCAGGCACTTCAGTTAGTTTATTAATATAAGAAGTCAGAGGTTTCTATATGTTTTAAATGTTTTCCATTAGTCTTATCTCTTACCAGGAAAAGAGCAGGCACTTCAGTTAGTTTATTAATAGAAGAAACCAGTAATTTCTATAATTCTCGAATGCTCTCCATTAATCTTCTCTTATCTGGTAAAGTACAGGCATTTCATTCAGCTAGTTTATTAATAAAAGAAGACAGAGGTCACTATGAATTTCAAATGTTTTAATTAATCTAATCTTTCAGCAGGAAAAGAACAAGTATTTCAGCCAATTCATCAACATAAGAAGCCAGAGGTTTCTGTATGTTTTAAATATTTTCCATTAATTTTATCTCTTACTGGGCAGAGAACAGGTACTTCAGTTAGTTATTAATATAAGAAGCCAGATGTTTCTATAACTTTTAAATGTTTTCTATTAACCTTAACTTTTATCAGGAAAAGAACGGGAACTTCAGCTATTTTATTAACACTAGAAAATAGAGGTTTCTAATTGTTTCAAAATTTTCCCATTAATCTTAGCTCTTATGAGATAAGAAACAGTCACTTCACTTAGTTTATTACACGAGGTCAGAGGTTTCTATATGTTTCAAATGATTTTTTTTGTTAATCTTATCTCTCACCAGGAAAGAAGAGAAACTTCAGCTAGTTTAATAATATAAAAAGCCAGAAGATTCAAAATCTTTCAAATGTTATCTATTAATCTTATCCCTTATCAAGGAAAGAGTAGGCAGTTCAGACAGTTTATTTAAAAAAAAAAAACAGAAATTTCTACATATTTCGATTTTTTTCTTTAATCTTATGTCCCACTCCGCAAAGAACAGACTTCTTAAATAGTTTATTAATACTAGAAGCCAGAAGTGTTTAAATGTTTCAAGTGTTTTCCATTGACTTATTCCTTACTGTGCATAGTACAGATATTTAGCTATTTTAATAATATAAAAAGTAAGAGGTTTCTATATATTTCGAATGTTATGCCTTACCGGACAAAGAAGATGAATTTCATCTTGCTGTTCAAAGATTAAGTTGAATCTATATGAAAGTATAGACATACACCCATAACATTTTTACAATCCACCGTATCTACATCTTAAATTTACAAACAACGTGTGCGTAAACAGAAATGTACATACGCTATATTTTTAAAACGACCTACCGTATACCCACCGAAAATTCTAGCATTACATCACTGCTTATAATTTTCAGAAACCAGAAATTTGTATGTAGTTTAGAAGGCTTATCTCTCGCCAGACATTTGAGCTAATTTATTAATACAAAAAAACAGAGATAGACATGTTTCAAATGTGCTTCTTTAAACTTTTCCCACTGCTGGTGAGAAGATGATTAAAGAAGCAAATTTAAAACATGTATATCTCTGGTTTTTTGTATTAATAAATTAACTGAAACATAAACATTTCTCGTTGGCTGCTGGTGGACTCAAAAACACTCTGAACACTGAAAATAGACAAAAATGCCAGTAAAGAAAAACTGGTATCACGCTGTGATAAGTGCCTAAGAGTTTATGGTGAATATGTTGAGAACTAGAATAAGATCATCAACATAAACCTTTTGTCCGCGTCATTTGTGGTTTGTTGATGGTTGATTTGTAGATTAGTATCCCTTTCAGCATCGAGGCTATATGATACATGGATCTATAGTTTAACGTGGGATCCGAACTGGATCTATAGTTAAACGTGGGATCCGAACTACATGAGCTTCCAACCGGAATTGAATCCGGATCTCCCGTAACAAAGGCGCGTATTCTAACCATATAACCACTAGAAAGTTCTCATTTATCGTTTGTGTTTCATTTTATTTCATTTGTCGTTTGTGTGTATTTTATTTGGATTATCATCGTCATTTACCTATTTGATAGTTTTCTCCTGCCAGTGTATAGTTCTGTATTTTCAGAATATGCAAATGTTATTCTTTAATAATAATAAAAACTAGCGTAAGAGTAGAGTCATGCTGTTGCAAGAGTGTTTAATTGACAACTTCTCTCCGTATACTGTATGAAGAAACATAGAATTAGTGTGTCACGCAATAATCTAACAATTTTCTTTTGAGGGTTTAACAAGGCGTAATACAAAAAACACACAGAACACGCAAAATGCATTGAATTCACTTTTAAAGCCCCTTTAGGATCAAAGAATACACTTGTGTATGTAAAACAGAGATTCACCATACATATATTATCCTTTTGAGTTGTGAAATGTTTATCTGGTTAGTATCATTAAACAAAGAAAGGTATGAAAGGATTGAATGAAACATGTAAATTCATTAACTTTAATAAGTGTCACCTTTGATATAGTAAATGAACCGACAAATGTATCCAACATATTTACAAGGTCTGTATGATAAGTAATGAGACTCGCCGCGCCGCGGCGCGCGTGTCGCTGGAGCGGGTTTGTCGGTGATGGAGGATGTAGGGGGGGGGTCCGAGCAAAGCAACGCACCGCGCGTCAGTTGGCTCCGAGCCTTAGTGGAGCGCGGACAAGCCTTGGACAAAGCCCTTGTGAACATTCTTGTCACGGCGGAAAATCAACAAACATGGAGGGTTCCATCGAACAGCGTTATGCGATCAAATTTTGCGTTCGCCTGGGGAAAACGGCTACTCAGACGCTTTCTCTCATCACGGAGGCCTACAAAGAGGAAGTCCTATCCAAAGCCCAGGTGTTTCGTTGGCACAGTGCGTTCCGGAACGGCCGGGAAAGCGTTGAGGATCTGGAGAGGGCTGGACGCCCGACAACAGTGACTACGGACGAAACTGTGGCAAAAGTGAGGGATCTCCTGAACTCAGACCGTCGATTATCGTTGAGATTGATTGCTGATGAACTCGATATGAACCACACAACAGTGCACAAGATTGTGACGGAACAATTGGGAATGAGAAAAATCTGTGCGAAACTGGTGCCGCGAGTGTTGACTGACGAACAAAAGCAACGACGTGTTGATTGTTGTCAGGAACTGTTGAACCTCATGAACAGTGACCCTAACTTTGAAGATGACGTCATAACAGGTGACGAGTCGTGGGTGTTCCAGTACGACCCTGAAACGAAACGTCAAAGCGCGGAGTGGCACACTCCTGCGTCCCCGCGCCCCAAGAAGGCCAGAATGTCGAAGTCAAAGGTGAAAACAATGTTGATTGTTTTTTTTGACAATGTGGGGGTGGTCCACAAGGAGTTTGTACCCCAAGGACAAGCCGTCAACGCCGCCTTCTACAAACAAGTCCTTGAGAGACTGCACAGGAGCGTCAAGCGGAAAAGACCGGCGATCGCTAGCCGGTGGAAGTTGCATCACGACAATGCCCCTGCCCACACCGCCTTCTTAGTGACCTCCTTTTTGACCCGGATTGGGGTGGAAGTCCTTCCACAACCACCCTACAGCCCAGATGTGAGCCCGGCCGACTTCTTCCTCTTCCCGAAGCTGAAGCCACGCTTGAAAGGAACCCGTTTTGCAGACGTCACAGCCATCCAAGCAGCCGTGACCACATTTCTAAAGGACATGCCGGCTGCTGACTTCCAGGGGGCGTTTGCAGCGTGGAAACATCGATTGCAGAAGTGCATCGACGCAAGAGGAGAGTACTTCGAAAGCTTTTAAGTCCCTGTACAGATCAGATCAATAAAACAATGTTTCCAGACCTGGTCTCATTACTTATCATACAAACCCTGTATGTAATGTAAGATTTAATCTCACAATTTTAAAAACGCAATTTGAACACAAAAAGTAAATCTTACCTGTGCTGCAGCATAAATATTTCTGGATTACCAATTAAATTTCTCTACACATCCTAATAACTAAATAATGACTCAAGTTACGATAAAAAAAATGTAGGTCTTTTGTTGCTAAACTTTTTTGACAATTCTTTTAAAATATTAATTCTTAGCTAAAATTTTTCTCTCGTCCAGAAACTTTATCGAGTACATACAGGGGATGGACAAAAATATGGACTCACCTAATGTAAAAGAGGTAGCCATTTCAAACTCGATTTGCATCTGAATAGTAGGTGTCGCTGTGCTCACGGTCACATTTTGTGAGGTATACAACATGGGCAATCGAAGAGATGGGCCAGTTACAGTTCAGCAATCAGTCCGTTCAGGTTATCGTGAATTATGTCTGAGCTGTCAGAATTTCAAAGAGGGCAAATTGTGGATTCGCGTATGATGGGAGCTTCCGTGACGAAAATAACGGAAATGTTTGGTGTATCAAGAGGCACAGTCCCGAAGATCATGATTGACTACGAGTTTCAAGATGACATATGGTGATACCGTGTTTCAAGGCGACAGACCCCTTGCTCATACAGCTTACATTGTCCAGTACTGGTTTGATGAGCACGAAGATGAAGTGTCATATTTGCCATGGCCGCCTGACCTCAATATTATTGAGCCCTTGTGGTTAGTTTTGGAGAACAAGGTGCGAGCCCGCTACCCACCACCGTCGTCTCTAAAACAACTTTCAGCTATTTTGGCAAAAAAAAAAAAAATCCTTTGACAATCAAACGCGACCTGTATTTCTCCATTCCCCGTCGACTGCAGGCTATGCTGTGTGCCAAAAGTGGCCCTACTCACTATTAATAAAGATAATGTGGAATTTTTCAGGTGTTTCCATATTTTTTGTCTATCCCCTGCATTTGTATATTTATTAAGGTTGACAGATCTTACGTTTAACTCGTAAGTTTTATGTTTGACACCTGAATATGTGTCAGATGTTTTAAGATGTCAGATGTCAGATGTTTTCTTTATGGTTTAAGTTTTTATTTTCCCCGTAAAATGATTTCGTCAGTTCTGCTTTAAGAAACAAAAGAAGTGATAATCCTGGATACTTTTAAAATGTTTTTATGAATTAGTGAGATAAAAATTATTAGATGAACTGATTTCTCACACTTTAGTAACAACACAATTTTATGATATTATTTAGTATTCAGAAAGAAAATGTAACAGGTTGGTTTTCATCCCCTATTCAAGTGGCATCCCAACCTTATGATTAAGAATAATGCGGGTTTTAGCATCTTGACTTTTGTCTGTCAATACCGTCTCGATTATATTACATTTTCGATCGATCGTGATATAGTGATATCAGGAACCAAATGGTTGTGACTTTCGCTACGTCCTGCAATGACTTTTTGAAGTATAAAAAAGGATTAGCTGTAGTAGCCTATAGTAACCAATCAAGATTCAGGTTTTTTTCACTTTCTCTTATATTAAGTCGGTCACTACCTGTGTATTTATAGTGTCTGGCCTTTGGTCCCGTCCGAGTGGTCCCAGATTCGATTCCCGGTGGGGGCATTCGGTCGAGAAAGTGTAAAAACTTCTTCAGGCCAGCCATACAGAATAAGGTTTTCCTCATTCACACCAGACAAATGCCGGGATGGTACCTAACATAATGGTCCCAGGCCACTTCCTTCCCAATTCCCCGGGTAGTGTGATTGTTGAGGGACACCGTCATGAGGCCCATCATACGTGACGGACTACCATGGAAATACATGCAGAAAGCCCAGACATCTAATTCCTAACCCTAATTCATAGTGTCTGATGAAGACAAAGTGGATATTTGGCGAAACCGTTACATGTTAATAATTTTTACAATTGTTTTGACTTATACATAAAAGCTTGTCGTATAGCAATCTGAAATAATCCCTTATAACTAAACGAACAATTAAGTCCTTCGAGAGATTTGTATCTTGTGTAATAATTTCTTCGAATACACAGTTTTTTTTTTTTTCAGATTTCTTTGATATCCTCAAGTGATATCCTCTTTGCATGGACGTCCGATGGGAAGGCTGGGCCCCCTGGCTCACGAAAATGTATATGTAATATAGCAAACCACGTACATTAAATACCAGATATACCAGACGTGATACAGCACCCATGAAGATGTCCCTCCCTAGAAAATTTTCTTCGGGCGCCCCTACCTCTTTCTGATTTCTTTCTTATGCCATAAACATATTCAACCTAAACTTATGCTCCGCATCATTTTAACATGAAATTTTTAATTAAATTAGAATCATAGACAAAGGCGGAGCTACTCTAAATATTTAGTTAGTTTTCTCCTTGGTATAGTCAGCGTATTCATAGAAATTAATTCAAAAATATAATATTAGGAAAAACGTATAAAGGATTGTTAATGCAATGAGAACAGTCTCACGTATTAAATTCAGGTAGAGCGAAATTTTTCATAGTACATTTTGTTAGGTTCTAAATCACATTGGCATGAAACAAGTTAAAGAAGAGAGAACCTTATCTTCTTCTATTATCTTAGTATGAACGAATCGGTGACTCATAGCTCAGTTAACAGATCGAATCGGTCGCTCATAGGACAGTTAACAGTTCCTGTCGCTAATAGGACTGTCGCAAGTGGGAGGACACCATTTTATATGTATTATTTCATCTCCTTTTCTATTTCTTAATTTAGCAGAGATACCATTATATTATTCATTTACACATATTTCCATTTATATTTTAAATCATTATCAGCACCACATATCTTGTTTATTTTCACAATTTCATATTTCATACACCTATCCCAGAAACGTTCAACTACTTTCATCTGTCTAGAAGATTCTTCCCAAGTATCTTAGTAACATTTCCTAGAAATAACCATATCTACCTTTCAACAGGGTGGAAGGAAGTCGATTGGAGTTCAACGCTGCATGTCAGCGCCGGGGTTACATGAGATGTGAACCTACAGTTTTAAGGTGGTGTATGAATCAAAACCAGGACTCCTTTCACCTAAAACCAGCCACCAGACCAGTATGAAGGGCTGAAATTAAAGTGACATAAGGATACATATTAGGGGTATATCATCCTGACATTCATCTAACAAGTAAAGGGTTCAAATGGATGAATCGAGTTGCAGGATGAGACATAGTGTGTCTTATAGAGGATGTGAAAATATGTGCATGTGCAAAGTTATAACGGCTGAACGCTATAAGAAACGGAGAGGAAGGGGGTCAAAATTGGTGGGGAAGGCCTATGCTATATTATAGAAATACATCAAATAAAGTGTTGAGTCGTAAAAATAGTGAAAGATAGACAATGTAAACAGTAGTAGTTTCACATATTGGCAAAAGAAGAATGGGCAGAGTAGATCATGAACCTCCGCCGCCATCTTGAAATCCGCCATTTTGAAATCTGTGATATTGTTTGAAATGGAAAGGTAGTCATATGATATATCAATTAGGGTCAGCATGTTCTCAAAAAGTCAGAGGAAAAGATTCTACAAAAATCACAATCATAAAGGCCCGATGCAGGATACGAACCCAGAACCCTCCTACAACCAGATAAAATTCTAACCATTCTAACGATTCCCTAAGAGAAGCTAGAGTAATATTCATTGTGTATAGACAGTGTTTTGTATATACGAGCATATCATGAAGTGTTTAGTGACATGGAAAAGAGAATCACGTGAAAGAGCCATTATGTATTCAAATTTCTGCCTGTGGTGCGAAACAGCTGGAAGCTTATTGTGATATTAAAGTGATCCACATCTTTTCCTGCTCTTTAGGTAGGAAATTCCTTTTTCTTCCCGCTGGATGCTTCTACAACTCTCAGCAGGCAATCTATTCTTTGACAAAATCCTGCCGTCATAAACGCGCTAAACGGAAAATCTGGATGAAATCTAGATAACATAGAGGAATATGAGGAAAACTCCACATGTAATAGCATGTGAGATAAAAGGATTTCATAAAGAATATCTGCAATATTGTTTACGTTTAAAGAGGAAAAAAGGGTGAGATAATACCGATTGATAATCCTCACTGACTACAAGGAAAACTGATAAGTGTAAATGTTAAAGTTCATACGTAGTTTCCGTGAAAATTTCGAAAAACAGAGTATTTTGTAGATGCTAAAAATTGATACTAGACGAGAACTACACCACCAATTGACAGAAGACTGATGCTGAAGTGTACTTTCATAAAGCTCTTCATTATGACATGAGTGAAGCGACAGAGCACAGTATAGCTAATAAGATATAACCCAAAATTATAATTAACTCATAGTATTGTAATGAGATATAGCCTAAAATTATGATTAACTCATAGTATGGCTAACGAGATATAGCCCAAAATTATGATTACTCATAGTATGGCTAACGAAATAGCCCAAAATTATAATAAACTCATAGCATGATTAATGAGATAGCCCAAAATTATAATTAACTCATAGTATGGCTAACTAGATAGCTCAAATTATAATAACTCATAGTAGGATTAATGAGATAGCCCAAAATTATAATTAGCCCATAGTATTGCTAATGATATAGCCCAAAATTATAATTAACCCATTGTATGGCTAATGAGATAGCCCAAAACTATAATTAACTCATACTATGGCTAATGAGATAGCCCAAAATTATAATTAACTCATAGTATGGCTAATGCGATATAAACCAAAATTATGATTACCTTTCACACTTTAATTTCTATTTAACTAAAATATTGTTAAAGGATAAGACATAAATCAATCAACAGATCACATCGAAATTAACAAAATGCTCAAGGGTAAATTCTTATGTGTAGTTTTCGAGAACACCGACAAAATTCTATTTTTACGGCGCTAAAATATGCCATTCGTTGCCAATAATAATAATTGATGGTTCTGCTGTAACAGATTATTTATATAGTGATATACTGTATATGTAAAAAAAAAATGCTCTTTCAACAATCACATCATACATTCTTCTAACAGTAACACCCATACTTCTAATCGTTATGGCCACATTACTTGTCATGATTCATGTAACTCATATGAATAAACAATTCAGTTCTTCTATTAAATAAATACTAATATCGGTAATCTTCGATCATTTTTATATATCTCCCCCTCCCCTTTCCTAAGTTGCGGGGCTGAATTTGGATGTAAATAGCATCGGAAGTATCACTGTTGATCTCAGTGACCCCGATAACTATGGAATCGACACTAATATCGGTCATTTTCGATCATTTTTAAATATCCCCTCTCTAAGTTACACCGTCAAAATAAAATAATAAAAACATCACAGGCCCGAACAGAGATAAAAATACATAACAATGAAAGTGACTAGATTTGTGACTTAATACCTCTTAAAAAACACGAGCGATCTCGATCAAATTTTCAACATATATGAGGTTTGGGCCTGGGAAGGTTTTAATCATTTCACTTTCACAGTGCAACTTAGGAGAGAGGGAGGTATTTCAAAACAGTCGAAATTGACCGAATTCATATTAGTGTCGAATCCATAGTTTTTAGGGCCGCTGAGATTAACAGTGACACTTCCGATGCCGTGTAAATCCACATTCAGTCTAGCCCCGCAACTTGGGGAAGGAGGAGAGGATATACAGTAGGGTGTATCGAAAAAAACTTTTTTTCGAAATTCGGTTACGGCTAGTGCGGATTTTTGGCCAAATGGCATCAATAAAACGTATAAAAAATTTCAACTCGATCAGACAACTCCTTCTGCTGCCGAGTAGAGCCCAAATATTAGAAAAATCAACAAAAGATTCACTTTTCAACTGATTTTCCAAAAAATATTTTTTAAATATTTCCTATATTTTTCGGTCTTTTAAATTATTGAAATAGCATTGAAAAGGAGAAATAAATACATAAAACAAATTTATTACGGTTATTTCTGTACACCATAAGCATAAAAACCTAGTTAATTATTTGTAAAAATGGACTGATTTTCTGGCGTATCGTACAATTAAATTTTAATATAAAATTATTGAAGTCTCTTGAATAACGAAGAAAACACTTTAGTGATAAATTCTAAGAGCAGTAATAGTATAAATAATTTGCTCCCAATGCCGTATGCATCTGCTTATCACACTAGATCACCTGCCGCCCACCTCTTCCCGAACGCCTCTTCTCTTGTACTTGCCCAGCTGAAAGGATCGGTCTTATCAGTCGCCAGTAGTCAACCAGCTGTGTCGAACGTGATTGTCGCTGCTTGAGTTATTTATTAGTGCTGTAGGAAATTTTAACTAAACAATTTGTTTTCGTGTGAAGTGCAGTATGTAGAAGTGAGAACAGTGTTTCAGTTGTGTTAAGTACTTTTTATTAGGAAGAGAGTGACAGATACGCTGACGTTATGGCATCGACAAGTTTGTTACGGTCTGACGTTAGAAATAGTATTATTGGGACACCCAAGGAATTGGGTAGAACACAGCTACCAACCGTTGAAATGTATTGAGACAATATTTATGGGAGCGAGAAGAAAAAATGGGAATTTCGGGATCCCGGAAAGAGCCTTCAACAAATTGTTTATCTTCTATCGTCGCCAGGAAGATTGTAGAAAATTGAGATTACGCCTCAATCTTGTGGTTCTTTGATCTAGAAGCAAAGGCGCCTCTAGCACTGGTACTTTTCTTCCTTTTTCGCAGTTGCAGGCAAGAGGATCGGAACACTTACAAAAGGCTATATCAAATGAAATATTTTTGGCAGGCTGTTGAAAATCAGCAATTCGTTTCGGAGAAGTTTGGAAACCGGACTTTGCTGAGTTTTGCAAGTCACGGACAATATTATGGTACTTCAATACCATTGCAACAATCCTTCTGACACTGAAAATTGCTTCGCCGCTGATTGAGGCGTAATCTCAATTTTCTACAATCTTCCTGGCGACGATAGAAGATAAACCCTTTGTTGAAGGCTCTTTCCGGGATCCCGAAATTCTCATTTCTTCTTCTCGCTCCCATAGGTATTGTCTCAATACATTTCAACGGTTGGTAGCTGTGTTCTACCCAATTCCTTGGGTGTCCCAATAATACTATTTCTAACGTCAGACCGTAACAAACTTGTCGATGCCATAACGTCAGCGTATCTGTCACTCTCTTCCTAATAAAAAGTACTTAACACAACTGAAACACTGTTCTCACTTCTACATACTGCACTTCACACGAAAACAAATTGTTTAGTTAAAATTTCCTACAGCACTAATAAATAATTCAAGCAGCGACAATCACGTTCGACACAGCTGGTTGACTACTGGCGACTGATAAGACCGATCCTTTCAGCTGGGCAAGTACAAGAGAAGAGGCGTTCGGGAAGAGGTGGGCGGCAGGTGATCTAGTGTGATAAGCGGATGCATACGGCATTGGGAGCAAATTATTACTATTACTGCTCTTAGAATTTATCACTAAAGTGTTTTCTTCGTTATTCAAGAGACTTCAATAATTTTATATTAAAATTTAATTGTACGATACGCCAAAAAATCAGTGCATTTTTACAAATAATTAACTGGGTTTTTATGCTTATGGTGTACAGAAATAACCGTAATAAATTTGTTTTATGTATTTATTTCTCCTTTTCAATGCTATTTCAATAATTTAAAAGACCGAAAAATATAGGAAATATTTAAAAAATATTTTTTGGAAAATCAGTTGAAAAGTGAATCTTTTGTTGATTTTTCTAATATTTGGGCTCTACTCGGCAGCAGAAGGAGTTGTCTGATCGAGTTGAAATTTTTTATACGTTTTATTGATGCCATTTGGCCAAAAATCCGCACTAGCCGTAACCGGATTTCGATAAAAAGTTTTTTTCGATACACCCTAATATACAGGGTGCCAGAAGTAGGTATACAGTATCATACTGATCAGCACATTGCATTTTATATCATTTCTTATTGTTATCCATCAAGTAGATTTAATTTCTTTATTATTTGTTCTTAATGTGTTTTTACTTATATCTTAAGCTCGGAACAGCCGAAGCAAATAAACCAATAAACATATGACGAAACAAAACTTATGTCCTTCGTCTAAAGTTACACCAAATTGCACGGCTTTACCTCATACCACTTTTGCACAGTGAACAAAAAAAATTGACACACGAATTAATCAACCTTCTGTATATATTGTATATATATATATAAATGATCGAAAATGACTTATATTAGTGCCGAAATCTTAAGTTTTCGGGCTCGCGGAGACGAACATTGACACTTCCGATGCAGTTTAAATCCAAATTCAGCCCTTTATGTACAAAATAAAACATATTTTCTTCCCGTGCGAAGAAAGGGTATTCAGCTAGTATATAATAATAGTCTGAGCACAATATTGACTTTTCAGGATTTTGAAAATAAAACACACAGTGACCATACGAAACCACGTTTATTGTGTTCGTGTTTGAAAATAAACATTGTTCACATAAGAAAATACGAAAGTTCATGGCCTTGTTTTGACATCGAGACAAATTTATTGAGGAAACCTGCTTGGTAATAAATAGTTAATTAATGAACAGGCAACTAACGTCACGTTTTGTTTGATGATGCATCGTTTCAACGTCAGCTAGTGGCATGTTTATGAATCCTTGTCAGTAGTTCTCTCTACTGCAACGAACAGTTACGTATGCACTATTCAATCGTGCCGTAATAGGAGCAAAATTGAATGCAAATCTGCGGCATGCGATCGTGCTATTTTCATTCGCGTGGACCAGGTGAATGGTATGAAGAATAATGCAAATAATATAAAATACGGTAGAGAAACTTAACTAAGAAACGAAACGAAATAAATCTTTCAGTTTTATGTCCCAGGTTATAACGGCTAGGCTAATCGAGATGGTGATGCTGAGAATTGAATGCAATGCTGGCATAAATAAAGTGGAAGGAAGCTGAAAAACTATGAGAAAACCCATTAACAATGTCTGTCTAACACAAAGCCCACTTGCCGCGAGATAGGATCGAACAGGGACCTCATGCACCAGAGGTGAACGCTCTATCACTGAGCTACTGTGGCTTCCGCTGTAAACTAAAAGTTGAAACACATGTTCAAGTAGTTGTTTTGAAAGAAGAATGTCATTCTCTACGAAAAGATGCTCAGCCATTGGACGGAGCAAGGCGTTGGACTCGACAGATATTCACGAAGTAGTGTAAATATTACACGGAAAATCACTGACCATCCAAAAAGAACGACTTCTCTTAAGGATAAGTTCACTGGGGAAATAAGCAAACAGAATGGACGTTAAACGCTCCGGATAGAACCAATAGAACTATGGAAGAGCCATTTCCAATCGATATCAAATAGGACAGTGCCACAGCCCCTTCACATCTATATGGTCTTGGGAGTAGGATTGCGGTAAAGAAACCATTCCTTCAAGTAGGAAACATTACTGTACAAAAAGGTACTTCTAGGCCAGAAAATAATACAGATTGGAACGATGAACAATAAAAGAGAGTACACTCTGGACCGACGAATCTAAAGTCCAACTTTTCGTCTTCCAGTGCTTGAGATTTGTGCGTCGTTGTCCCGAAGAACGCTTTCATCCCGACCGTGTTATACTGACATCAAGGTACGGAGAAGGTAGCATCACTGTTTGGGGATGCTTTACAGTCCACCAAATTGATAATTTAGCTTGAATTAACAGAATAATGGACAAAAACGTGTTTAACAACGTTTAAGTGTGACACGGAATAAAAACGAAGATAAGAAAGAACAATCATCTCTTATTTTGATTTTTCTTAATGTGTTTGGACAACCCAACGGAAAAGTCGTGTCTGGCCTTTCTCGATGTAAACCATTGTCAACAACACTAACATGTTTCTAAATACAGGAATTAGCACCACACGTTAGTCAAGCTGATAATACAAAGCTAAAAACGACTCTCTACAGGGTCCAATAAGTTGTTTTTTTAATCTAAGTCCCAAGACAAAGTTTTACCATCACTCTTATCCTCTATGAATGCCAAAAGTGGTAGAAATCTACCATTTTCCAGTTTCAACACTGATCATCATATAGAAAAATCAGAAACAGTCCTTATTGCTTCCTAAGGTTCTCGCCTTTGGTGCGAGCAGTCCCAGGTTCGATTTCCGGTGGGGACACTCGGTCGACAAAATGTAAAAGTCCTTCCACGCCAACAATCCTCAGTGACATTTTTCCTGAGTTTTCCTCATTCACATCAAGCAAAAGCCGAGATGATAACTAACGTAAACATAGATTTCCCCGGGGCCACCCCGAGAAATCATTACTGTCTATATGGTTTGCACACCTGCTTTCAGCACAGGAAGCATTGTTTCGATTTTCGGTGTGAGTTCATATGATTTTGATCCCGCATTTAGCTCACATAGCCTCGCTGCCAAAAATATGCTAAATTGCAAATTAATCTATCAAGTAATCAAACGAATTGATTCAGTTATATGTGGATCTAATTAAAATACCAAAAACTGCCGCTGTTTACTGATTTATCAGAGCGAATATTCAATAGACATTGGTTATAAATGAGACCCAGATTAAGAACTGAATCTCATTAGAATAGGTCAGAGAAAATTACGAGAATAGGGGAAAAGGACTTGTAATAGATATTTAACAACAGAACGAAATGTTGCGAAAGCAGACAGACGGAATCAACTCCCTCTTCTACACTTAGATGTTAATTACGCCTGGCCAGGCTTAAACTTTGAGTAGGAAAAGTCATGAAGGGAGAGAAGCGCTTTTGTTTAAAAACCGAATGGCTATGTTAATTACGAAACGTATCAAGACAATGAATTCCACGTAGTATCCTAGTTTCGTCATCAACCTACTCTCGCGTTTGTTTATAAAGTACGGCCATAACGACGAGTCGAATGTCGAACATAAACCATTAGCAGAGGATTAACGTTTCGTCTTAATTAATGGCGAGAAGAGGCTGTAATTACCGCATAATACAATAGCTTCCATGACTTCACGGGTAAGAGGTACTGATTCTCCCTTTTTAGCTACTGTGATCACGTTAATGAGACCGATATCCTACTTATTTACATCTGACAACCAAGTATAAATTATAATATACATGTATCGAAACAAAATGTTGATCAACAATAATTCGGGACGGAAGTCAATATACTCTTCCTAAATAAATCATTTTAGTAATCATATGCTGAAACTCATATATTACATTTATCAGATGTGCTCAGAAAAATAAAACATTGCAAATAAACACTGATAATATTCTCTTCCGTGACATAATTATTAAACTACAATGAAACGTGACAGTTCTAATTTGTTGGTATTTGTAAAGATACTTATTCATGTGAAATTCTACAATATTAAATGGAGTGTATATGGTGCATATTCACCTAATATTTCTTTATAGTTCAGGAGCATATACTAACTATAAATCAGGGGTGTAGTCAAGGGTATAAGAGGGATGGATATTGGTTAAAATTTTTGAAAACAGTTGAGCGTATACATACCAAAACAAATTTAGCAAAATATCACTGATAATAGCACATAACGGGAAATGAAGTTGAAAGATAATGTATATAACAAGATACAGCTTGAGATTGATTGATCTCATTCAGCTAAACAAAATCGTACGAATAAGTGTAAATCGTCATGCGTAATTTTCGAAAAAAAAAACTTTTTCTGTAAACCCAAAACTTAATGTTATACAATAACCACGCCATTCGCTATTCATAAGTTGAAACTGATACTAAACTGAGGGGTCATTAGGGGGTTCAGGGAGGCGCTCATCTGAGTTCGAGATTTATAAACGTTTTAATCAGTAGAATAATAATACATAAAAGAAAAACGTGGAAATCTACTTACATCGGAGGTTTTATCTCTCCTCGCCCTTCAAGCAAAATCTCTATTGACGCTCTCAACAAGCTTTACATTATGACATTAGCAAGAGTGCAGTATATATATAGTATAAAGAAGGCTCTTCGCTCTGAGTACCATAACTATTTTGAATTTTAGTGAATAAGACAATTGATAAAATATGGAAAATACGTCAGGTAGTATTTACAAAATGCTATTAAATAAAATAAATAATTGGTTCCGAACTGTTTCATATAAACCAGAAATTTGGGTGCACAGCAATGTTGGGCAAAATCAATTAAAGTCAACTGCAATCGATCAATCAATTGAAAATAATTGCTGTGGACATTAATTACAATTGAATTAATTGCCAATTAATTTTAATCGCAGTTAATGACTGAATTTAATTGCAATTACTTTTACACAGCAATCACTTTCAATCGATTGATTTAATTGCAATTTATTCTCATTTATTAATGACCAACTACAATTAATATAGTTGACCATTACTTACTTCAATTGTTAATTGCAACTAACAATTAAATTTACAGATTAATTGTTAATTGTTAAATTTAATTGAAATTTGCCCAACACTGGCTACACAGTTTATGACATCATACTTATTAGACGTAAGAATTTATACAGTATACGAAAGGGCTTGAAAACAATCGTGAGTTCATATAACAATATTTTGCAATTACTACTGGGTCACTTAGTATTTCTTTTTATAATATTCATTGGCTTTAAATTATTCATTAACATATTTGAAAAAAAAAGTACAATGAACTTAGCAAAAAGCTATAATGAGATATCGCACAAAACTAAGATTAATATTAAGCTTCAGTTTTTATTTAACTATAATATTGTCCAAAGATGAGTCATACATACAGGGTGGCCACAAAGTCCCGTTATCCCTTGATAAATGTTAATATAAATTTTCTCGTTACCCCTTTATAAATGCTAATGTAAAATTTTAAATTGTTCCAGATTGTAAAGTCTTTCCTGGGTGTTGAATTGGTCATGGTAGTCCGGATCAGCCCTGATTAGTCCGGATCAGTCCAGATCAGATTCTGAAGTAAGGCAGTTATTATCGATGTTAATTTTGAGGAATATTGGAATGAAACAGTTCCATACATTATCATTGATTTATCTAATATTACTTAGAATGGAATTACTAAACTTTGCACGTTGATACTGCCCGTTAAGTAGATGGTTTTAAAATATAACAGTATATGGCTGGTCCTATTCTTGAGGAATGGTGGTTCAAAAACTGCCCGATACGTAAAACACTAACAGATTGAATGCGTTTTTATTCTTTCCTGGATCCAACTGAACAGAAACGGTTTAAAGTACACTAAACAAGTTGAACAATGATAGTGGTAAGCACGATTGGCTTGCTCAGTTTAATTTTAAATCCTAAAATTGCTTCTATCTTACATTAAAATAATAAATAAATGGTGTATTAGCATTGTAAACGCCATTGAAAGTTACCTTAAAACAGGGTTTCTGAACCTGGGGGTCGCGAAGATATGCGAAAGAGATAAATATAATTAGAACCTAATATCGCAAAATATTTTTAAATACTATTTTGAATTATGTTCTGATAGACATATTCTTATTAACAAATATAGGTCTACTAAACACTGTCAACAGGTGGAGAGTTGTTTAAAAATCAATTTAAATGAAGGAGGTACGATATGAAACTAATGAGAACTGCATATTGAAATACAATTTAAAACTGAAAGCTAATGAGATACCTGAGCATGGTGTGATTTCACTACTGCGACAATGCCAGGTTCAATCTTCGTGACGCACATTATCAAGTCATTTAAAAACTTAACTTTTTAAACAACTGTCCAAGTTTTTAAAACCAAAATTAGAAATCAATTTATTTTCTTATCATGTGACCCAAAATTAAGGGAGTTATGAAAATTTAAAACTTTCAAACGGCCTCCATTTTGAAACAGTATGACGGATCGGATTTGATATTTGTAATATGAATGAACTGAACAATTTTGGTCTTAATCTATTCGCTTTTTAAGGGAAGTTACTGTATCCACTATATACAAGAAATGGATTCTACTATTATAGAAATAGATTGATGTGAGATCTCCGGAATAGGTATATTAAAAATCCCACACAAGCTTATTACAAACCAGAAATTATAAGAGAGTCACTGGCAAAAGAATGTGATAAAATGGGGGTCATGATAGGAATAAGGTTGAGAATCACTACGTTAAAGAGTAGGAAACGGACTAGAAAATAAAATCATTGTTTTCATTTAAAGAACGGCGTTTAATTTATACCCTGTAGGCTAAAGCAGTGGTTCTCTCTCTCTCTCTCTCTCTCTTTTTTTTTTTTTTTTTTTTTGTGGACAATGACACATTTTACAGAATGTTCAGGACATCACGACACATTTGTTTGACATTTATATTATAAATAATAATAATAATAATAATAATAATAATAATAATAATAATAATAATAATAATAATAATAATAATAATAATAATAATAGTGAAACCTATTATTTTTTATAATGACTATGTAACACTAAGAATCATCGCTTCCGCTAGAGGTGTTGACTGGTACAGTTTGTCTCGATTTTAGCTATATATTCTTCACGATTTTTAAATTCTAAAATTTCACGACACACATTAGGACTCTGCGTGACATATACCCTATCAGTGTGTCACAACACATCGGTTGAGAACCGCTAGGCTAAAGGAAATTGGTGACTAATAAACGTGAATACTTAGGGAACAATTTGTGGAATGAGAATGGGAACGGGGAATGTTTAAGAAAACTCACGGACACGAGGTTGTCCACCACAAACTGACCTGGCCTGGGATTGAACCGAGAACGGTAGTATTGGAAGTGAGAATTCTATCTTTGAGCCATCGCTCCACTTCCCTCTCCTTCCCAAGAAACCTTGAGATTCGATTGTTCTGTATCTTTTTTTTTATAAATGTATCGAATGTATGTAAGTATAATGTTAACAGCCATTAGTTTTCGTTTGCTCCTCGTATAATTCAGTTTTATTTTTTATTTTTTTGTACAGAGCACGGAGCAAGCTCCCTAATTTGGTGATGTTATCTCTAACACTATGTGCATGTCCTACCTAAAATTAAACCACGGGCTATGTTAATATTTTATACTGTCTATCAATTACATACAGCGTTAGAGGTTTCAATCTCGCTTTAGTTCCGTCCTCTGAGTGACACAGAAAGACAAAAAAAGAAGTTAATCTAAATTTTAATTAAAACTAAAACTGATATGATTAAATTTAATAAAAGCACCAAAAAGGTAAATAAACCACCACAATATAATTATTTAATATCAATCCCCACGGTCGTGACAATATTAATATTAAAGACCGTAGAAGGGAGTATAGAATATGATGGAATCAATTTATAATTGTTACCATTATAGACCGGGTACATCCTGTTTTCAATGATGTCAATAAACTATTATCTGATTAGAAAATGTTATTTTTAATTTAAACGAGGGTTTCTCAATCAGTTTCACATAATAAGGTGCTAAAGCACAGATAAGATATATGATATATGATATATATATATATATATATATATATATATATATATATATATATATATATATATATATATAAAGGCTGCATACTGAAGACTTTTAAAATAAGGAAATGACATATTTAAGTTTTACGCCCCACTGTTATGCCAGCTAGGCTAAAGGAAACGGTGGTGATGAGAAATGAAGGAAATAGTGGAATAAAAAGAGTGGGAGGAAAAGGGAGAACCCCTAGAAAATCACGCACACGGTGTATCTCCACTACTTAACTCACTTGGTGCGAGCTGTGATCGAACCAAGGACCCCATTTACCAGAGATGAACGTTCTACCACTGAACCACTGCGGCCCAGAGTTGGTGTAATGATAATATGGTAGGAAACCAATGGACATTGTTGAGGGTCTTGAACACATTTACAAACATATATACAGGGTGTTCCAAGACATCACCGACAACGTTTGGTAGGTGATACCTGACACCAAGATACGTCAAAAAGTATAGACCAACTTGGGTGCAGAAATCCGTCATTTCGGAGTCATAGGCTGCTGGAAACATGAGAAAATGAACTTTAATGGTCCATAGGTCAAATACTATGAGACCTACCGTAGGCGGGCTAAGTCTTCACTTACTAACTGATATGTGCCCTATTCAAATATCTATGTTTCAGAATCCTGCATTACTTCCACAACAATTTCTATAGAGGTAGTTGGTGGGTACTTCAAATTATATGCTCGTAGCCAAAGTTTCTCCATAAAAAATGTTGCGTGAGTACCGCAGGATTCTGAAACATGTATTTTTGGATAACGCGCATATTAGTTCCTCAGTGAAGTCTTGACCCGACTACGGTAGGTCTCATAATGTTAAAGTTATGTTCACTCATGTCCAAAATCATTGTCGCATGTTTATAAATATGGCAAATTTAATGTCAAAAGAGCAGTAAATAAGAACAATATAACGAAAATAAAACTTTCTTATCCATTTAGCAACATTTTGTTTTACTCGTTCTAATTTTCATATTTATAATTCTTTTCCTATGAAAGTTACCACAAATATACATTTCCCGATTATATAAATGGTATCAGTATTAAAAGTATCCAGCAAAATAATTATTAAATTATATTCTCACAACAATACAGTTATAGATATGTGACAATCATTTTGGACATGAGTGTAAAGTTTATTTTTTCATGTTTTTGGCAGCCTATAACTCTGCAGTAATGGATTTCTGCACACGCAGATTGGTCTATACTTTTTGTCTTATCTTACGTTGTCGGTGTTGTTTTGAAGCATCCTGTATATAACACCAGAGAAAAATGAATGTAAAAATTGAAAATATTATGTGATGGACAATACCACTGCCCTCGAAAGAACAGAAGAAGTGCTGTTCATTTACTTACCTGTTGGAATACTTGGGGATGATTTTTCTTCTTACAAATAGAGAAAGCGTTTCAAAAATGATTTGAGATAAAGTTTTGCACTGAGTGAAATTTGATGTATTGATAATGGCACTAAAGAATGTTGAGATACAACAGAAGGATGGAAGACCCACAAAAAGGATAAAACAGGCCAGCGCCAGATAAGAAGAAATGACAGGTGAAAGATGTAATTGAAATTGAGTTATATATGGGAGTGGAATCGCATCATTCAATATCTGTTTAGAAGAAACAGGTAGTACTGAAGAAAGATTCACATAAGTGACGTTGAAATATTGATAAAAAAAAGAGATATGCATTCGTTCTCTTCATGCTACGACTCTTGAGGTGGAATATGAAACGAAAAACCAATAGTGTGCTAAAATAAATAAATAAATAATCTTTAAGTTTAACGTCCCACGGTTATGCCGGTTAGGCTAAAGGAGACGGTGATAATGAGAAATAAGTGAAATGGTGGAATGAAGAAAGTGGGAAGAAACGGGAGTACCCCAAGAAAACCCACGAGCACGGTGTTTGTCCACCACAAAGCCCACACGGCGCGAGCTGGGATCGAACCAGGGACCCCAAGCACCGGAGGTGAACGCTCTACCACTGAGCCACCGCGCCCCCAATAAATAAATAAATGTACGTTGTGAAGAATATGGAGCAGTCAAAACTAATACAGTGGGTGATCGGTTACCGAACATCATTCGTTCAAAGACGATGTTTGTTACCAGAATTGATAGCTAACCGATCATTGAGTTACCATAGATTTTTATAGAAATTTGATTAACTTCTGTTTCAGGCTCAAATTGATTACTCTGACCACAAAGACCATATTTTTTAACAAAGTGCATGCAGTGATTCTTCTACGTCAGGAAAACCGTGTTAAGCATAGAGTCGGTGACTCGGGTGGTGGTGTTCGAGAGGTTCGAATCACCTGAGCACAGTAGTAATGTCAGAAATCGTACCCACGCCCTGAGGCCACAGAAATTGGGTGCCGAAGGTTTAGGCTCGGGCTTCTTCTATTGACTATTTAACATGGAGTTCTTGGACGCGAGTGGTAACGTTGAAAAGATCTTGCTCCCCTTAGCACATCGATGATTTCAAACTTGGAATCCGGGACCCGAGGTCCAAAAAATTGGGTCCCGATGCTGTTGATTCGGGTTCCCTTCTATTCGCCTATTAAACATGAAGTTATTAACGGAGTTGATGGCAGTAAAAAGATCTTGGTGCCTTGAGCACAGTGATGATGTCAGAAATCGAATCCGGGCGCCTAATCCTTAAAAATGGGGTCCTAAAACTTTGGTCTGAGGTTCCCTCTATTCGATTATTAGACACAGAATTCTTAGATGCGGGTGGTACCGATAGAAAGGTTTCGGTCCCTTAGGACATCAGTGATGTCAGAAATGGAACCCCAGGCCTGAGAAACGGGGTCCCGAAATTTTGGACTCCAGTCCAATCTATATGTTTATTAGAAATGGTGTTGTTGGATAAGTGTGATGGCGTTGGAAAGGTTCGGGTCGCCTAAGTACAGCGGTTATGTCAGAAATTGGGACCTGGCCTCGAAACCCCAGAAATGGAGTCTCGAAGTTTTGGGCACGGGTCCCTTCTATTCCTCTTCTAAATATGGAGTTGTTGGACGCGTGTGGTGTCGTTGGAAAGGTTCTAGTTGTCTGAGCCCAGGGTAATGTCAGAAATTGGGTCCTGGTCTCAAAGCTCCAGAAATGGGGTCCCGAGGTTTTGGATTCGGGTCCATTCTATTTCCCTATTAAAATTTGAGTTGGTGGGCGAGGTGGTGGCGTTGGAAAGATCTTGGTCCCTTTAGCATAGCGGTGATGTCAGAAATCACGCCCCGGCCTCGAATGTTTGATTTATGTCGCAAACCTTTGCTATGGTTTAATCTCAATACTTGATTGAGCAAGATAAAACCATATTTATAGCTGAATTGATGGTTTTACCTCTCGCAATCTGTTATTGAGATTGAGCTGGTCCGGGCCTTCAAGGAACCAAGACCTTTCTAACGCCACCACCCGCGTCCAAAAACAAGTTTGTTTAATAGCTGAATAGAAGAGACCCCAACCCAAAATTTCGGGACCCCATATCAGGGACTTCGAATCCAGGGCCAATTTCTGACATTACCGTTGTGCTCAGACAACCTGAACCTTTGCAACGCCACCAGTCTCGTACAACAACTCCATGTTTAATAGGCATATAGAAGGGACTCGTGCCCAAAACATCGGAATCCCATTTCTGGGGCCTCATAGCCGGGCTCGATTTCTGACATCACGCTGAAGAGACCCGTTCCTTTCCGATACCATCCCCGCGTCCACCAACTCCATGTCTAAAACGGTTTCTCTACGGTAGGAGGTTTTTAATGGAATTTTTTCTGTGCTCTTTTCAACATAAACGTTATTAGAAACAAATTTTCCCTTTACTGGTGTTGTATGATAAATACGATTATTTACATGTCCAGTTATCTGTTATTCTATCAAACAATGAAATAACGGTTGGAATAAGGAGCGAAGCGCCTCCTTAAAATAATATTCACTTTTTGTTAGCTTGTTATCCAGGGTGTAGTTAGCGCCATTGCAAGGGATGTGCTTCTACTAGGGAAAGAGTTGTGAGGAAATCTGGTGAACGAAGGATTTTCGGTGAGTGAAGAAACAGTTGTTCGCGTGTCTGATTGTATTTGCATCCTAGGAAATGAAGATGAGTGAAATGAGGTGCTGCAAAATGATACAACACAAAGGAAGCGGTTAGTAAGACAAATCCTGAGTTATAGTCATTTGATCAGGTTTACACCTTAAAAAATGAAGAAAGTATTTAACTTTGTATATATTTGTCCCAAATAGTGTAATTTAAATTAAAAAATAATTGATTCAAATTCACTGCCAAAATCTGCCATTTTTATGCCTAAAGTGGAAACCTAAGTTTTCTTTTCGATTCTTACAACAGTGAAGTAACATGTACTGTATTTGTAAAGTGCTGCCATCTCGTGACAAATTGTAATATCAAATTGTTTAGTAATGAGAGACGCACTTGTCTCGCAATACCAAACAAGAACAAAATTGGATTCTTGGAGTGGCCTCTTGGCGTACGTAAGTAAGTCACTGGTAATATCAGGCGGAATAACGTGTCCAACCTACGTATTTATGATTCACTGATAACGTGACATTTTCTCAATTACAATTAAAACCGGAAGTAGTAGTAGATTCCTACTGCAACCGGTTTCAATATTATTTGAGAAAATATCACATGTTAGTGAATCTTAAATATAATAAAACTCGGTTGCCATACCACATCTGATTTTAGTAGAGAGATTTGAGTGGAAACGCAATATATCCTTGGGACGCTTAATTGATTGCAGAAAAAAAGTTTCTTGTCATCTATTACTGTTTTTTGCTCTATAACGATCAACGGTAATCCCGGAAGTATTGATTTCTGCTACTTCCGGTTTCAATAGAGGGTTAAAGAGATATCTTAGAATACTTAATCGATTCCAAGCGAAAATATATTCTTGGGACCACTAATTGATTGCAGGAACGCTCCTCGCTATCTACTACTGTTTTTGCTGTATAGTACAACATGAAAAACGGAAGCAGTTCCTTTGTACTACTTTCGGTTTTAACATCACTTCCGTCAACGAAAGGGTGAACTTTGTGGTGGGCAAACACCGTATGCGTGGGTTTCTTCGGGGTTCTCCCCTTCCCTCCCACTTTCTTCATTCCACCATTTCATTCATTCCTCCTCCTCATCATCAGCATCTCTTTTAGCCTAGCCGGCATAACCGTGGGACGTAAAACTCAAAGATTTAATTTCATTTCAATTCTTAAGTTTTACATCCTGGCCAAAATTGATGCCAATCCATTAAGTAGCTCTTGAGATTTTGTGTCTCCCGGACGGATGGACAGACAGAGTTTAATATTGTAATAGCCCGCACATGGCTCTGTTTATTAACAACCACCATGTGCTTACATTTTTAAACATCATCCATGTGGGTCCTACTACGAATTACTTTAATGGCAGACGACAGGGACACCAGTGACACCATTGATCATGTGACGACAGAGGACCACCATATTGGAACAGCTATACATTGGAACAGCTATAAAACTATCAGCCTTTGGCTGGTCACCTCCACTCCTTTAGCTTGTTTGGAGTTCTAGAACTACCTAATCCAAAGCCTTTAGCTTGATCGGAGCTCTAAGCCTCCTTTCCTGCCCACTTAGTTTGCTCGGAGCTCTATGGGCTGCTTCCTAACCTCAGCCAGTCAGCTTGCGTGGAGGATTGGAGATCCTAAATCCACTCCACCTAGCTTGCTTAGAGCTTTAAGAGGAACCTAACCCAAAGCCTTTAGCTTGCTCGGAGCTCTAGGCTTCCTTTCCTGCCCACTTAGTTTGCTCGGAGCTCTATGGGCTCCTTCCTAACCTTAGCCACTCAGCTTGCGTGGAGTGGATCCTAAATCCACTGCATCTAGCTTGCTCGGAGCTCTGTGGAGATCCTTACCTAGTGTTACGGGATATGAAGCAAGGACCCGCTCAATTTCATGTAGAAATTCAAGCCAATCATCATTGGAAAGCCAAGCAGCCATCAAAGAGTTCACTGCCTGCTATTATTAACACCGATATTCTGTTGTACGTCACTAGCTGACTTTACATCGAAAGATAAATTAACTATTGCTTTGCTGTTATTGAAGAAGTTTTTGTACTTGTAAGTAATTTCTAATAAACAGTGGTAGCGACCTTTAAGAACTTTCTCCCTTTAACAGTCTCACGAGCGACGCTTTTAGTTTGCTTTATTAGATCAATTGCTTCTCTCAATTGGTTCGACCTTATTAGCCCCGCATAGTCAAGCTACTACAAGATATTATCCGTTTCGTTCGTTTACCCACGACACAATGTTACAACAATGAAGTAATGGTTGTAGAAGTGAGTACTTTGACTCAGGTGAGTCTCCTTTTGGTACGTTTACTTGTCACCGTTAGCAAGCGCAGGAGGAAGTTGAAGAACTTTGTGTTGAGTCGACGACATGCGTAAACACGGACTTGGTCAATGTCACATTTGGATAATCGACTACTCTCAGGAAATCTTGTGGTGTTACCACTATCTCATTCTGACGTAAGAGGGACACTCAGGTCAAAAGAAATTTAGAGAGCACGATCTTCGTCTTTGAATCTCAACCACGACACAGGACACATCGAACTCTTATTTCTATCCCGACAGCCAAGCTGTATCGGAACACTAGGCTGCTCAGGCCTTGGGAATATCTCCCAAGTATTACTGAACTACTTATACTAGGGTGATTTTGTATTACACTATTTATAATAAGAATATTTTTGTAATGAAATTCGGTAGTGGGAAAAAACGTTCCCGTGTATAATATATCTCTACCTATGTTCGACCTATACATGCATAAGCAGAACTTTACAATATAAAGAGCTTTTGGTAGACGAAACCCTTTAAAAATGAAATTTAAGTGATTTTAAACTCAATTAGACAGACGCGAGATTAAAGAATCATTCTTTATTCATAAATACAAACCTGCTTTGAATCTAGATACTGGCAACTTTGATAGAACTTGGTTACCTACCTTTGATGCATATTTTGAGTTGAGTGAGTTGATTTTGAGTTTAACGTCCCGTTCAGCAGCGTGGCTATTGAGACGTGGACCTACTGATTAACATGGAATCCGAACCACATGAGTCCCACCTTGGATCGAATCCGGGTTTCCCACGTTGATGCATATTTTGAGTCTGGCAATGGTGACGTAACATAGGCACCGTGCTATCTTCGATTCATCACTCCCTTTGCACTTCGCTCTGCTCATCACATTTCAGAATCTACTCTTTACGTTTTCATTTATTCATTTAGTGGTATGCATACCTAGTTTTACGCCTTTTATCTCCTATCTGTTTTAATCCTTTTCACCTTGCCGCTGAGGACGATACCAGCTTTGAGTTCCGAAACGTTTGAAAAATAATTGGGCTTTCCAAGGCTCGATTCATTAGTAAGTAGCCAATTTTTGGTTAATTTGAATCATTCTCTCATGCGCCCATATAATTGTAATTGTAAATTAGACCGTATTTACTGAACGACTATCTAACCAGGGTTATCATTCCTCTGTCCATTCAACATGACTGCACAGCCTACTTGTCAGTACTATCTGCTTGCTACCTGCCATTGCTTTATTTATTTAACTTGGGTAGCGGTTCTGGGTCTTGCTTTCCCGGTAGAAAATTGAATGCAAATATTCAAAGTATGAATCTGAATACCTCACATACGACTGAAAAGACAAATTCTATTTTATTTGTTTAATTTATTTATGTTATTTTATAAGTAGCCAGTATTTCAACAACAGAGTTCTACGTTTCTTATTGGGCAATTACAAGATGCTAACCGAAAAGATTGAATATATATGGAAAGAAACAAACAATAATTCGTTTAACTTATCTAGACTTTTTCTTCTTTTTTCTAAAGCGGTTTGAAAAGAAAGATAACACAGTAGAATAAAATTGTCAGACAATGGTTGGACGAAAGAAAAAATACGGCGAATAGGGGGGGACGAAATGGATTCTAGGATCTCTCGGTTACGCTTTTTTAACTAAAAAAAGAAGGAAAGAAAGAATAAGAAGGAAAGGGGAAGATATAAGTTTCATGGCCGTACGAGAGAGGAAAAAGAAAAAACAGGGGCGATCCGTGGATAAAGGGAAGTGGCGTACATTACCATGCAAATTTTCTACTCCTTTCTTATTTTCAGGCCTTCTCCTATGGCGGAAGAAAAGGAAAGAAAAAATATCGTACGTAAATCGCAAAAGAAAACGTAAGACACGAAGAGACGACGAAAAAGTAGTCAATTCATAAAAAAAATTGGAGAGAGAAGGATAGAGAGAGAGAGAGAAAAAAAGAAAAAAGAGCGGTGTGTGTGCAAACGGGAGAGAATCTTGAGTACAAACATAACATTTCATCAAAGAAAGATATAACTGTGGACAGAAGGAAGCAAAACGACTGAGCTATATATATATATATATATAAACGTCGAAAATGAAAATTATCCCTCTCCTCGTCTTTCGTTCTGTTTTTCACCTTTTCGTTTTACCCCTTCTCCTTCCTTAATCTGAAAATACTGACAAAAGAAAGGAGTAAAGTTGCGCATGTATACGCTGTATGATGCTATCCAGAACGAGAGTGGAAAAGAGAACTCAACATTTAAGCATGATATATACAGGTTGAAATATTGATCTTAATAGCACCTACCTACCTTTAGATGCTAGCTGTCTCTAGAAAGATGGCAAGCGAACTGACATGGACAGGAAATGAAATGAAGATAGAGGTAAGAACGAAAAAAAAAATGAAGAAGAATATACCGTACTTTCAACCACGAAAGACAAACGTTTAGTGAGTGGTGTGCCACTAGAGACATCTAGTGAGCGAAATTGTTAAATCGATACCAAAGTTAACCCTTAAAAAAAGAAATTACTTATTTTGCTTCTTTTTTCTTCTGAGTTAAACTAACACTGATAATACCAGATATACCAGGCGAAACAGTATTTTTAAAGAAAACATATAGATGTGTTCCTTTCTAGGCAAAATTGTTGATGCCCCCTACCTCTGATGCGGAAGATCTTGGTTTGATTCCCCACCATGATTCTCATGTGTACATCTTAGGTTAAGCTGAAGGTATATATTCAAGTAAGACAGTAATAAAAAGTATGCAAATTTTCTTGAATTTATTAGAAATTCTGCCGAATGATCTCACCAATTGTATCAAGATCAGTTCTTTGTGTGGGAGGAGGGGAGGGTCAGAATTTTGGTGTTAACCCCAACATTATGAGACAATTGTCGAGCTAATTATGTCAAGAAATGAGCGTAGTGTCGGTGAATTGTGGTACGTTTGTACTTTTATTATTATTATTATTATTATTATTATTATTATTATTATTATTATTATTATTATTATTATTATTATTATTATTATTATTTTCTTGAAGACAGAAATAAAAATCCCGCAACGGTATTGGAAAATGTGATATGATTATTTTATTTCTGTAACTAACATATTTCTTAACCATATAAAGAAGTGCATCTTTTTTTATGAACACCTTTAAACTCTTGTCATAATGTAGAAAGACTGCTATTTATAAATAGGGGGAAATTACGTAAAATAAAAAAGGGACTTTTTCTGTCGTTGGTGGAAAATGTCTCAAAAGATCTACGAACACTGACCTTAAAATAGAAAACTAAAGATCTAGTGATATCAAGTTGGAAGAACTTTCTACACGATTGCGTCTCTCAAAAAAGTTGAGGAATGGCTACCTTCAGAATATATTACTGTCAGCATAAGTAGGAAAACATATTTTTTTTATATCTCTTGGAATGGTTTTCACCTAACCCATGTAACTGTGCCGAACAGCGATCTATTCCCATTAATTAAAATAATATCAAATAAAAACGGTTACAATGTACATAATTACCAGCAATCATACCACAGCTCACAATAATTCTCTACGGTTTTGCTATTTGAAAAGAGATTATTATTGAACATGGATCTCTCCATTTAAGTAAACACAATTTCGGTTGATCTCGCCATTTACCTAAACAGAATTACAGTTGAACTCACCATTTACGTAAACAGAATTACAGTTGAACTCGCCATTTACGTAAACAGCACTATGATTAAACTCATAATTTACGTACACAGAACTTTTGTCGAATAGAACTTCGGTTGAATTCACCGTTTACGTAAATAACACTTTGATTGAACTAAACGTTTAGATAAACAGCACTTCGATTGAGCTTCTATTTACATAAACAAAACTTTAGTCGAATAAAGTTTCGGTTGAACTCACCGTTTACGTAAACTGAATCTCGGTTGAATTTATCGTTTACGTAAACAGAATTTCGGTTAAACTCATTGTTTACGTATACAAAACTTCGGTTGAACTCACCGTTTACGTAAATAACATTGATTGAACTTAATGTTTAGATATACACCACTTTGATTGAACTTTCAATTACTTAAACAAAACTTCGGTTGAATTAATCGTTAAGTAAACAGAATATTAGGTTGAATTCAACAATTATGTGAACAGAATTTCGGTTGAACTCATCATTTACGTAAGCAGAGCTTCCTTGAACTCACCATTTATGTAAACAACCCTTTGATTGAACTCAAATGGAAATTCAAAATCGGTAAGCATTAGAACTATTATTTTCTGTCTAGATTTAGGTCTAGGATAGTTTGCATTGATTATGCAGTAAAAATAACCACCGAATTAATCATTGAATTACTATAAGGACCAATCCTTTTAAATTGAGTGCAAGTCTCACAAAAGCTATGGATAAACATTTTAAGTGAAAATTCATTACCATCACATCTAGTGGAAAACATTTGTAAATTGCAGGATTTTTAAACTGTCATTGAAAAGTCAAAAGTTTGTTGTTTGAAGACCATTGGAGAACACTAACTTCGCTGTATACGTAAACAGAGCCTCGGTGAAGCTCATAGTTAACGACAGCAGAACTTCGGTTGACCGTACATTTACAGAATTGGGCTTTATAGATAGTGAAGGCATCCTGGCAGGGCGTTCACTTGTAATGCGAGAGGTTTCTCACTCGATCCCAGACTATATGACAGCATTGTTTCCAAGTATTTTTTAGGATTTTCCCATCTCCTACCACATTTCCATTCCACCAATTGTATTATGATCATTCACTTTCATTAATTATCTGTCTCCCTTACACTGAAAAAAATAAGTAAATTGCCAAATATCAACGTAAAATCATGTACCCTTCATTTTATAAGTTGATGTACATTTCCTTAGATTAAATTACAAAATTTGCTATTTTATTCACAAATTTATAAGAAAATATATTTTTATGGATAAAAATGTAATTTTACATAATTTAATATTAGTAATTTTACTTTATAGGCGTAAATTGATTTACATAGATGACTGGCAAACAGATTGCCATCGTTTTTGTGTAAATTTAAATATGAAGTTTTTTTACAATGTAGACTATAGCGCGTAACAGTGGGATCAAAAACCAAAATATTTCATTTCACTATTAGTATATTCAACTATGACTGTATCTGATATTTTCGCACCATTTTCCTTTTGAAGTCGTCATTGTGATATGTTTCTTCAATAGTCTTAAGAATCCAAAGTCGTAAGATTTAAGTGGGGCCGGACCGGTATAGCTGCACTTCTGGTTCAGACAAAACACAAGTATATCTTTAGAGAGAGAGAGTTGTGAAGTTTTTAAAGGGGTAAGGCCCGAACCCAGTAGTACCCCGGTAGGTGCGTACCTCTTGACTTAGCTTTAATAGGGGGGGCCGCGGTGGCTCAGTGGTAAAGCGTTCACCTCTGGTGCTTGGGGTCTCGGGTTCGATCCCAGCCCCTGCCAAGTGAACTTTGTGGTGGACAAACACCGTGTGCGTGGGTTTTCTCGGGGTTCTCCCGTTTTCTTCACACTTTCTTCATTCCATCATTTCATTCATTACTCATCATCACCGTCTCCTTTAGCCTAACCGGCATAACCGTTGGACGTAAAACTCAAAGATTTCATTTCATTTTTTATCTTTAATATATAACACGTCCCATAGTTCTAAAATGATTTTCGAAACTCTCGTATGCCTGCTTCGTTGAGATATGATTTTTTTTTTTTTACATCGTTTTAGAGGAAAGTTCCCTCTGTTATAAGGATTGCATATGGTTTTTCCTACGACGGAAATTCTCACACATTAAATACTAGTAACCATTCTAATCACATTATATGGTTGATATTAAATGAGTAATTACGTGATTATTCCTTAATTGTTAAAAGTAATAATCTTCAGCTATGATGGAAGAGTTTAAAATTTCCTTTTCTCCTGTTGGTACTAACATTATTGGAAAACCATGTATTCAATCTGAAAAGCATGTGATCAGGTAATTCACTACAATAAAAAAAATTGTCCAGATTGCTTGGTAATTTCGACTCGTTTTAAACCGTAAATCATTCAAGAATATTTGACAAGTTAATTAATAATTACGAAGTTTTTCAATCAATTTGAGTTCATTGACGTTTTACAGGTTGAATGTCAAGTGATTAATATCGTTATAAATAATGACAATGGCGAATATAATGTTTAATAAAGGATTTCCTCTTCAATATCAGAGACTAATAATAAGCTGTTTCAACTGAGTCCTAAATACACCTCTTATTACCATCTAAATGCAAGTTTATTTTAGGAGAGTCAACAGGAAATGTTTCAAGAATATAATTTTGTTAGATTTTACTTCTATACTCCTTAGTGACGTATTTTCCTTGAGCGAGCAATTCGCAACATACACGTTTACTTCAGAAGGGACCCCATAAAACTGAGTTTACTGTTTTTGATAAATAACTTTGAATGCATTGAAAACTCTTATTTTTATTTCATTGCATATTTTTTTAAAATTTTTACCAGTTTTTCTTGAATGTAGAAGTTTATTTCTTAAACAGTGCAGAGTGTAGAAACCGAAGTGAGCAACAGCGGCAACCTGAAGTTATTAATTAAAGTTCAGCATCCCTTTTCAGCACTGAGCTCATGTGAAAGGTGGACCAAGAATTTAATGTGGAATCCGAATCATCGCAATGCTTCCAAATTTCAAGACTTTCCCGCCGGGTATCGAAACCCAGGATCTCGTGCACCAAAGGTTAGCGCGCTGGCCACTTGACCAGCTGTCAGGACTAAGGAGCTGAAGATATACAGGCGGAAGCTATTTGAAGTCAATACCACTCAATACTGTAGTTAAACATAAGTACTGTCTCTTAAAAAGTCGTGTGTGTATATATCGCAAATAACCTTTCTTATAGAAGTGAATGGGGTACTTGTTTCGACGGTGTACACCCAGTATAATTGTTGTTCCTAATTATAGTACTTTGTTTCCTGCGCCGCTCGTGTTCCTTGGCAACACTGTACGTAAGTCAGGTGATTGTATTGCTTTAAGAAAGAAAAATCTGATATCTTAAGCCGGTTATACATCATCGAATATTATATTAAATGTTTCAGTAAAGTGGAATTTGAACTCATACGATACCAAGTTGTATGCAACTTTTGGGTTGGTTACAACATTTGATACAACTGTTCTACAATAAACATGTTCTATTCCTATCCAACATTGAATAAAAGAAAACAAATGAAAATCACTGTGCGGTGGCGCTAAACGTGAAGACAGGAAGCAATTTAAATGCTTATTGAAGTCTACAAGCAGCATCCTGTTTTCTATAACTAAACTCAAAGAAGATTACAATAAATACAAACACAAAGATCCCTTGGAAAAAATTGTGGTTGAAGTTAGCCTGGTAAGGCCAGAGACTACAGATTGATGACCGTTCACATTTCACATGTACGGTTCACATTTTCAATTGCTCGTTTAAGATTTACGATTCAAACAGCTTACCTTTAAATAACTCTCTCAAGAGAGTAGTGTGTTGCTCTCTATGCCTACCAACAAGTGTAACAATTGGATGAAGAAATGCAAACAAATGAGCAACAAAACTAAGTTTTGTATTTGATCACTTATAGTGCGTGTAAAAGTTTTAGCCAACTTATTTGACCAAATGACTGTCAAATATAAGTTTGGTACAACATTTGATGGAAAACCATGACCATGTATAATGGGCTTAACAGAACAAAAAATATGAGGTCTGTATCAAAAAGTTTCGAGACGAGTTCGCCAATGAATGTCAGCACAGGAAGCAAGGACCTTCTTTTTTAGTGTTACAAGACATTGTCTTCAAGACTTCTGTAACTGGTGCTACCTGTGACTTCATCATGAAACTGAAGCTTGAACAAAAGCTGAACGTGTGGCAGGGCCGGATTAGATTCCCGGCGGGAGCTCATGTGGTTCGGATTCCACGTTAATCAGTAGGTCCACGTCTCATATAGCCTCGCTGCTGAACGGGATGTTAAACTCAAAATCAACTCAACTCAAAAGCTGAACGTAAAATTTTGGGATAAACAAGACATATCTACTACAGAGATGAAGCAACTGTCATAACAGTGGAAAAGTCCGTCATCTTCACGACAAAGAAAGAGAGTTGCTCCACAACGACAATGCACTCTGTCACCGAGCTCCTCTCACATGTTAGTTTATTTCTAGAAATAAAATAGTCTTATTTGCGCACCAGCCTACCTTGCTGCAGATGAAGATCCGGCTCAAGGATTGAAGTTCAGACACGAATGTGGAGATTTCACGCGAATTGCAAAAGGTGCTTGACTCGTAAAATAAAGAATTTGAGAACGTATTCCAACCAGAAGTGGCAGGAACGCTGTTGTATTTCTGTGTAAGAGGATTTATAAACGTAGTCAAATAAAGAATTTTCTTCTAAACAGGACTAGTCTCATTTGTTTTTGGTATCCCCTTTTATATAAATTTTCTACTGATATTATGTATTGTCACGTGTATAATCCATGCCTTGAAGCTTTCTGGCTTTCCTTCCTTTAAGTTTTTTTTCTTTCCTCCTTAACATTGCTTGGTTTAAGTTGAAAGCTAACGTAGGAAAATATTTTATGATGTGTAACCATGAAAATTGAATAATATTTAAATGTAATGATTAATGAATCCATTGTAGCAGTGTGAAATTTTGAACTCTCACACTCTTACCCCTTACTACACGCATTTTAATGAAACTGACGTGACAAAAACTCAGTTCGAGGTGGGTATTATGTTCAAAAAATCATGTCAATTGGATCAGCTGTTTGACCGCCATTAAATCACAAACAAGATGACTTTCGTTTTATATTCCCAAATGTAATGGCGAAAAATGAACCCACAGATTCCTGTTAGTAAGACAATCAAAAAAGTTTTTATAACATATAGTCCAGAAGTTGACAGGACCGAAAGTGAGGGAAAAGACTTCACACCTGCCTACCGGAATAATGATAGAATGTTGAGAAATACGCAAAAATCAGGGGGGATGAGAGGGAAATTTCTCGCTGTAGAACTGTATGTTTCCCGTAAGTCTTGAATTTCCCTATGTTAATTTTCTCGGGTGTACACTTCATCCTCTCTGTAAAATATCCTTTAATTCCAACACAGTCTCTGAGGTTAGTACAACCATGCTAAGTGCACTTTGCTTTGAGGGCCATTTTGTTGTCATTCATGGATAACAACAATTTCGTACTGTATTTTGTCCATCTTCACTGCACCGTTGCATTATCCATGCTGGAAAAAGTCATTCCGGGATCCTCAGACAATGCGTGGGGAATCCCTTGCACACCTACGTTAAGCATTTGAACATGAGCTTAACATGTCAATCCGATAATTTTTATGTATTTCTGACTCCTCTTATTATTCGGATAGGACACTTTGAAGTTCCTTTCCCCCTACATTCAAAGGTGTCTAGCTCCGCCACTGTCCACTTTAGATATGTCATATTAACTATTTTGATTGTTTTGCTATCAGGAATCTGTGGTTTCATTTTTCACCATTACTTTTGGGAAATCCTGTATATAAGATAATATTGATAAAAGTCTTACAAAATGTAAGGAGCATTTAGAGTTTCTCTTGATTATCACAATGGGATAAAGTGAATCCTACCAGCAGACTCCCTGAGCTTGTAAGTAACTTGGGAGAAAGAAAAAACCTTCCGTCAGGACATCAAAAGTTTTGACAACCTAGGATTACCTATCTGTTCTCCACTGTTTTTTCAGTCATCATTTCAGGGATGAAGCCCAGATAAGAAAAGCATTACTGTTCTGGTACTTTTAATCGCTGTCCTTTTAATTGCTGTTCCTTCGTTTTTTAAAACTTCATTTTAATAAGTTTTCTTGCTGTATTTTCCCCTATTACTGTTATTTTCCTTCCTTTTTCTACATCATCATCACTATTTTTTAAAGTCTATTTCTTTTTCTGTTTTATTGTTCACATAGATCTAGGCGATTCGGGAGTCAATTCGCATGCATGTTGGAGAACTTGTGCTTTTGGCCTGTGACTAGAATCTTTAATACAGAAAATACGTTCTACAGTCAGTTTTCCTTTACTTTCTTCTATCTCTCTCTCTCTCTTCCTAGTACGAATCCATTCTATTCTTCTTCTTTTTCTTCTTCTTTAGTTTTTTTCTTAATCCACTACTCCTTCACCTAACAACTCCTCTTGCTGTAGTTCCCTTTTTACGCCGCGAGAAACAGTGTCTGTGGAGACGAGCTTAGAATTTCTGCATCACAAACGAAAAAGAAGAGATCCTTCCCAATTTCTTTACCTATCTATATAACTTCACAATTCTTTGCTCTTCTTTGTTTAATAGAATTGTACAAAAGAAAGATGATAAGAAAAAAATGGAAACACATAGGAAAAGAATTCGGATAAAGTTATCGCGCGCAGTTCGAATGTTAAGTTAGTTCAATCATGTATCAGTCAGAGTGCTTTATTGTGATTTTTCAATGGCCTGTTCTACAGAGTGTTAACAAAACATCACAACTGAAGACAGTAGGTTCATTTTATTTAATGAAAGCGTTAACCCGTACAACCAAGCGATCAGCACTTGCTCGCTTCATTATGCCTTCACTTGATATAAATCTTAGAGATCCTTAATATAAATGCCAAATGAAGATGTTTTGAAACGGATAGGAGAGAAAGGAATGTTTCTATCCATCACCCTTCGTAGGAAGGCCAATTGGATTGGACACATCTCGCGAAGAAATTATCTTCTACATACCGCGATAGAAGGAAAGATGGAAAGAAAGTGAGGAGCAGTGGCGTATTTAGGGGGGGCTTCCGGGTTTAAGTCACCCCGAAATCTTACTTACTATAGTAAAGTATATGAAATATCTTGCAGAATTTTGACATTTTCAGGCAAATCCCCCCCCCCGAAACAAAATCGTAAATACGCCACTGGTGAGGAGTGGAATATATGTACTTGGTTTGACGGAGTACATCCAGTGTAATTGTTGTTCTTAATTATAGTACTTTGTTTCCTGCGCCGCACATGCTCTCTGGCAACACTGTACGTAATTCAGGTGATTGTATTGCTTTAAGGAAGAAAAATCTGATATCTTAAGCCGGTTATACATCATCATATATTGTATTAAATGTTTCAGCAAAGTGGAATTTGAACGTATACGATACCAAGTTGTGAAGACGAAGAACACAGAAAAGATGGAAAGAAAGCGAGGAATAGGAAGACGAAGAACACAACAAATCGATGATTTAAAAATAGAAAAAAAAATATTGGGAGTTAAAAGAGGAGGCTGAAGATTCAGAAACGTGGAAGAAATATTTTCAGGCCCAAAATTAAAATCAAGAAAAAAAAACCTTTCGTTAGTCCCAGGACCTGCCAAAACGCAAAATATTAATAATAATAATAATAATAATAATAATAATAATAATAATAATAATAATAATAATAATAATAATAATAATAATAATAATAATAATAATAATAACTCAAAGTCGGAGCATACGTTTACTCGACCTCTATCTCTTCGCATAGTGCGTGAATCTCAACAATCACGAGTTAAACGTCATAATGGAAGCGTGATGTCGGATTGATTTTGTGAGTGTGAGGTAGAATGAACGTAATGTCGGACAAGTGATGTGAGCACGACGATGCATGAGCCAATGCCACACTGGTGATCTAAGCACGAGATTGTGCATCCGAGATGTGGAAATAAAGTCGTGACTGTCAGGTTCAGTGAGTAATCGTGACCAATTGGTATTGTGAGCTTGAAGTGGAGGGAGTGTAACATCACATTGGCGATGTAATCGTGAGATAGATTATGTCCAATTGGAATTAGATTGGGATTTAGCATTCTTTTCGGCACCGAGGCAATGTAAGACGTGGACCTACAGATTAACGTGAGATCCCGAACTACATGAGCTCTTACCGGGAATCGACTTCGGGTCTCTTGCGCCAAAGGTGAATGTGCTAACCATATAGCCACGAGGGAGCTTATGATGTCCGATTGGTGTTGTAACCATGAGACTGAGCAAGAATGATGATGAAATGAAGTTGTGAATATGAGTTTAGTGAACATGACGTCCAATTGATGATGTCAGCTATACTACATTGGTGATGCGTGTGAGAAATTGAGTAAACGTACGGGCGTCGATATTAGGGAAATCGAGGGGTCCGGCCCTCCCCAAGGTACTCTTAGGCTCCCAGGATCTGAATATATTAGCTTGTATATTATCCTTTTTTAAAAATTTATTTATTGTTTTCTTTTGTAATGTGTCGTATCTCAGTTTTTCTAATTTTCAAGGCGGCGATTCGAATTTTTGCATCGTATTCACTTTCGCTCGTGTTTTAAAACAATTATTAGCCAATTTTGGGGGAAAATATAACCAAAAGTACATACTTTAATAACGCATATACAAATTATGTAATAGTGTAATATTAAACCGTAAACAAATATGTTATTTGATATAAGGAACTTTGTAAAAATATGTACATTTTAATAGTGATTTACGTCACTTTGTACAGTTCTTGGAATATAAGAATAATGTCAAAAGTATAGTGAAAAACTGTAAATGTGTGTACATCTAGATTGCTGCAATCAGCTTTGTTATAAAAGTAGTAAGAAAAGATACATTGCATGAAGAAGTGTAATTTATTATCTTTCATAAAATCATAATTAAACATGGCGTAAAAATAACCAACTAAGAGATCTTCTGACCTTTAATAAAAAGATGAAACATGGTATTATGAAACTAATACTAGAAAATTAAATGTATTAAGTTAGTATGAAGCTGTAAAAAAGAAGAATAAAATTAAACACAGCTCCTTACTGATGAAATGAAAAAATAACTAATCGAAACTAAACTAGAGTATAACAGTATTCCTTGTAGTAAATGAGAGTATAATTTGAAAATAAAGAAATGACTGCAGTTAACAGCACCTTCATACAATACTAAAATACATTAAACTCTAGTCATAAAATAATTGGCATAAAATAGGTCTGAAGTTAACAAAATTATAAAAGGGGTAAATTCATTTTTTGTCTCAAACTGTCTTAATTGTTAAGGTGCAAGTAAAACTGCTGGTGCTTAGACGTTAGTATGACAGGGGGTAGGTCCACTACACAGCAGTGTTGCCACACTTGGTACAATTGTACCAAATTCAGCCCTTTTTGTCATTCATCGGCCCGTTGGTACCACGCTGGCATTTTCAGCCCCTTTTGTGAAAAAGTTGGTACAATTCTACCCAATTCAGCACCATTTAAAGAAATACTTGTCACATTTTCAAAAGTGTCAGTAAGACTTTTCCTACATCTCACGTTACTCATACTGTGTGTTGGACTCTTAAAAAATGCTGTTGGACATTCATTTCTGTGACGTTATACCGCATAACGCTACGAACTTTGTGTAGAAATTTCATAATTCGAACTATACCGGAAAACAAATGACGCTAGATGAGCGCATCCGCGCCGCGCATAAAGGAGACGAGAAAGAAACAGTGTGGTAGAAATTTTAGTAGTCCTATTTGGATGTTTTTAAAAATTAATTAAAAAAAAGACTCTTGATTTAAACTCTGGAAAAGGGGGGGAGGAGTGTTATAGAACTTTACCTCTGTTATTTTCATGTTATAGAGCCATGTATTACACTCGGGGTAAAAGTAGATCTGAAAAAGTAAAGGATGCATGACGTCACGCCGTCCCCCGTGCCTATCTGCCCATTGTAATTTTTTAGAAGTGGGGGGACGCCACAGATATTTTCTGACAGTGGGGAGACGGCATCGCCCCGCGTTCCCCGACACTTTTACCTCCGATGGTATAAAATAATTAATTCAGCCCTTTTCGTTTCAATTTGGTACTATTTTTCAGCCCACTCCAGAGCTAGGGCTGTGACAACACTGCTGCACAGAGACATTAAGTCTGTATATTTATATTCTGCTGTTTTCATCTTTCTCATATTGTTTTCCTACATGAAAATCCTTTATGTCCTTCTTGCGGCGCTCCAGTTAGAGCTTGTAGTCTGATTGCAAATGGCTTGTTTTGTAGGAAATAGTTGTTCTTGACCTCTTCAAAACTTTTTATTTCCATCATGTTGTTTCCAGTTCACATTTTTTTCCTTATTTTCGTCTGCTTACCGAACTTGCAAAGTTCTAAAAATTTTGGAGAGTTGCTTAATGTTGAGAAATTCACCATGCTGTAGTTCTACTATCTCAAAAGGCTACTTTTTGGGAGTCAGTTTGAACACAGGCATCAGTTGTAAAGAAATATAAATATTTCCTGCTTTCTTCTCAGCTGTATTAATCGTACTGTGGGCAGTATCGCCCTCGATTTTCCCATGAAAGTTTTCAACGGCGGATACTTAATTGATATTTGTACTATGAATAACAGTGTACAGAAGCATGGATGCCATAACAGAATTCTCACTCTGACCTTACCGTCCGCAAAAAGGTCTGCCCTTACATACCGTTTTTCATCACTTTTCTGCAATGACTTATGCCGTAATCACTTCAGATGCTCTTCTCTTGCTGTCTATTTCATGCCAAACAAAACAAAAACGGTTTCTGCTTGCTGAATCATAAGCGGTAGCCAGGTTTTAAAGAATCATATAGCTTTTTGTATTAAAAAAAAAAGCAAAGCAGTAGGAAAACTTGTTGCAGGTCAAAGTTAGCACAAAAAGCTTTGCTTTTTCTCTCTTTTATTGCAGCTTATACATTTCTCTTTCAATTACCGAACTTTCTTTCTTTCTAGCAATGTATGCTTAAAATTTTTCTAGTAACTGTGCTTCTAGAAAAATTCGAGAGAACTTCATCATAACCTTAGTAGTAACTAACGCAGAGAGAACAAATGGTCGACTGACAGGTGACGGAATACGTTCTGTTTCTTAAAACCCTCCAACAGGTTGAAAGCTTTGGAACGTGATACGAGTAAAGTTCTTTCTTATGTAAGTTGTTCATTTTAGTAATGATTAGATCTTCTCTCCGTGACAAAAATAAAAAAAGTTAAAACATATTACATATTAAGATGGAAAGAAAAGCAAATAGAAACACGTTTGAGGTACGATTATATGTGGAAAATAGAAAGCTACATTAGATTTTCTTACAAAGTGTCGTATCTTGAATTATGCCTGCTCGAGAGGTAGATTATTCTCTAAAATTGAGATATCATGTATATCAAGTTGCTTACTCTATAGTTATCCTTCGGAAATGAGAAACGGTGATTAGAAAGAAGTATAGAGCTTCTAAAGGAGAATTCAGAAGTAGTCATAACTCAAAAACTTTTTTAAAAAAGACAATAGATTGTAAAAAAAAAATCACAATGTAACACATACCTGAAGTCCGCTTCCACAAGTTTCTACAGAAATCGGCGCCAGTAAGTAAGCATGATTTTCGAAATGATGTGAACATGAGATTCAGTGAAGTCATGGTCGATTGGTGTTGTAAGCGTAAAGTTAGACTAATGATGTGAGAGTGAAGTCGAAATAATGTAAGCGTAAAATGGAGTGAGTGTGATGTCGGATTAATGGTGTAAGCATGAAGTTAGATAAAACCGGGCATTTTAGCCTACAAAGGAGATTCTTGACACAAAACATATCATCCCGATTTCAGAGGCAAGAAGAATCGAGAAAAAATAATAGAAACAATTAAACAAATTATCAATTTATGTCTAATTCGTACAGCAACTCATTTTAATGAAGACGTTCCCAATACCAGTTTAAAAGGAGGCATTACTTTGTAAACAACATATATCAGTAGAATTTATGGAAGCGCTTCATAAACTGTAGACGAATGAGCACTCTTGATACACCTTACAAGCTATTGTGCAAATTTTTATGGACATATTGAACTTGCTGAATTTCAGTGTAACGCAGAATTAGTATATTAATTACAGATTATTATTGAGATTAGGTACGCTATTATTCATAAATACTATATCGAAAAAGAAGAATCAAAACGCGAAATTGTTAACTAATTACAATGATGCATTAAACTGAAAAATTAACCTCTGTTTCCTAATCAGATTATCCTAATAAAACAGTAGCTAATTATCTCTTGAAAAGTTACTAATCTGGTGCTAGAAATGAGTTCATAACATCCCATTGTTTACTGTAACAATTATTTTTAATCCCTTTGGAAAACACATGTGTTTTATTAATGGACTAAACATTATAGAATATCATTAACAGTAATGAATCATCGCCTATAGGTATAATCAGTGATTTATATAATTAGCAGGATCAAGAACATGATAGATGGCAATGTATGTACTGTAATAGACAAACCAACTGAACATAAGCACCAGGGCAATATTAATTGGTTTATTGTATATATATAATCATAAGCTATGGTGGATCTGATTGCTATGCGGAACTGGACACTATTGTCATACCATATGCTGGATTACTGCTTTTATGCAAATGTTCTAAAACGCATTAACAAGGTACTTGTCTTAACAAGAGTAATTATTTTTTTACTAAACTAAGTGAACAAAGGAATCTTCAAACTCTCCGATCCATCGAGCTATTTTCAGGAGCGCCCAAACATTTTTTATTTTATTTTTGTTTTAATCAAAAGAGGTTACTCAAAAGTTTTGGAAGCAGTGATGACACTAGAGTGGACAAGGGGGCCAGGTATCCCTACAGTGTTATCATCTACTCCCGACTGCCCCTTCAGACATGTTGAATTGACTGTCGGCGCCGTGCTGTAGGGAGGGATGAGCAGGACCACGGCTCCGGGCGCCGAAGTAAGGGGGCGCCAAATTCATGTGCACATATATAAAATGGAAGGGAAAATAATAAAAAAAGTGCTCAAAATCAAAGAAAAGCAGGGTTTATTTTTCAGAATTTTCGAGTCAACCGTGGTGACTGGTCGCACCTGGTCTGTCGACTTGACTTATATGTACGGGGGCGCGTCGTATACTCTCGTCCCGGGCGCTGATTTTCTACGGCACGGCACTGTTAACTGTAATGTAGGTCAAATCATATTTTAAAAAAATTATTTTTGGTATACAAAAGAGTAGCTTGCCCCTTTCGCTTGGCGTTTGTTTTATATCAGAAACTTTTATAATAAAATGTTGTGCACGACAAAATCGAATTAAGTGTGTGAATTGGCCTACCTTTTACCTAACTAGGTAATTTTACAATATTTTGCAGTATCATACAATATATTGATTACATTCAATCCAATGGATTTGCTATAACTAATTTAAGGAATCACTTGCACAATACAATATGTCGTAGTATTACCTTATATTGTGAATGATGCATACTACTGCCGGTTTCCTTAAGTAAAGTAAGTTCCTCATTTGATTCTTACCTGAAAAGAAAATAGAAACAAACACTTAATTATGTATATCATATAAAATGTTAAACATGTAAATATTAATATCGTATTCTCGCGGATATAAACTGACGCACTTTTTTACAAATATGTCATAAAAAATTAAGGATTCACCTTGATACCCAAACAACAACAAAAACTGCCCTCTTGTTCAAAGAAAAATCGCTACATATTTCTCTTTGAAGGGTCCTGTGATCTTACCCACAATTGGAACTAAATCAAACAAATGTGCATTTTCATTGGTTAATTACATTCTATATTTATAGCTAAAGCACTAGAATTTCCTACGTACAATTGACAGAATATCACTTTCTAAATCAAGGAAGGTGGCAAGGAATTTTTGAACAAAACTAACTTATATTTGCAACCCTTAGTAGATATGTACTTACAGCATAAGTCATCATGTTGTGTTAAAGTTGCCTGTCATTTAATTGTGTGGAACTCATACGTATTACGGTTGTTGTCAAGCAAATGAATTAGCTACAATGCTCATTTTAGACCGAAATTTTATAATTTGCTGAAGAAAGTGGCAACAGAGCTGCGGTATATCATTCTGGTTTGAATGAGTTGATTTTGAGTTTAACGTCCCGTTTAGCAGCGAGGCTATATGAGACGTGGACCTACTGATTAACGTGGAATTCGAACCACATGAGCTCCCACCGGGTCTGGTTTGAATGAATCTATCTATTGATAAAGATGTGGCTAATAAATGTAAATAGATTTCTCAAATTGTAAGAATAAGTTCTACAATATTAGAAAAAATATTAACCTTCAACGCAAAGAAATGTCCGAAGATAAGTCATATACCAAATGATAGATCTTATTACTGTAAGTTGAACAAAATTCTGTAAGTTTAAGACCGTATAGGTGGTTTTCGATTATATATATATATATATATATATATATATATATATATATATATATATATATATATATATATATATATATACTAACTTTATGTAACTCTAAAAGGTTTATGCTGTAAGATAGCTACGCTACCTTTCAAGGTAAAATTAATGCTGAAGAATATCCTAATCATTATGGCACTAAAAAGATCACAGGACATAGTATGGTTAAGTAGACATATTTCAAAATTATGATTACCTTCTGATTTTAATTTTTGTTAACTATAATATCGTCCAAATAAGAGAGAGAAAACACTCTAGTTTCTCAATCCTTACCAATACAGTAAAATTTACGCCTATTTTGGTTATTTCTTCACTTTTGTCCAGATCTGGTACCGTAGCTAAAGATGGTTTGTAATTAAGACTGGTGTGCCGCCTGGTGTGTGCAAAGGAAAACAACACAAACTACGAAATCTTGTGAGTTTGAGTAGTACAAGAGTGGGTACTACTCAACATTACTCACAAAAAGAAGATGGGAGATTACAGTATAATCTCAACGTAAGTACGGGTGGCTCCACTTTTGCTTCATGCCGCCCCCGGCATATAATATAACATTGGTAATATTATTTGGCGGGTGAGGACTGGGGGGGATCACTAAAAATTAAAAATGAGCGCACGGCTCAAACCGATGCCTTTTCGGACTTAAATGAAACTATATATAAAAAAAAATACTTAGTCTAAGGAACTGGGATATACAGAGACAAAACTCTCCAACCAACAAAGGTCTCGGACAACTTCGGTAAATGGCATCGGGGAAAGGGGCAACTTGACCTACCACCGTAGAAATATCAAACCGGTAAAACACTTTAAGCTGAACAAAATAAGGCCCTTGTAGATAAGTCCTCATGCGTAGTTTTTGAGAAAATTAAGAAAAGCTACCTTTCTAGTGCCAAAAAATATATATAGTTCATTGCTAATGATAACACTGTTCAACACAGGTTTTCTAATAGTAATAATAAAAAACAAGCAGTAGACATTTTTCGATAATTATAGAGTGATGAACACAAGAATGATAATGAAAAAAAAACGAGATCGGTTCTTATTTTGAAGTTTACAGAGTGAAAAAGGGGAGAATCGAAAAATAACACTCCTCTACAAATTTTTGGGAAGCTTTATGCAACGGAGATATTAAGCAGATATTTTGGAGAACTTTAGGTTGCTGAACACACAAATAACAATACTAAAGCGACATTGATTCTTGTTTTGAAGTTACGGAGGCAGAAATAGAGAACATCCGAAAATAATATGAAATTAATGTATCTTTCCGATTTTCATGACGGAATTCCCAATATCTTCACAATTTTTTTTTATAGTCATGTATACTAGGAACTTCGTACTGTTCTAACGTACAAGGTTTATGTCACTTTACTCGAAAGAAAAGAAAAAAAATTATGAAAACAGGCGAAAGAAAGGATGAAACCTAGCAATACTTGTAATTTAAATGCAGGCATTTCAAATACTGTATGTTTACAAATTCCATCCATTTTTCATAGTCACAGATACTAAAACATTCGAATTGCTTTTATACAAAATGTTTGTGCCACTTCATTAGATGAGAAATGGGAAGACATACGAAAATTGCAAAATTTCGTCATAGGTTTAGAAACACTTCCCTTATTTCTCTATTCTCGTCAAATCTTTCATTTCTCTTCGAGGAAAGTGGCACAAGCTTTATGCATATAAATAGTACCAAGGTCTTAACATGTTGACTATGAAAATGAATAGAATTTGTGATCACATTTTAGAGTTTCGTCATGAAAATTGCAAAAATACATTAATTTCCCATTACAATATTCAATACATGGTTAGTAACGAACATAAACACTCAGTTTTGATAATTATAGGATGCTGAACATGAAAATGACAATGAAAATGCAAGATTAGTTCTCAGTTTGAAATTTCAGAGCGAAAATGGAAAACATTCGAAAATAATGAAAGGTTATACTTCTAGTCCACAGGAAACGTATAATAAATGGAAACGAAAGACGGTGGAAAAACAGTAAAATGAAGGTAGTAAGTCAGAAAGGAAAGAACGCGAGTAACGATGATGTCCAGAACAAACTTACATAGTTGAGAATTAAACCAGACACCCTTAGTACCAGAGATGAACGCTTTATCAAAAGCTCTGTACATATCGCTGACTATTAAAATTGAACAGAGAATTTTCCAGTACCAAGAGTATAATGACAATTTATGGTCAGTTTAGAGCAACTTAGGGTTAGTTTCACCTCCTTCAGGACCAGCAATATTTAAAATGAAAAAAAAAAAAAATAGGACGGAGTTTACAATGTATGAAATGTGAAAATCTGCGTCTATGAAATTACTTTTAAATCTGTATATAGACCTGAGAAAAATATAATTACAAAGTCTCTCCTTAGACAATAGAAACTAACGCAGGAGAAAGAAAAACAATCTTATTAGAGAAAGAGAAAGAAAACGCCAAAAAAAAGTTATTTTCCATTTCAAGGTTCAAGGCTTCACCAATAGAAGAAAAGTTATCAGAGAAACGTAATTTCTTCCTCCTCTCTCCCTTCTCCTGCAAAATCCTTGAACTGACTCTCCCCTTACACTCTACCTCTATCATGGAACGAAATTTACGAAATTAGATTCCCGTTCTTGTGGCTTCGTTTGGACCTTAAGAATATCCTTGGGGAGAAATTAAACTCACTGGACGACGCTGTTCTTTCTTTCTATCCTTTTCTTTTCCTTCTTAAAAAAGAATCTAACTCACACTAGCCCCATCTCTTGGCTTTTCCCACGAGCTATCAACAAATAAGCTCACCTTAATACAGATTATAATTTCATATTTATGATCCATTTTCTCCTTAACACTGTGTAGAAATGGAAGCGGGCGTTTCTCAGGCAGTATAAATGTATCTACCTGTATTAAACGTAAGGCATGGATCGTGTTATGGTTATCATAACACAATACATTACATTAGATGCATACACTGAAAGTGAATCAAGTATGCTGATTTGACCTTGGCACGAAATTTCTGATACTCAGAACTTGAAACCCATGAACAACAAAGAAAGAAGATCTTTCCTATATCAGAATCTTAATATATATTCTTTAGTGTTTCAAATTATTAATAGCTTATTGTGCACTGATTAACATATTTATTGAATTAGCGTCCACCAAACGAAAAGAGGAAATCAAAGTATTTCCAAAGGTCACTGCTATGCTGTTATAAAGTTCTTCTATCTGGTATGCAATGCATGTACAGAATTTTAGCTGTGACAAGCATTATATTAATAAACATAGTTTCTTGTACCTTAACCCTTTACAGATGGCTATTTTAAATAAGTCTGTTTTCAGAAACACGGTAAACATTTTTAACTAAACTTTCATTATATTACAATACATATAATGACTTATCTGACAAATTAAATGTAAATGAGGCTTATAAACTATACCCATCTTTCAGTCTAGATTGTATGTATATACCACGCCCGTTTTTAATCAAAGGATCAGCTGTGTTTATATGCCACGCCCCCCTAAAGGATTTAGGGATAGCTATCAACCTTTCTGCAGATACAAAAAAAGGACACCCTTAAAGCCATCCAATGACTTATTTGGCTAATTGCGCGCAAATAAGACTTATAAACCACACACCCCTCTTCGTTCATTTCATGTGTTTATATACTACATATCTTCCAATTAAACGACCAGCTGTGTTTATATGCCACGCCAGTCCCTAAAAGGTTTAGGAATAGCTATCAACATTTCTGCAAATACAAAAAAGGACACTTTAAAAGTCATTCAAACCTACGATTACGTATTGAATGACTTATTTGACTACGCGCAAATAAGACTTATAAACTACATGCTCCGCTACGTCCAAATTATGTGTTTATATACCACACCAGTATTTAACGAAACAGTCAACTGGGTATGCCACGCCTGTCTTTAAAAGGTCAATCTCATCGAAGTTAGCTCCAACGTAGATACGCAAACACTTTTACATTATAAGTAAGGCATTATAAGTAAATATATTACATTCCGTTGCTCTCTTATGTATTATTTGTATCTTATTCTTATAGACACTTACTATCATCAGGACCTACAACACATTCATCACGACCTCTAATATTTATATTTTCAGATTTCCTGGACACTACAACGCACTTAGAACTTCAGAAACTCATATATGGGCACAAATCTTGGTATTTTACGTATTCACAAAAACTACTTACCTGTACCATACTAACAGTCATTTTATGGGGATTATTCACCACATTCAGGCTTTTGAGGAGCTCCATGAAACAAATTGACCTCAGAGGAGTAAAATGCGCTTTATTATGTATGCATTTTGCTACGTCCATTTGATAGCGAAAGTGTAGCGCAATGTTTCGCGATTGCACGAAAATTCCAGCGACACCGTTTTTTACAAAAAGATGAAGATTACTCTCATTGCGACGTTGTATGTTAAGCATTGTTAAGAAACTCTTCTCATCATTGGACTGGCTTCAGCAAACCACATGACTCTGTCACTTTATTAACCGCTGCGATTATTTCTGCTGAAAAAGATTATATATGCTACTTACTTCATCAACAACTCTTCATAGACAGAAAATACGCGTAGTTGTTGACCCGGAGCAGAAGTAAAAATTGAAACAATAATGTGAGAACGGTAAAAAAAAAAACATATCTTAACGGTGTTTTACTTCTACTTGCAACGAAATAATCCCAAAATCAAAGTTTTCAAACAATATGTTCGGAGCTGGAAACATGGTGAAATGAAATAAGCACTCATATGCAGCTGGGATCGGTGACGTGATCTGGTGATCCACTTTCCTTGGAGGCGAGATAGTGTTGTGAGGAAAGGCATGCACTGTGAGAGCTGATCTTATATGATGTCCTGCACACCCACAACCGCACCAGATTCTGTAGCTCCGCCCTGGTTCTGAGCCCATGTTAACAGTAGATACAGTGATTTATAACTTTGCTGTTGATAAGGATATACGACAAATATTCAACACTCAAACACTGATATGCGATGAATGATACGAAAATCGACAAGAACGATTTTATTATAAAAGGATATTAATCTAGGTATGTATCTATCTAATAAACAATACTGAATCTTGATGTACAATAATATGGAAACACCCGGTATAATAGAGGTAGCCATTTGAAACACGATTGCATCCAAATGGTAGGTGTTGCTATGGTAAATGACGCATCGTGTGAAGTATACAACATGGCCAATCGAACAGATGGGCCAGTTACAGTTCAATTACAGTTATCGTGAGTCATGTCTGAGCTGACAAAGTTTCAAAGAGGGTAAATTGTGGATTCGCATATGATGGGAGCTTCCGAGACGAAAGTAACGGAAATGTTTGGTGTATCAAGATGCACAGTCTCGAAGATCATGGCTGCCTACGAGTATTCCGAAGAAAACAGCATCAGCGAAGCACCAACGTGGACAAAAATGTGTGTTGTGTGACAGAAACAGACACACATTCGGTAGGATTATGACCAAGCAGAAGATCACCACGGCGCTAAAAGTCACAGCTGAACTGAATATACCGTGTGCGTGGGTTTTCTCGGGGTTCTTCCGTTTCCTCCCACTTTCTTCATTCCACCATTTCATTCATTACTCATCATCACCGTCTCCTTTAGCCTAACCGGCATAACCGTGGGACGTAAAACTCAAAAATTTCATTTTTTTTGAACTGAATATAGTGCTTATAAAGCTTGTTAGCGTCAAAACGGTCAGAAGAGAACTCGACAAGCAGGGTATTTATGGCAGATCTTCAATTCCCAAACCACTCGTGACTGTTGACCATGCTGCTATACGAAGACAGTGATTCAACGTCCATAGAAACTGGACAATGCAACAGTGGAAGACTGTCATAGTTCGAATGAGTCTTCCGTTACATTATTTCCAACTGATGGCCGAGTTTATATGTGGAGAACATCAGCACAAGCGTACGACACAGATTGTCTGTTACCAAGATTGAAGCATAGCGGTGGTTCAATGATGATTTGGGAAGTCATATCCTGGTATTCTACCGGACCCATCATTACCTTACACGGACACGTCATGGCCAAGGACCACGTAACGATTTTGAGTGACCAGCTGTATCTCAGTTTTGGAAACTTTGTTCCCAGATGGTAATCCCGTCTTCTAAGACGACAGCCACGTTCATACAGCTCACATCGTCCAGAACTGGTTTGATGAGCACGAAGATGAAGTGTCAGATCTGCCATGGCCTCCACAACCGCCAGACCTTAATATCATTGAGCCCTTGTGGTCCGTTTTGGAAACAAAGGTGCGAGCCCGCTACCCACCACCTTCACCTGTACAACTTGCAGCTGCTTTGGCGGAAGAATGGTAAAACATCCCTTTGGCAACCACACGTGACCTATATTTCTCCATTTCCTGTCTCCTTCTGCGTGCCAAAGGTTCTACTCGATATTAATAAAGGTAATGTTGAATTTTTCAGGTATTTCCACATTTTTGTCCATCTCTCTCTCTCTCTCCTCAGAAGAATAATTCCTACATAAATCAGTGAAACTGAAAAAGATGGCATGTACTCAACACCCTAATGTATGATATGTCTAACCTGTCTCGTTTTAGAGACATTTTGAGTCTCTACGAGGCTATTCGGCATAAAATAAAAAGAAGGTAAAGTGAAATTTGTTTCCAAACTTAGAGGGTCAAAAATAATAATAAATTTAGCAATAATGTAATATTTGATTGAATTCTGAGAAAACTTTGTATGTAAGAAAAAAGGAAAGAAAAAATGGAATGATAGACAATAACAGCCATCAAAACTGAAAGTAGTTTGAACATTGTAATCAAATACCAGGATATTACGGATTGCCTTATTTCAATCAAGAATGTAACATAATCTATATCACGGTTGGGAAGTTTCTGCCCTTGTGAAAATGTTATCAAAGAAATAACAATTCTCGGCTCGTTTCACCCTCGCGGTCTTAACAACGAAGTTAGTTTCTTTCAAGCTCTTTCTTCTTCTGGGCTCTACTCAAGAGAAAGAAGAAGAAAAAGTCCTCCTACATACTTACTCAGCCCATCCACCTCATTCCCTTCTCTTACAGTCCATCACATGATCGAATTCGAACACTTCCGAACTAATCCGATTAGAGCCGATAGTCAGCTGTGGTGCACAATGAGATTTCTCCGAAGAAATTTTCTCTTTTTCCTTTTCTTCTTTTTTTGTGTGTGTGTGTCCAGGAAGGATGGGCGTTCTTATTTCGACAAAAAAATGTCCTCTCTCTCGATTATATTTTCTTTTCTTTTCCTGGTCATCAACTTCTACAACAAAAGCGAAACAAAAAAAATCGTGTCCATGTTATAACATTACCCGCGGTTAGTCTTGGGTCTCCTCTACACTGAGATACGACACACACCACGTTGAGAGGAAGACAAAGAAAGAGAGAGAGAATAGAAACAAGATTTAAAAATAAAGAAAAATTATCGAGGAAAACAGAGAAAATGAGACAAAGATACAACTGTATGCAAAGAAAAAAATACAAAGAAAATAATGAAGAAGGGAAGAGTAAAAGAAAAGCAGAAGACGAAGAAGTGAGAAAAACAATGGAAGTAACAGAAAATTAAATATACTGAGAACGAAATAACAGAGAGAGAGAGAGAGAGAGAAAGAAAGAAAGAAATAGGTGGAGACAGGAAATGAAGGTAAAGAGAGAGAGAGAAAGAGAGAGAGAGAGAGAGAAGTTAGGTAGACAGTGAATGAAAGGATACTAAAACATAGAGATAAGAATAAAAGGGCAGATAGACAGAATGATAGACGAGAATGAAAAGAACGAAAAAGACGGAAAGAGAATGAAAGAGTATAGCAAAGAGATGCAAATACTGGAAATACAGAAAGTGATTTAGGGAATGAAACGACAAAAGGATGATATAATAATAATAATAATAATAATAATAATAATAATAATAATAATAATAATAATAATAATAATAATAATAATAATAATAATAATAATAATAATAATAATAATAGGGATGTGCAGAGTTAAATGATACATAGAAAGAAAGTAAAACAGAGAATGAAAGATAGAAAAAGTTAATCAAATAGTGAATGCAAGAACAGAAAGAATAGACAGCCTGAAAGATAATGAAATCAAGAGAATGTAAGAGAAGGAAAAACTGAAACAGAGAATGAAAGTGCATAAAATAAAAGGTGTACAAAAGAAATAATACTAACAGAATGACAGGAAATATAATGAACAAATACAGGCAATAAAACAAAACAAAAATAGATAAATAAACTAAGAACTATAAGACAAAAAGGTAAGAATAGAATAGATACAAAAGTATATGAAGAGCCAATGACAGACAGAGAAAGAAACAAGAAATAAATGAAAGAACAAGAAAGAAAAACAGACAGACACCCAATGAAAGAACAAGAAAGGAGACAGACAATAAACGAAAGAGGAATAGAAAAAGAGGGACAGATAGCCAATAAAAGGACAGAAAAGCACAGGCAATAAGTTTAAGAACAAGAGAGAAATAGAGACAGTCAATGAAATGACAGAAAAGAGACGGACAGTAAATGAAAGAATAATAGAGAGAGACAATTTGCCAATAGATGGACAGAAATGAAACATGCTGTAAATGAAAGAGGAAGAGAAAAATAGACAGGTAATGAGAGGACAGAAAAAACATAGTAAATGAAAGAACGACAGAGAAACAATGAAACACAAAAATGAAAGAGAATAAAGAGATTGAAAGAAATAGAGAAAAGAATAACATAGGAATGAATACGAATAAGCGAGAACGAGAATGGAAACACAGAAACAACTCAATCTGGTTCTTAAACTTCTATTCTGGACACCAGAGATGGAAAAATACGTTAAACCACCATGTTTCTGGACTTTACAGGTAGTTTCTATTGCAAGTTTGAATGGGTGTGGTTTGTACGTGCAAAAGGTAATCCACTACAAACAGCTCAATATTTTAACTCGCCGTCTACATGCTGAAGTGAACAAAATCCTCTAATCTTATGGCTCCTGATGATGCATATAGATGGCACCACATAAGGTCTCACATAAGTTTTAAAATCTAACGCTTGAAATATGACGATTTATTTCTTGAATAGGTATTCCAAACAATTATAACGTTCAGAGATATGCGAAACAGGGTATTAACTTGTTTCTTTTTTAAAAAACAATATTTTAGGATATCGATTTAAATAAAAGCAAATATCAAATGATTAATTTAAATTTAAATTTTCCGCAATATGGGAAATGGCAAACAGAAAAATGAATAATATTCTTATTGAATTATTTAATATTGCTTTGATTGATTGATTTACACTATATTTACCTCCTTTTTCAATAGCGAGACCATGTAGCAAATCAAGAGCAGTGTTTTGAAAATACTATTTTAGAGCAGTCATGACAAATTAAATCCACTGCAGCATTTGAAAATAACATATTTGGAGAAATACAGGTATGGCAGGTCCTGGTCAACATTTTCCTACAATTTTAAGGAAACTAATACGAAGTAAATTTATTAGAACACTTAAAATATCATATTTATGGAGAAATAGATACATAGCAAGTTGTAGAAACCATTTGAAAAATGCAATTTTAGAGAAACATGTATAAAAAGCATTTATAAGTAAATTATTTGAAGCACGGCAGATCCAGGACAGCACTTTTTAAAATACAATTTTAGAGATACAAATACAAAGCACATCCAATGCCACATTTAAAAATAAAATATTTAGAGATATAGAGACATAATAGACACAGAACACAGCTTTATTCTTTTATAAAAGCACACAACTTTAGAGAAATAGATATGAAGTAAAGCCATTATAGCACTTAAAATATAAACTAATTGGGTAAATTGAGACAGCAGATCTAGGACAACATTTTTTGAAAATCAGCTTTAGAAAAATAGTGATGAAGTAAATAAATTGGAGCATTTAAAAATAAAATATTTAAATAAATATTTTAAAATGTTTAAAGAAATAGAGATATGGTAGATCTACGACAGAGTTTAAACTAAAATAATGATAAAATGGATGAAGCGGGTCCATCAGAGCATTAAAAACATTTTTTAGCATGAAGCACGTCAATCGGAGAATTAAAAAAATCCTTAGGGTGAAGCAGGTTCATCAGAGCATTAAAATTTTCTTGAGGATGAAGTAGGTCCATCAGAGCATTAAAAATATCTTTATGAGTAGGCCCATCAATCCATTAGAGCATTGCAAAATATATTTAGGGTGAAGCAGGTCTATTAGACCATTAAAATATCTTCACGAGTAGGCCCATCTGAGTATTAAAATATCTTTAGAACGAAGCAGGTACATCAGAGCATTAAAAAATATCTTTAGGATGAAGCAGCTCTATCAGAGCATTAAAAACATCTTTAGGATGAAGCAGGCCCATCAGAGCATTAAAAATATCCTTAGGATGAAGCAGGTCCATCATAGTATAGAAAATTTCTTTAGGATGAAGAATGTCCATCATAGCATTAGAAACCATCTGTTGGATGAAGTAGGTTCATTATAGTATAGAAAATATCTTTAGGACGAAGAAGGTCCATCAGAGCATTAAAAACATCTTTAGGATGAAGCAGGTCCATCAGAACATTAAAAGTATCTTTAGGATGACGCAGGTCCATCAGAGCATTAAAAGTATCTTTAGGATGAAACAGGCCCATCAGAGCATTAAAAATATCCTTGAAGCAGATCCATCATAGTATAGAAAATTTCTTTAGGATGAATGGCTGTACGTTGAAAGTATTGTGGCTTGTAAACGAAAAGAAATAGAAAAACGAGGGAAAATAGGAAAGACGAAGGACAGAAGAGAAAGACCGAAAGAAGAGAAAAGGGACGATGACGGTGAAATAAGATAGAAAAGCAACGGATAGAAAAATAGAGAAATCGGTTTTGTAAACTTTCAATCTATTTTCGCCTGGTACACACTACATTTATATATATATATATATATATATATATATATATATATATATATATATATATGATAAGGGTGATTAAATGACAAAGTTTGTGGGCTTTTAGGTAGTTTCTACAACATGTTGGTGTGGGTGTTGTTTTATAACTGCAAAAACTATATGTACAGAACTTAAGTTTTAACTACCTGCCACGCCTAGCAACAACGACATTGCTTACGGGTAGAACCAAAAACAAACTAAACTTTGTTACTAAACCGTTTGCTCTACTACAGCACTTTAAAAGGCCTAATAGCACTGTCAAAGAGCTAATAAAAACGTATGACTATTTGTGTGTACGTATATGTGTGTGTGCTACTGTTAATTATCTATTCCTAAGAGAATTAAGCTCCAATTTCATTATAAACAGCAAATAAAAATTAAAAGTTCTTTGCGTTCTTTTTAAATCATGCAAATCGTTAAATTATGTTAACGAATCGTTTAAATAAGTGTTCCACTTTATCCGTGAGGAAAGAAATGTATGATTTTATGAATGAAAGTTAAACATTTATTTTCCAACAAACCTCAGGGACTTTTAAAAATATACAAACAATTTGGTGTTTAAATTTGACTATTCAGATAGAGTTTGTTGAGATGAAAATTTGGCCATATCCTTGCACATAGGATGAGAATGAATCTTAACTACGTAAATACTTGTCCTGAAGTGAATTTATCAGGCTTAGCGCTCGTTGATTTCAATAACCAAGTTATTTTTGTTTCTGGTGAACGTTTGTATTTAACAAGATTTTCTCACAGTTGAATTGTTCATTCTTTAAAAAATAAGAAAAAGGTGTATAAATTATTCCAAATATAATTTATGATCATGTTGCAATTTATTTAAGTTTTAATTATATATATATATATATATAATTTACCCAATCAAGACGGATGTTATGAATGAACATTGTTCAGCGACATCCTAAGAATAAATATTTAGTTACCATTGTATTGGGAAGCTCCCCCTGGCTAATCGGTTTGCGTACGAGCCTTTGGCGTGGAAGACCCGGGTTCGATTCCAGGAGTGATCATATGTGGTTCGGATTCCACGGTAAGTCCACGTCTCTCATATTGCCTCGCTGCTGAAAAGGAAACTGAAATCGAATCGGAATCCAGTCTGTAAATAATTGTAACGGTTACCGTAGTTAAATCTGGACGTGAAGTTAACTTGACAGTATGCAACCAACTTAACATCAGAGTTCTTCAGAGTAGTATAACTACCAGGCTTACAAACATGATTCTGACAAGGAGACAGAAAAGTACCTCACCGATTTGAATGAAACTTTGCATACTTGTGGAACATCGAAAAATAATCGATCGTTCAAATTCAAACTCCGATTATAGCGATAATTTCACAACTTCGTTTCATTACAAGTGTAAACACAGTAAATTCAGTGGACAGGAGGGCGTGTATCACGGGTCAGAGTTGATGACAATGGGTTTTGGTAGGTGATGGATCAGAGTTGGTCATGGTGAATGGTGAGTCAGAGAGGGCCATGATAGGTGGTGGGTCAGAGTGGGTCAACTTTTCATTGACCCACACCATCTCTGTAGTAGTAGAATCTAGCGGAAGACACTTTAAATTTTAGGCTACGGTCGTTTTATTCGCTGCTGGTGCATAGTTTCACAGACGTCAGATTTCAAAATCAGGTTACCCTTTTCATTCAAAACAGGCTGTGCATATTGAGTCTGGTACTCACTCACACTTGCTTCAATTAATTCTCGTTAAGAAGCAACTTCTAAAGTAAGTTGGTGACTTCTGCCACTTTCTTTGTTTCTTAATAAATTCCACGAAGTAATTTGAGCGCCCACACCTTTCTTAGAAAGTCTTAGGAAACTTCAGATCTTTTCATCCTTTCGAATTCCAAGAATTATTTAATGTTTCTTGATTTTTGTTGGATAATGAAACAAGAAATATGTAAAGTATTCTTGTAATGTCTCATTAAAGCATTCTAGTTTACAACAAACTTCCTTTCTTTTTTTAATTTTCAATTTACTGTTATGCAACGTGAACATCACTCAACTATTTAGGTTAACTGAAATAATTACGAGTCGATCTTTATATGAAAATTACAAGAAAAATTCGTCTATGAATTTAATTATGTTTTGAAAACATTTCTGTATATGAAATACGAGAGATGTATCAAGAGTAATGCAACGACCCTCATCACTTTGTTATTAATTAACAACTAATTCGAAATTTGCATGGTCATAGAGTAAAACTAGCACAGTCTGAAGAAAATTGTACTACCAAACATTGTCACAATTCACAGCGATGCATTTGAGCCATCTGTGAGCCCAATTCTATAATCTTGTTGTGCAAAATTGTGGTGTGCATTCCTTCACACACTTCTACGCGTTTCTAATTTATACCTCCAAATCCATATTTCCGAAGAATGTTCTTCAAATGTTCAAACAGATGAAACTCAGAGGATGTCTGTTCCTGGCTATATAGTATAGAAAGAACCACTGACCACCGCGTTGCCGTGAAACTGGCGTGGAGGTGCATTGTCATAGTAAATGTGAATATCTTGGAAGATTTATTCCTTACCTCTTCTTTCTAATTGCTGCTTTACGCTTCCTAAGCATCACAATATACAACTCACTGTTCAAAGTATGTCCATGCTCTAAAAGAAATCAATAAGAATTACGTCCTGTTCATCCCCAAATATAGTCACCATAAATTTCTGCGTCGATTGTTGACTTTGAATTTAGTAGACCTTAAGAAATTCAGAAATTGTTTAGCATTAATTCAAGGATTAAGTTTTATTATCGATCATACGCATAAAACCATGGTTTATCCCAAGTCACCATATTGGCAAAGGTTATACGAGTGTCTTTATTGCATTCAAATGCTAGAAGTTCAGAGCAGACGTATCCCTTTTAAATTTAGCGTTAGATGCTTAGGAACAAATTTCGTGCACATTTTATGATACCCCAAAATTTCCATTCACCGTTTGTATAGTATTATGACCACAGTTGAGTTCTACACTAAGCTTTTGGACCGTTACTCATCTGTCTGTTTAAGTTTCACAAAATTTGCTCCAATATTCACAGTTGACGGTCTTCCACTAAGTGGGTTGTATTCAATACTGGTTTCTCCTGTTTCAGTCAGAATTCTTCATCCATCTCTGCCTACTGCTCTTGCTTATTCACACATCTTCTCTAGTCTGCTATGCATTTCAGCCAGGACACATTCTTCCTTCATCCAGTGGTGCACACATGGGGAGTTTCTGGATTTTAACCTCCCCTTTTGAGCAACATATTTTGCAACAATAAACATTTACCAATCTATGACATGTATATGAACACCTGAAATAACATTGACTTGGCAGATTGCATTACCCTTAACGAAATTCTATGTACGCCGCTAAACTGAGAAAAATCCGTTATCTGGACAGCGGTATATTGTATACAAATTGACGGTATCTATATGTTTACTACGGATATCTGTACAGAACATATGCTATCCATGTGCTACATACCTACTACCTTTTTACTGGCTTAGAATACTGGCCGTTGCAGGATACCTGAAATCTAACAGTCTTCCGTATATTACATACGTCAGCTATATGTTATATACGTCCATCTGTATGTGGAATCCTTACCGCCTACATACAGTTCTTTCTTTCATACGGAAAGTACGTATAGATGGAACACTTATACGGAAAGTATTCCTTACAACCTATACACAGTTCTTTCTTTCATACGGAAAGTACGTATAGATGGAACACTTATACGGAAAGTATTCCTTACAACCTATATACAGTTCTTTCTTTCATACGGAAAGTACGTATAGATGGAACACTTATACGGAAAGTATTCCTTACAACCTATATACAGTCCTTTCTTTCATACGGAAAGTACGTAAAGATGGAACACTTATACGGAAAGTATTCCTTACAACCTATATACAGTTCTTTCTTTCATACGGAAAGTACGTATAGATGGAACACTTATACGGAAAGTATTCCTTACAACCTATATACATTTCTTTCTTTCATACGGAAAGTACGTACAGATGGAACACTTATACGGAAAGTATTATAAAACATACGTTTTTCAGCTATACGTTTGCTTCAGGATATTACATATAGTCGTACCTTAAGTCCAAAAACCACAGGATTTATTCATGTAACCAATGTTATCACGTGCGCCACATACGATTTTTCACTGTCTACCTTCATCAGAAACAGTAACTCCATGTTGTACATACTTCACATCCATCACAATGAAAGAAATAATATACAGGGTGTTTCAAAACAACACCAATAACGTTTGGGAGGTGATTCCTGACTCCAAGATAACACAAAAAGTATAGACCAACCTGGATGCGCAAATGCTTCCTTTCCGAGTTATAGGCTGCCGAAAACATGAAAAAATGAATTTTAAAGGCCCATAGTTCCAAAACTATAAAAGCTACCGCAGTCGGGTCAAGACTTTACTTAGAAACTAATATGTGCTCTATCCAAAAATACATGTTTCAGAATCCTACAGTACTTCCGCAACAATTTTTATAGAGGTGGTTTATAAGTATTTCAAATTATATGCTGTAACCAAACTGCCTGTTAAAAAAAACGATAATAGATAGCGATAATCTAATTTCTGCAATCAGTTAAAAGTCCCAAGCATATATTCCATCTCCACTCTAATCTTTTAAGTAAAATCGGAAGTGATACAAACTGGACTTTCGTTACACCACTTCCGGTTTTAATATGAATTAAGAAAATATCACGCCATTCAAACCAACTTCCTTCAAATGGTGTAACTGGTATTTGATATTATCATATACAAAATACAAATAAAATCAGTTTATTAGTTCATATCGATAGTTTTTCAAACAGATATCCAGTTAACACGCAACTTTGGAGTTAATTACATTTCTGTAACCTTCGTACTAATGCCCTGTGATTCATGCTTTCAGTATCTGGTATCCCCAAGTTTTACAGCATGTTTCTCGACCATTCTTTTCAATTTCTATTCATAATCTAAACTACATCGTATTAATAATTGCCTTGTCAAATAAGTCTTCAGTTATTTATTATTTTTAAAAAAATACAAGAAGAAGAAAAAAGGTACCAAGCAACCTTGGAAGTATTAATTGAGAAAATTACATATAAATGCAGTTGGGTAAACACAATTTTTTAAAAATATAATGAGCACCGAAATTGTTAAATTTATTAAGTTCGCTTCCCCTGTTGATTATCACTTTTAACAGCTACGTAACAATCAATTCATAATTGATTGAGTTTCAGCCATAAAATGGTGTAATCAAAACGAAAGCAATTATTTACTTAATAGGTTGCCATTAACTTTTAACTAGCTGTTAATTACTAGATCTGAAAGAGAGGGAAAGGACATTCATGTTTGAATTGGTAAGTAGCTATATAGTTAGTGTATCTTCGGCACATAATACTCGGGTTCGATTCCCGTGTGGGAACATTGTTGCTGGAAGGAACACTAAGCTCTAATCAACTAACAAACCAAGATGCGTGCTAGATAAGTAAAATAATAGGTTAGAAATATGCGAGATTGCTATTGTGATGATTTGTAACTGTTGTCAACTTAATTACTACTTTAAAGCAACGTAAAGCACTTTAAAAAACATATTATTATGTCGCTACAATATTACTTGAAGCGGAATGAATAGCTTCCATGTACTACGGCTACACACTAATATATGTCTTTACATATTTTACCTTTAACCCTTTGACTACCAAGGAACCTGTGTGTTTGAAAGCAATTTCAAAATATTGAAATCATTTAATAGTCGGTTGGATGGTGTGTTTGGATTGTAAAGTCCTCTTAAGTATTGGAGCTATATGATACCTGGACATACAGCTTAACGTAAGATCCAAACCATATAAGCACCCAGCTGAAATAGGCGTGTATGCTAATATTATAGCTATAAGGAAGCTCGATAATGTTATTGCATTGACTATTCCTTTAGTATTTACCTCAGCTCTTAATATGCATTTATCTCACAAGGGACGCATGCGAACCGTGACACCTAGATAGTTATGAAAATTGGTACCCTAGGTATTTGAGGATCGCTTATCATCGTGATGATAGTTATTGAGTGTGGAAATGTCTTGTTTATCCGCTATGTATAATACATATACCAAGCAGTGACCAGGTGAGGCTCTGCCGAGTTTTACCCCAAAAATGCCGGCAAAAAGCAGAAAATGAAAAATCAATACAGATAACCTTATACTTACGGGAGTGGGACACGTGACCAAGAATATGGCAGTAGTGTCACACAAGCAGTGTTGCTATCTCAACACAAACTTATGGTTTTTCAAATAGAACGTACACCATTTTATGGCATTAAAATAATTGGCATAATACGTGAAAGAAAATATGCAAAAACTGGGTTATTAATGCTGTCAAATAAAGGAGATATGAGGCTGTAGGCAGTAGAATTGCGGGTCCCGTACAGAGAAACGAACAAATGCACAACAACAACAAGACTGCAGAAGGAACAAATGCAGTAGGGAGTAAACTACAGCATGCACAGCATCCAGTGACTAACGGGCTGGAGAATTGATTTATGAAAGATAAATAAAATATTTATAGTCGTTATTGAGAAAATTGTATTTTTGATTTTTACCCGTAAGTAAACTACAATTATTTTTAGGGGAAGAAAGAAAATTCAAAGCTTCCCTTGAAAGATCACACAAAAACTTTAAAATTTGGTTGAGATACGTTGAACGGTATAGCCTTTAGGTGAGTGTACATTAGAACGAACGGGCGAATAGACAGACAAATGTCCAAAAATAACTTTTTTTGGTATATATGGTCTATGAAGCGTGTAAATCTGTTGGAATCTTGAATCTCGAATTGGAATCGATTGTTTTGAAAACAACCATACTTTCTTCTCTCCTTTCGTCGCTTGAAAGTAAAAATATCGTGTTTTGACACACATACACACACACACTTTATACACACAATTTTTAATTTAATATTTCTTGGTTTATGCTTTGTAAGTATAATGAGACGGAATTAGTGAAATGAGAATGTAGGAGAAAATGGGAGAACTAAAAGAGAAAACAACAGATAAGATGTTCTTCACTACAAATTTATATGGGTTAAGATTGTAACAAGGACCCCTTGCAGCAGGTATAGTCCCTTTATCACTAAGCCACCAGATCCCCTCACGCACTTTGCCACTATTAATAAAATAAATATGCATTTTCTTTTATCTGCACTAATTTCAGATATAGTGTTTTGAATTAGTTGAGGAGAGAGAGAGAGATGTAGAACACAAAATTCCTGATGTGCGTCTGAAGCGTACACTCTGATTTACGACTAAGATACAGCAGAATGTACAACACAAGCATTAACTTGTCCTTGCTTTTAGATGGACTCGATCCGTTCCTATCGAAGGTCGTTACTACTACTACTTCGTTTTTATTTTATCGTACGTAACACGCGGACGGCAGCAGTGCTTTTTGGAATCCATCAGTTTTATCGGTTTCTGGGGAGAGCCGGAAGAGAGAACCGAACTGAACCGATAATCAAAGAGCGGTTCCACCTAGACTCACACCCAGGAACAAAAACATGTATGTCTCTCTGCATAAGTGTCTGTGTGCGTGTGTGTGTGTGTAATTTGAATAGGTTTCCAGAAGTGAGTGAATGAGTAACAGATCGATTTTTAAGTAGTGGGGCAAACCATTAACTTTAAAAATGGAGTAAAAGTATTTGCTAACTCTATACAGTGGGCTTAAACGTTATCAAGAATGCAATTACTGTACCCTTTATTAAGATCTAGAATCTAATTGGTAAGCTTTTTAATATGTAATGTTAATACGTTCGTCCGTCTGTCCGCTACTCCACACGACAGCTCTTAACGAAAAGGAATTATTGGCGATTATCTCGGCCGGATTTGTTAATGGAGCCAATCTGTTAATATTGGGATGGGTAATGTCGATTTTAACGGTGGCTATCCATATGACATTCATTCATTAATTTATGCGTTGTATAACATTAATATGCAAACCTCAAAACATTAAAGAGTCGGATGTTGCATAAGCATCTAGGCGGAAATATTTATATACTCTTAATTCTTATTCTAAACGTAAAAAAAACTCATTTGTAAATGTACGTTTCGTGCGATTCCCCTTATGATCTTTAGCAGAGTTTATTTATTATAAAAAGGAGTCGAAAATATTGCCATGGCGACTGGAAATACCAGTTTGGGGGCTAGTAACTTCGCCAAAATATGTACGTCTATGTATCAAATTGGATTTGTATTATTCTGACATCTGATTGCCAGAATTGGCGCTTAAGTCAAAAAAGAACTTCTCGAACAATGATTATAAGCACTCTGCAACTCCTGGCAGAGCACTTTCCGAAAATGAAGAAATTTATATGCACACTGTTCCTCGTCACTCTGTAAAATTTTAAAGTGTGTTGCTCAACCTAGCTTTGGAACTATGTATAACTTAAATAAAAACAAAATCTCACAGAGTAATGATAACGTAATAATAAAAATAATGCTTACGCTTAGGTGTACTTCCACATTGTAAAACTATTGTATGTTTCCAAACTAAGAGAATCTAATTTATAAACGGAAGTGATAGACCAACCACTTCCGGTTTAAATGAAGATATAAGGGCAAAGATGGAATCTATTTCAAGGACGCTAAAATCATATCAAAAACATCAATCGCTAACTTTTAACATTTTCCTCCAAAGGCCTGTTTATAAGCGGAATATTAAACTTTCGATACTGATAGTAATATTTCATAATGATTTATATCAATTTAACCGTATTCCTTTCTTAAGCATGAATCTAGTTTTACAACGACAGCGTGTAAGCAAATTTATTAGGGATTCGTTGTGAGTTTACTAAAAAAGAAAAAGAAAAAAGAAAAGAAAAGAAAACTGGTCTACGAAACCACTCATCAGTTTCTCAGCCGTAAATCGTAATGAACGAACTGTCCATCTCCATAAACATATGATAAGGCAACTTCAAAACAGTTGCAAATTTTTGGGAAAAAATAATTTTACCGTTGGATTTCTCTTCGAATGAGGATTTTGTTTAATATGTCAAACGACCATGTTGCCATTTGAAATAAACAAGCTTATTCCAATATGGTGGCCACTAAGATGGCGTACGACAACCTTAACTACGTCATAATGTTTCTTCCCCTTCCCAACAACATTGATTCCAATTGATTTCGGATCGACGGCATTTACAGCTTCTCAAATATTTAGCCCGGTTCAGTCTTTTGGCCACGCCCTGTATAACTCCGAAATTAACCACTTTTGAGCGCACGTGCATATGAACTTTTTTCCTTATTTTGATGGGAGGAATCTGTTTCCAAAATATTGTAACACATCTGTAACACCCTGTATATAAATAAATAAATAAATATATATATATATATATATATATATATATATATATATATATATATATATATATATATATATATATATATATATATTACTAATCACATTGTAAACGATCATCTTGCTACTGTCATAATAGAAATCTTATTTAGTATATACTTAGTATCATTTTCATCTTAATAGATGGCGCGCTTATCGTACAGCATCAATTTTTAGATTTAAAAAAATTCTCGAAAACTACGCATGACGTTTTGTACTGCTGAATGAAATCTAATGATCAGTATATGTCTTATTTTTGGATAAAACATTTCTCTTAAAACGACAATTATATAGTAGAAATCAATCATTTTTCATAATTTTCCTTCAGTGGCAATACATTAATCTGTGGATATTTTGATTGAAAATATCATCTTGGTCTGTTAGACGTACGTTACTACAAAGTTCACATTTTTTCGCTTTCACATACAATAACAGAGTAGAAAAGCACACTCATAAGTTGATAATCCAGCTATTAGTATTTTCCTTTCTTTCTTTCTTGATCCATTACGTCAAACAATTTAAAACATAACAAGATTTTAGCTTATTAGTACGCAGAAGTGCTTGCGTGGTTTGTTGATAAAAGCTCACATACAATATCGTGAGTTTGCTATATTTTTAATTTCTTTACAATGCTCGTTAATTTGATTTCAGTTTGTTTTGTTTAGTTTAACGTCAGTGGATTAAGCTCCAAGGCAAATCAAGAAATTAGAAAAAAAAACTGAGGAAACCCCGAGAACACAAACGCACAAGGTCTTTGCCCGCCAGGCACGCACACATAAACTTTTGCTTTTGAGGAGGAGGCCTTTAATACTACAAGCCACTTCGTCTCTCTAGTATTGAACGAGTATTATTCTCCATACGAAAAGAGGATAAGTAATTGTAAAATACGACTACTTCCACCTACATTTTCAGAAAACAATTATAGAGCTAGATAGTTTATATAAGAGAAAGAGTACAGATGAAATGTAAGATCGGGAGACCCGGCGGGAGCTCATGTGGTTCAGATTCCACGTTAACCAGTAGGTCCCGTTAACTCTGCTGAAAGGGACGTTAAACTCAAAATCAACTCAACTCAAATGTAAGATCAAATTTTCATGCTACATCAATCATTTCATTGTTAAACAATTATAATTTTATTGAGAAAGTGTGCAAATGTATGTTGAGTTACGAAGTTTTGCGGGAGGTCCGGACCCAGTGAACGCTCGTGGGTGTGTCCCTGTTGCTCACCATAATTCCCACCCACTTGATGAGATCTGAGATTGAATCAAGGACCCTAACCACCATATATTTTGTAATGTCTTTTGGTAGAGTCAATAATAGTTGGAGATTAGTCCTTGAGCAATTTTATTATAAAAATAATCCTCTATGGAAAAAAAAATTACAGTTTCTTTGAAAAGATTCCAAAAAAGTGTTTATTAATATTTGTCCTAAGCACACGTAAAGTGGTTTCGCTTGATGAAGGTTGGAATTAGGTATGTACGGGTAACCCTTTTGCTCAATGCAGCCTCCAGGATTTCATAGAAGAATCTCCACAACTATGGAAACGGTTTATAAGGATTCTCCTTCGCCCAAAGCAGAACCCGCAGGTAGGTTGTGATTAGGAACCTCTTTCGCCCAATGCAGCTACCAGAGACAATGTAGGAAGGAAAACTCTTTTGTCCAATGCGACCTCAGGAGCGAGGGTTCTAGGTTAAGTGATGAGTGATCAACTGATAATTGGTCCTGATAAATACTGCACGAGGACTATTGCATTTATTGATTTGAAATTGATACTGAAATATACAATCATTAAGCTCTTCGTTATCATGCTAGCAAGACGACTGTACATATAGTATGCCACATGAGACGAAGCCAAAAAAAAAAGGTATTATTAATTCTTAAATTTTAATTTATGTTTAACTAAACTATTGCCTAAGATAAGACACACGCCAGTCGATAGATCGCAATAAACTGAACAAAACAGCATGTTTTCGAGAGTAAAAATCTCATCTGCAGTATTCGAGAAAGTCGAAAGAATCGAACTTTTTCTCGCTAAAACGTATGTTGCTAATAATAACTACTAGTTTCTATTTTGGTTGAAGAAACTGTTATCAACGAACTTAAAAAGTTCGTTACTGAATTCTCTATATCTGTGTCTGTCTGTCTGTTATTTGCGATTTTTTCAATCTTGAGCCCTCCATTCGATAGAGCATCAAAAACTATCTGAGAATGTGATAGATTTTTTTGCGTCACTCTTACCGTTCCAGAGATATTGGCCAAAAATGGACGATTTCCGGAGATTTAAGGAGCCATATCTGTGGAACCATAAGTGTAGACCCATGATATTGTTTAACCGGATTGACATTCTACCATTCTTACTACTGCATTGCGAACACCATGACGTCGACTAAAGTGTATGCGGCCATCACAGTAGGCCAGAAACAAAACCATGTGCTAAGCACGCCATGGATAGTTTTCACGTACCTATTGTAGCTTAAGCCGTTTCTTGTTCTGAGTTAATGAAATTAGATGTAAAAGCATGCGTACCGCCAATCTAATGTTCAGCAAATGCAATTGAACCGTCGATGTAGACAAATTCACACCTGTTGGCATGTTCCAGTGTCGAAGTAACACAGTGAATGGGAATGGATATGCGAAAAAAGATCTCTTCCGTTCATAGCTTCTAAATACATACCACTGTCGTGGTGGATATCTTGTATGCGCAGCAATGTTGCGGTACAATAAGCCATCTTCCTTAGGTCGCCTACGCTGCCCCTCTCAAACGCAGTTGTCTCTTTATGTTACGTCCTATGAGATGGAGGAGTCACAATAATGCTGGTCCGCATGTTTAGTTTTCACTTGTACACGCTCCAATACCTGAGTATTGCTTCAACCGCCATCTTGCAGTACTACTCCACGCACTGAACCGAGGGCACTGATAGGCCAAGAACGTCCGCTGAAATTGTAATCTCTCATACAACATATCCTGCCTTTAAAATCCTGTAAGTTTACACGCGTTTCCATAGCCCTCCTCTTGGTGTTGCAATTTTCAGGAATAGCGGTATAGATTCTGATCAGGCATGACATAAGCTCTGTAATGTTCCATAACACATTACATATTCCAAGCGTAATTCTATTTAATATAACCTAAAAGAGTTTTACCAAGTAAGAAACTACATACTGCTGATCTACGTGTAGAACGAATAACAACAAGATACTAAACCACTACAGTGTTAGCATTATTATGCGCTATTTCAAGTAATATCTGCCCACGTCAATTTCTGTCACGGTAAAACGGAATTGAAGCTAATATTGTGGCTGTTATGACGTGGATTAGCACTTAGAACGCTCATTATCCTAATGTAATGGGACGTCTTCGGGGGATTTTGTAAACCCCCTCGGCTCTGCTTTAGTTGTAATGATGCAGATTAGAGGGAAGCGTGGACATACTACATAACGTGTATTGTTCACCCGCTTCAAAGTCTGTTCTTTAAAGATACAGATTCGTATATTACAATATTTCCACTGACTTACTTCGTAAAATGAATTGTATACATATGTGTGCGTGTATGTGTGTAAAATTAAATAAATGGAATCCATAATGCTAATACTCCTGCATATATTACATATGCAGAAAACGGAGGAGCAGAAAGGTAGTTATGTGTGCCCTTCCTTTATCATTTATTTTTATAGATATATAGATAGATATAGTAATATCATAATAACAATTTTATATTATAACGATGTTAGCTGCGGTTAACTTATGTTACTGTTGGGAGTCATTATGGTATTTTACAGATATGAGATTAGAATGTGTTAGGAGATTGTTAACTAGTCAACTAGTCTTGTTTACCTATAATTAATAGGTTTGTATGCTTTTGTCTAAGTAAATACATATTTGTGCCATGGAGAGTTAAAATGTTTTGAGATATGGTGACGTTACGGAAGAACGAAGCATAAATAGATTTAATAATGAGATGCTAGAGGAGAAAGCTACTGAAGTTGTAATATAAAGAATTTAAATTTGAGAAGTGTTTATACAGGTGTATAATTATATGTACGAAGTATTTATTCAAGAAATATGTGAGAGGTGTTTCAGTTGCGCAGCGAGCAACAGGTTATTGGAAATTATATAATTGTATTTGTATGGATGGTTTCGAGATGTAGTAGCGTACACTATATGCGTATATGGTGTACAGTAGAAGTGGGGAATGAAAAATATATCAACATAAGAATGGTTGTAAATAGTTTCAAGACTAGTAGGCTTAACACCTATATCCGAAGCGTAACCAGAAAGTAAGTTCCGAAAGTGCCTGAAGATGTTACGAGTACTCAGACAGGGACGAGGTTGCACAGGAGTGCAGGAGTAACACATAATCATTTACAACCTAACTCAAGCACAGTTATGTGAAGAGAATTGTGGTACGGTAAACGTGGCTGTGAACATAAAATTTCCCACCGAAAACGAGATACGTGACGTGAGCAATATTTCCACGCTAAGAAGCGGTATGCGTCAGAGACCGGAAGTTGTGTGAAATGTATGATCGATCGGATGTCATGAGTGAAGATAATAATTAGAATATGAGACAGACAATTTACAGCAAGCCCTACAAATGTGCACAACGAAAAACGTAGTGTTCTACTGTCCATTGTTACGTCTGAATTGGTGGAAAGTGTGCAGAAAGCAATTCTGAGCATTCCGTTTGACCACTCGTGTCACCTTGAGACACTTCCGGAATTTACTTTTTAGAGATACCACGTATATTATAAAAATGAAATCAAACCTTGTACAGGGTGAGTCGAAAGTCACATTACTTCCTATGAAATATAAGTGTTTCATTATAGATAGTGGTGTAATTGTATGTCTCATTGCTAGTACATCTCATGTTATATTATATTATTTCTATTTACTTTGTTTTTTTTTTCTTTCATTATAGATAGTGGGAACCATGGTCGATAGGTCAGAGTATATTGTGAAGGAAGGGATTGTGACGAACATCTGACTTCATGAGTGACTAACCTCACACAGGTTAATCAACAATGTACATTCAAAGGAATTTTGTTGCAAAGTGTAACAAACCTCTCCCAATCACACAAATGATATTGCGGTGGGAAAAGAAACGTCTTTGAAACAGACTGCATCAGAGATAGACCCCGCTTCAAGTGACCTTCAACGAGAGAAAAATTTATGCTACGACTCTTACATCTGTTGATGAGTTAGCTAAAAAGAAATTTGCCCGAAAGTGATCACAGGAAAAAGAACCACTATACAGAAACATTACAAACACAAGATTTAGTTTTGAAGAATTCTAACCACTCGTTGTAAATAGATTAAAAGCATTTTGTTTTTTCGGGTGAGCGTTCAGTACAAAAGCGAGCAAAGAAAATTCTAAAAATTTGGAACGGAAACCTCCTCATGTATTGATTTGGGCAGCAATGTCAGCAACATCCCTCTACGTTCCATATTTCTTTGACGGTACTGTTAATCTTTATGACCTTCATAACCGAAAATTCATCATTCTCCAGTTCGATTGTACCGTTTTCAATGAACAAAATATGTTCCGCAAATATAGACATGATAATAACTTGCGCCTTAAAACAAACCTGTGAGCAATCCTCAATGGAGGCACCACTATATTTACATTATGTTTCTATACTCGTGACTCAGAGAATCAGACTCAATTTCCATGTGATCAAATCCAAATGTATATTGTAACTATGTGTTTACGTATGCCATACTAAATCATTTTCAATGACAAAATAGCCTATTAATACTGCAGTTTTTGTGACGTAATCCTCCACAAAATATAGAGCGATTCATATTGCCCACTGCGCTCTCAGTTTTCGCTCTTTCAAGCATATAAAACAATAATATTTTCATGAGGAGAGCAAATAGCCTCGACATTGACGTCCGTCATTAAACCTCCATCAATCACTAATGATCTTATTACGTACAATGCGTAAGCCAGGTATATTTAGATTAGGTTATGTAACATTAAAAGATTCCCTGGTTTTGTGTAGCACTTTGCTTAGCATTCTATGCGGATATTATACAGTTGCATTGTATATGATAAAACAGTTCATTATATGCACGACGATGTAAATCTCATTAATATTATTTTGTAGTTATACAAAGAGTGGACATTTATTGTATGTCCATTTCGTGTCCCAAATTTCAATGGATGCGAAAATCGATTAAAGTGCAGCTATAGATTTAAAAATAACATTCCACTTTTATTTAAAAAGCTATGAACAGAGAAAGGAATATATAGACATAGTTCTTTCTGTAATTTTCGTCACTGGCGTACGCAAAAGGAGGGTATTCCGGGTATAAACATTCAGTTTCCAACAAGTAGCAGTCATATGTACACCACGTGATGGTTTGTATGGCCTGATACAGGATGACACAAAGAAAACGGGAAGATTTTAACAATCCAATAAAACTAAGAGCGATGGAAGAAAAACATTTTATTCATAGTAATAGAAACCTTAAAATTTGCCCTTGGAATTTATTATTTCTTAAAAATAACGTCCTTTAGATGCCGTCCTCATGAACCTCAAAGACTCAAAATGAGCCTCATCTGACATCCACAACTTGCTTAGAAATTCATTGTCATTGTTTATGTTTCTTTGTTACCATTTGTTGACAGAATTCTAATCGCAACTCGTAATCGTTTTCCTTCAGTTGTTGCACTCGTATCTGCAGCTTGTATGGATGAAATTTCAAATCTAGATGAAGAATTCTGCGGACACTCTCCCGGGACAATTCAACCACAGCTGCTTGCTTATGAATTGAACGTCGTGGGCTCCGTAAGACAGACTCGCGTAAAACATTAATGAGCAATAGTTACTAAAATGGCAAAGTGTTTACTTGCTCAAAATCACTGTCCCCGCAGTGCTGCCATCTGCTCACAGCTGCCAATACGCATTACAAAAATTCAATTTATTCTGTGTCATCCTGTATTTTCTCAATTCATATTGAAACCAGCAATGGTAGCAGATATTTTATCACTTCTGGTTTTAGTAGAGAAATTACAGTAGAGATGAAATAATTCCTGGGACGCCTAATTAATTGCAGAACACAGCTCCTTGCTATCTACAAGGAAACCAAAAAAATTCTTGACGTTTTTGATGTCCCATAATCATGCGTTCACTGAGAGGGAACGAAATGACACACGTGCCTGCCAAGCGATCGGAAGTTAGTCTGATCATCGACTTTCAGTAATACAGACACAGTGCACATACACAGCAGTCATAGCTCGTAAAGTGTCGAAGAGAAATGAAGGTATCGAAGCAGCTTATTTGCATGTGTTTGTTGTGTGTCTTTAAAGTGGGTCTGTCAGCTCTCGCTTCAAGTCGCCACATATGCCAGGCATTTGGGGAGAATGTCATGAACGAACGCACCGCCAGGCATTGGTTCCAGAAATTCTGTTCGGAAGACGTGAACAACCACATGTGTTGGATGACGAAGCCCTGAAAGGAGCCATCGAGGAGGGCATTAGTCTAACGTTATGAACTTGCATAAAGGTTTCTTACTCATTCGGCACCTGAACATACCCATCTTTGATCGCTTACTCACTGGTGACGAAAAGTGGTCCTCTGTGACAATGCTAAGCGTACCAGACTTTGGTTGTCGTCATGTGACCCTATCCCTCACACCTCACGCTCATCTCTGCAACCACGAAAGGTTATGCTCTCTATATGGTGGAATAGTTGGCAAATGGTACATTACCAGATCTTTCAACCTGGGTAGACCATCACTGCTAACCCTTACTCTTAGCAGTTGCAAAGGGTTCACCGTGCATTGCGGCAGAAGGAGCCTGCATTGTAAAACGGAAGTATACAGGGTGGCCCAAAAGTAGGTATACAATCCCGTACTGATCAGCTCACTGCATTTTCATATCATTTCTTATTGTTATCTATCAAGTGGACTTAGTTTCTTTATTATTTGTTATTAAAGCCTTTTAACTTATACTTTAAGCTTGGAATAGCAGAAGCAAATAAACCCATAAACCAGAATGTTGTATTTGATCAATGAAGGGCTGTATACCTACTTTTGGACCACCCTGTATGCTGTTCCTGCACAACAACGCCAAGCCATATGTGACAAAGAGGACTCGTGTACCCTTTCAGCAACAAGGCTGGGAGAACACTGTGTCATGCACCATATTCACCGGACCTTGAGGTAACAGATTACTACCTGTTTCATTTCCGTGGGAGATCCTTAGCAAATGACGAAGACCTGCAAAACGCACTTATGGACCTCTTTGCACCCACGAGCGCCGAGTTTTATCACCAGAGCATTGTGAACATGAAGGAACGTTGGCAAAAGGTCTTAGATGCTGATTGAGATTACTTCGAAACTCAAAGGTACGTACCGTACACTGTGTACAGTATAAAGATGAGTTTCTAAAAATAAACTTGTAATTTAAGTATGAATCTTATTTTCAAGGTTTAATTCTTTTAATTTAAATTAATACCTTCCACTTCTTTTAGAAATAAAGAGCTAGATTAAATGAATAAACACGAAATTACTATAATTAGAATATAAAAATAATACAAGAACAACTTATTAATTAAAATTATTAAAACAAGGAAAATTAATTTAAAATAGTTCAGTGTCGTTAGTCAAGCTTGAGTAACAATCACTTGTTTGCTTGTGATATATATATATATATATATATATATATATATATATATATATATATATATATATATATATATATATATATATATATATATTCTGTTTCCGCTGCTGAAGTATTAAGAAATTAAAGTTGACGCTGGCAACGTTGAACGCTACACACCGTTCACATTTCTGGTCTGATGGATCATCACCATGGAAACTAGGACTGACCCACACTGCGGTGTTGCCAAGCGTATTCTCCACTCTCGTAACACTTTTCATTGATGCTGTATAGTAACATTCTAGTCTTGCTGTATTATTGGACCCGAGATGCCTCTCTCTCTCTCTCTCTCTCTGAGTGTGTGTGTGTGTGTGTGTGTGTGCCGCAACAAGCAAACAAAAGAAAATAACACCAACGGAATTACAAACATTGTTGCTATCTTAAAATAACATTTTTGGTGCATAAGAAGGGCATACAAAATAATTAACAGTGTAAACTCAGATTTCATTGAAAATTTGTGTTGTTTAATAACTAATTTCTACACCTATGAGAGCTAAATGTTTACAAAATTGAAAATTAAAGTTTAATCATGATGACCAATGAATTTTATGACATTTTTGCAGATATTTTCAACACAAATTCGTCGATATTATATTTGTATTTCATTATATTTGTATTTCTTTCATTCAAACAATTATTTCGTTATCACTCACTGTTTTCTTTCACTCCCTTCATTCAAATATTTTTATAAAAAGGCCTTGTGTCCATCTTAAACACAAATTAAACATAACTTTCTTACAAGGCTGTCTATATTCTTTATTATAAATTAACGAGAAATGTTACAGTTTCGGAAGTATATCACTTCCTTCTTCAGACTACTATTCCAACTGAAATCATAGATAACATACCATAATTTGTTATCTCTACCAATCAAGAATCAAGAATTAACAAGAATCATTCCGAGACTGTAACATTTCTCGTTAATTTATAATAAAGAATATAGACAGCCTTGTAAGAAAGTTATGTTTAATTTGTGTCAAATATTTTATTTTTAAAAAGAAAAATATCATTGACTTGAGTTTGTCATCCGTGTAGAGTAGACAAAATCGCGGTACAAATAAAGTTAGGTTTCATTTCAGTCCTTACATAAGAAAACAATGTGATATAAGAATTATGAGGGTTTACATTACGTTTCATTACAAACGACTAAGTTGGAACTCATATGACACTGTCTCATAAATAACCAGTTGAGAATGCTCCAAGAGCATTGCCAGAACAAATTTAAAAGGAATTAATTTTTCTTATTAACTTTTACAGGCTTTATATCAATTGTTCTGTGTATCTTATTATTATACTCATTAAACAATTCCTGTAATATATCTATCCATTTATAATTTCCTTGAGTACTAAATTTTTTCCACATGTTTTGTTTAAGAGTTCTGTTAAAACGTTCTACGATATGTTGTTTTACGAAGATACATGCTCAAAATAGAGGGCTCAAAATTGAAAAATTTGTAAAATATGGCCTACGGTTCCTGAGATATTGCTCCTTAGATCTCTAGAAATCGGAAATGTTTTGGCCAATATATCGGGCATGGTAAGAAAAATTCCATCACTTCCTTGAGACAGTTTTTGGTGCTCCATCGAATGGAGGGCTCAAAATTGAAAAATTCGCAATATATCATCTCTCTATGACCTTACGGTTAACGAGATATCGCTCCTTAAATCTCCCGAAATCAGAACCTTTTTGGCCAATATCTCGGGAACGGTAAGAAAAATTCCATCACTTCCTTGAGACAGTTTTTGGTGCTCCATCGAATGGAGGGCTCAAAATTGAAAAATTCGCAAATAGCAGACACACACATACACACACACACACAGAGAGAGAGAGAGAGAGAGAGAGAGAGACATAGAGACTTCAGTAATTTTTTTAAAGTTCGTTGAAAATTCAATTTTCTCCATCGTTCTGATGTTGGTTATAGTGGCGGCTCTTGCAGGAAGCCACATCAATAATAATGTTAAATGTAGTTATCTCTACAATCCATAGGTTGAAAGCTTTCGGGAAGCTGTATACAAGAATTGGTACTTTAGGGAAGCTTTCTCCCTTGGTGGTACCAATAAAATTTATTATTATTATTATTATTATTATTATTATTATTATTATTATTATTATTATTATTATTATTATTATTATTATTATTATTATTTTACCTATGTGACTTCCCTCAAAAGTCATCACTGATTAGTCGCAGAGTAAAATTCTTATTCAAGGAAAACAAAAACGAACCAAAATAGCATAAACATGGCAAAACTACGAAAAAAAAACTAAAGACAATAAATATTCTCTAATCTCAGTATTTTTCACTAGACTGGAGCAATGCATTGTGCTGTAGATTGAAAGAAGTTTTAGTGGTCATTTCACAATCAAAGCATTCAATTGTTACTACAGTATTTCAAGCATTTTTGACTTCTACAAGCAAATAGGAAGTACTTGAGAAACACAAATAGTGTACAGAAAACATTAATTTATCTTTCAATTATTTTTTTAAACAGTTGCTATATATATATTCCCTTGGAGGGAACCCTCTTCGCTGATCAAATGCCTAGCGGGCCCCCTTTGGTGCACCGAGTCCAGGGATTCGATTCTTGAAGGGCAGAGCATTGGAACGCATTACGGTGGCTTGAATTCAATTTTAAACTGTAGATTCACGTACTGAAAAGGGAAGCTACACTTTAACAAACAACTCTCTTGGAGGGAAGATAGTGTGGTGGGTAACGGGCTATACTGTAAAGCTTGATTTTGCATGATGTTTTGCACAAACGCAAACTTCATTAGATTCAAACCCCAGACAACTGACATAACTAATGATAATTGAAATAAGTGTTTTATGTATGTGCTTAGTTTTCAGTTAATTGTTACGAATAAATAAACTAGTCGCTGATATTTAGATTCACAAAGACCTATAGTCCACAACATGACTTCCAATTGATTGGTGTGTGGCTTTCATATTAGTCTATATCACCGTTATTTTTGAATTTCTAGATCGAAATCTGTTAAAGTTTATTTCAAGTAGTTCTCTAATTGCATCATTATGCTTGGTAAATACCGAGAAAAATGAGTTCAAATGGAATAGAACCCGAAACCATGCGGCTACAAACACAGTAATTTTATATTGATAACTTAGACATTTACTTACATATACAATGACAAAGTGAGGGAAATAAAACATATATTTTGAAATTAGAGTTCTTGTTTATAAAATAAAGTTGGATCTTTTAGGCTAGGCATAATGATTAAATATCATCGTCATCCTATTGTAAGATGTTCTCATGTTGCCAAATAGCTGTTATTTATGTATTAATCAATTTATTTTTATTTTTCATAGATTCAAAATACACACGGATGAGTCATGGATCGCTATACTCCTCAGGAACGCAGAATAATGTCATTTTTTTTTTATTTTTAGAGATAATGGATTGCTGATTTTAACTCAGCGTGAATTTCGTCGTCGATTTTCTAGGCATGTGGCACCAACACTGCGACACCTTGTAGCTCGCCTCGAGGAAACTAGCTTAATGCGGGACTGCAGGAGAACTAGACAGTTCCGTAGCGTCTGTACGGAAAGAGAACATCGCTGCTATGGCTACAGATGTCCAAGAGGATACTCAAACATCAACTAGATGATGGCTCACATTATTAGGCATCAACAGACGATCGTCAAAGTGAATTTTGATGCAAGATTTACAAGATGTTCCCATATAACGTCCAAACAACAAACCAGTTATTGCCTGCAGACCGATAGGCACATGTGCAGATTAGCAAAGCCCTCCTAAACTTCGTCCACGAAAACGAAAATTTTTCCATTAAAAATCATCATGAGCGACGAAGCGCATTTTCACCTATGCGGATATGTAAATAAGCAAAGGTTTCGTCCCTGGAACACTGATAATATGCGTATAATACACGAAAAGTCATTACAACCTCTCAAAGTCACTGTTTGGGCAGTGTTTACGGGGAAAGTCATTGTCTCCTACTTCTTTGAGAACGGCGTTGGCAACACTGTGACTGTCACTAGTTCTCGTTACAGAACTATGATCAATGACATCTTGCTGCCACATTTTAACGAATTGGGTTTGAAGAACATGTAGTTCCAGCCAGACGGTACGACCGCGCACACAACATGAGCAGGAATAGACATTCTCAAGCAAGCGTTTCCGGTCGCTTAATCTCTCTTGGCGACCTGAATTGACCCGCAAGATAGCCCGATTTGACATCCCCTTTCTTCGGGAAAGGGGAGAGGATTGAAGTCAAGGGTCTACAGAAGCAAGCCTCAGGCCTTGGTGACCCTAAAGAAAAATATCCCACAAGAGATGGAGAATATATCAGCAGACGTCTTAACGAAAAGTAATGGAAAACGTTATGAAACGAACCCGATTGTGCATTAATTCTGACGGTGGACACTTGTCAACATTATACTCCCGACTTAATTACACAAAATATAAACGTTTCAATAAGTGTAATCAAGCAACATAACTGATTTTTTTTAAAAATTTTCAAACAAAGTTACAAACTTCGGAAATAGGTTGAGAACTTTTGTGCCACTCTGTATTTACGATTAACCCAACTTGTAAACTTTTGAGGTTAGTTCTATAATATAACAATACGACAATTTCTTGCGAACAAGAAATATAATTGATCTTAGATTGGATGTTTAACTGTCGTTCATTTACCTCGACAGATTAACTGCATCAGTTCCGAAACTCTTGCCTCTTATAACTGCTATATTTAGCGTGGGGGTATTGAAGACGAATTTTGACATTGTGAATGGGGTGCCACTGTCGCGCCCCCATTTCGAATCGCTAGTAGTTTGTAGTGGACAGCATCGTGTCCGTGGATCTCCTCGGCGTACTCCCGTTTCCTCAAACATTCTCATTCCATAAATTCTTCCATCATTCACCTGCCTTAATCGAAGGGCGTTAAACTGGAAGATTTCATTTCAAACATTTTCGAATCGGTAGTACTGTAGCTGAAAAAAGGGGGAAAAGGAGGAACAGAGTGGCCTGGCAACTGGGAATGAGGTAGCTGAGAGCTGAAACTGTACAGGTACCGTATATCTTGTCTGGGTGCTGGTAGTCGTTCATTTGATTCTGCGTTGTGTAGGATTATCTTTTATATGTAGAAATGAAAGGTGTTGATTGGCTGCTAATTAGATTAATGTGGACATGCCATCTGGACTTCTGCGTAGATAGTGTTTCCCATCCTAAGTGTGTCCACGAAAGTCGCTGCTTGACTTTTTCAGGAATCTTAAGTGATCGATCAGAAAAAATCTTGAAGTAATTCCAATAAGATGTTCAGCTTGGTAAGGGCGTCGGATTCTTATTTAAGCTTAGGGATGTACGTACGTAGTTTCTTCAGCATAGAAATAAAATTTCAGCTGAAGGAGGACCTGGAAGGAAACTCCATCTTCAGGATCTTGTCTTGATGCTGAAGTGTCACTTGAATGATGAGGTATTGTATGGGTATCACCATTGACTGACTTAATTGTCTTCTCGGTCTTTTCTGAGCACTGAGTCAGTATTGTATGATGGGGCATCCTGGAAGATTGACTGGGAGTTCACCCCTGCAATTTACACTTTGAGCTGGCGTATCTCTGGCTTCTTTTGGCAGGTGTACGTTCAATGGTATCTTAGTTTTAACACACCTCGGCTTGGCTTCTCAAGTCTTCTGGGTGCGACCAAAACGTTGACACTTGAAACATTGAACATAGACGCGATGTTCGAAAGACCCAGTGAAAATCTTGAGATTTAAAAGAGAATCTTGTTGAAAATTCTTCTCGGCAGCTGAGGTTTCTCGAGTATAATGAGAAAGAGCGGAAGCTAACTCTTCTTTTAGCCAGTTTGTGTACAAGTAATATCCTGGTTGAGTTTATTCAGCTGCTTCACATTCAAACCTGGATAGCCTTTATGTTTAAGCGTCTTTTGTATATTGATGATCACAGTGTCAGTGTATATTGATGATCACAGTGTCAGTGGATAAGTTTCTAATCACTATTTCTAGCTGAGTGAGAGATTTCTTTACCTCTGCAGCATGTTGCACCTTGTTACTGTCATAGATATCTTGAACTCCGTAATCTAATCTTGATGTGATTTGCATTTAATTTTGATGTAGTCCTTCATAATAGGCGGGCGGATGGTTCTACGCAATATCGATTAATAAAACTGGACAACTCGCAGTGGGTTGCAGGCTTTTCGTCGCAAACACATATCCAATTGATGGTATTGTCCCGTTGCGTTCGTGGAGGGTTCTGATTCTCTGTGGAAGGCCAAAGCCTTGTTGTGATTCTGTGTTTCGAAAAACGCAGCAGGCTTCGTGCTCTTCAGCGTGCTAGTTTTCTTAGCTTTCTTGAAGAGCCGTTCATTTTCATGTTCTGTGTGGAGTGCAAGTTGTCGATGAATCTTTCTTCTGGGAATTTGCTTTTATTTTACTGTTAGAGGCTTCCATTTGCAAGAGCAGAATAAAACGTGTTATACGCAGTTTAACTAAGATCTTGTGTATCACAATCTGTTAGTTAACAATATTTCGTACATTCGTATAGTACATAATATTTTCTAGCAGAATAAAAACTCCTAATTAATATTTGCAACGAACAAGATACCTTTTAGTGCCACAAAAATGAGTTTTTCTCGGATACTACGCATAGAAATTTAATCTTAACCATGTCATTTGGTCAGCTTGATGTTGTCTAACTGATATATATTGTAAAGTACCCAAAATCCTTACACGTATTTTGTAAATTTATTTTGTTTATTATAAAACAAGGAAGGGATATTCAAACTGCTTAGGAAAATAAAAACAGATAACGTAGGCATCACACCACAATTATAGGAAGTTTTCCTATACGGAAATAACAAAGTAAGACATTTCATAAGGAGATCTGAGCTAAGTTCTACGCTACAACCAGGAAGCACCTGAATTCCGGAAAGGAGTTGTGCTGGTTGAGGACGGAGAGTAGACTGGGGAGTTATAATTAAGATCGCATAGTGTAAAGACATCGATTGGAGATTATCAGAGCTGAACTACCTGTGAGTATTACATCTATTTACGATGTTGGATAATCATAATGGTTAAGTTTCTGTGCCATTACGATTTAGTAGATTTTTCTAGTTAAAACCATTACGAGTCCTGATAGCTTGTGGTGTGATGTCAAAAATATCCAAAAGAAATTAATTATTTCAATTCTTATGCTAAGAAGATTAGTTAAATTCATCCTTGAGATGTCTAAATACACGGTGTTACAAATTTCAGATGAGCTACGCTCTACCCCCAAGTATAAAAAGTTTCTAAGATACTAAATCATTCCAGTTAGAAATTTGTAGCACACGTTAATATATATATATATATATATATATATATATATATATATATATATATATATATATATATATATATATATATATATATATATATATATATATATATATATATATATATATATATGTTTGTGGTGGACAATCTCGTGCTCATGGGTTTCTCGTGGTTCTCCCATTTCTTTCCACATTCTATTACTCATTTGCCTTAATCATCCATCTCCTTTAGTCTAAAGGGCATAAACGTGGGACGTTAAACTGAAAGATTAAATTTTTAATAGTGTTATAATGAAGAGCTTGATTACGATAGTCAATTTAACCTTAACAGGTAGCGTGGTTCTGGTACAGAAGCGATTTTTAAGTTTACAAACTGTTTCATTTTCCTCGATTTTTCCAAAAAAATTACACATGAGCTTTTACAATTCCCCCTATCATATTGTTCAGCTTAATGAGATTTATCGATTAATATACGAGGTGCAACCCAAAATATCCGAGCTTTTTTTTTACTGGGCAAACTAGTAGTGGTAGCAGAGATTCCACCGCTAGGTGTCAAGAGGTACGTGTATTAGCTACTGCACCATAAAATTGCGTCATCTTTGGTGCATTCAGTTGTAAGTTGTAGTTGTGCGTGTCAGGACGTGTTTTAGGCGTGTCTGCGATTTTTTAAATGGCTAGCGTTAAGGAGCAACGGATTTGCATCCAGTTCTGTACCAAGTTGACGAAAACTGCAGCCGTAACCCATTGCACGTTTAAAGATGTATTTGGTGAGAGTACAGTGAGTCAAGCAAGAACATTTGAGAGGTTCAAGCTTTTCAAAGAAGGCCGCGAACCTGCGGAAGATTATAAACATTCTGGCTGACCGTCAGTATGCACAACACCGGAAATTACCATGAAAGTGCATAATGTGATTCGCGAAGACAGAAGACAGACAAATCACAATGTTTGTAAGACTTCGAGTATCGTACGGTGCATCTGAAGAACATGAGACGAATTGTAGCAAAGTTTGTCCCTCGCCTTTTCAGCACCGAAAAAAAAAAAAGGATTCAGATGCGCACTGAGCTGCAACAAAGAGTTCGAGATTGTCCAAACTTCTTATCCAGAGTCTATCCAGGTTACGAATCGTGGGTCTATTGTTATTAACCGGATACGAAGCAGCAATCATCACAATGGAAGACGGCATCTTCTCAAAGGCCGAATCAAGCTCGACAAGTTCGCAGCAATATCAAGTCGGTGCTGATATTTTTTTTCGTCATTCGAGGAATTGTGCCTAAGGAGTTTGTTCCACCTGGTCAGAATGTCAACCGAAAGTTTTAGTGGGAGTTTTGAAGAAACTGGGGGGAAGATGTTCGTCGCAAACAGCCAGAGCTATGGCAACGGAAAGACTGGTTGCTGCACCATGATTACGCGCCCGGGCACACCTCGCTCGTTGTGAGGGAATTCCTGAACAAAAACAACACGTCAACCGTTCCCCACCCTCCCTACTCCCCGTGCAACTTCTATCTATTCCCGAAGATGAAATTTGCGTTGAAAGGGCCATATTTTGACTCCATGAAGACATCCAAGTGGAATCGCAACGTGTCCTGAATACCCTTCACCGTGCGGACTTCCAGGAGTGCTTCTAAAAGTGGGAACAACGCTGGGATCGTTGCATACACGCTAGAATGGTCTACTTTGAAGGTGGCGGAGGATATTTGGGCGTAAGTATAGTTTTCTGATTTTTTAAATGACGTTCTCGGATATTTTGGTTAGCATCTCGTATGTGGCATGTTGGAACTTTTTTTTTTTTGTTAAATGCCAATCATATTGTAGAATTAAACTAAGAGTGCCTATTTAGAACTAATATATTCAAATTACATTCTACATTCAAAGTACAAGAGTACAAAATGTAACTTTGCAAAGTAATACATTATATTTGCATCCTCTATAGCATAATTACAATCCTTTAAATATTTGGGGAAAGCACTTTGACTCTTCTTCGTAAAAAGCAAATATCTATCCTGTACAGAGATGCAAAATTTTTGTATGTGATATATTTCTGTAAAGTAACCGTATTAGGTTTATTTCAACTTACTACCTACTGCCTAGTGTTATGATACTTTTCTAAACAGTCTCGTCTGCCATTCTCGCAATCATGGTAAGTTTTATTTATCATAAACAAGCGTCAACTTCCGTCGTTAAATACGAGAACATTTGATCTAAATCAAACACATATTAAAACAAATTGTCACTTAATTTAACAGACTTTCATTTTTCCGGCAACAATTGTGAAAAGCAAGCCTTGTAAAAACAAATACATTGACACAAAAAATTAAATCTCTCAGTTTTACGTTCAACGACTATGCCATGTAAGCTAAAGGAGACTGTGGCGATCAGAATGAAAGAAGTTGTGACATAAACAATGTTTGAGGAAACGGAAGAACTTCGAGCAACCCATACCCACGGTATGTGTCCACCGAAAAGTCCACTTGGCGCGAGCTCAGATCAAACCAAGGATCTCACACACAAGAGTTGAACGTTCTACCACCGAGATCTTACCTTTACACACATTACGCCGGTGCTGTGATTTAGTATTTAGGAATTCGTATTTTACATCCTTCAAACAATATTTTATTATCTAAAGGTCGTCCTTTAAGTTAGTTGTCCGTAGCATAGATGCTACGTTGCTCCAAGTTCCATTATGCGACTTGGGCTGGATTCGTAACAGATACATGAATAGTTGGTAAACATCAACTTGATGGAGGGACTGTTGTACATATCCCTGTTTAAAATCAGGACCAATTCCTAAAAATGTTCCCCACATTTCAGGTATATCAGGATGGAAACTGTGGGCTACGTTATCCTCCAAAGTAAATCCATTTTCATCTGCATTAAACATATAATTACGCTTCGGTATTAACAGAAGATCTGGAGCTCTTGCATTATTTCGGTAATGAAGATCCTCTGGAATTTCGTGCTTACGGTACACATTTATTCCTGTAATTGTTCTTAATTTACTGTAAAGATTCTCAGTTGCACTCTCACTTGTGGTATAAATTATACGGTACCCCATTCCAAAAGCTGTATGTAATATATCCTTTGAAAACATATCCCTTGTATGGAATGCGTCATGTGGCCACAGATAGTTTGTTAGATTAATCCTTTTCAAATAATAATCTTTATAGTTATATTTGGTACCATGATCAGAAAGGATTACAACGTTAGTTTGGCTAAGTATATTAAATTTTTCCGCATAGAAGAAGAAAAACCTAATTAAATTGTTTATTTCCCTTAGTGCAAAGCGCAATTTTGTTTTAGTAGACTCAGTGTTTGCCACTTTGTTTAAGGCATCATAATTAATCATAACCAGATCGTATCCTCGAAGAATTGAGTTCACAGCATCATAGAGATCTTCTTGCATAGTTACTACTGATGAGTTAGGCTGTCTGTGATACGAGTACAAATTTTTGTTTGAAGAATTATTGTATGTCATCTTACAAAGAGACCACCTTTTAACTTTTACTTTCAAGTTGTGCTTCAGTGCACTGATCCAAATTGGTTCACTCTGAAACCACTCACACTCATCTAACTCACCCATCCGGAAATTAACAATTTTCCAACGTTTTTGATCGAACATAGCATCACTGAGCATTCCGTGACTTTCTGGATACAAACCCGTGCTTAAGGTCATCCAACATGGACCACAATGAGGAGGGAATACTGGAATTACACGTTCTACATGGACACCTTTGGCAGCAAACCTGTGGAAAGCTTGTAAGTGAGAAGACTTGTTGTAGAAATCCCATCGTAATCCATCAAACATAATTACTATCAAAGGTCGACTCACCACTACCGTTGCAAAAGCACATACAACTATTAAAGGTATGAAAATGTTCATGATAACTCTTCCCTGTGAATAACTACTGACCACAGATCACATAGCCAAGGTTCGTATATACACTACAGCAAGGTTCGTATATACACTACAGGTTGCGCCAGCCCAATCGTTGGATGTGTGACGTCACCGGGTAAGCAGACGCGAGTATTTTCTTGCAGCAAAATTCCCGTCCAAAACCACAAAATTTCCCGATGTGATGCAAAATTTCCCGCTAACCTAAATAGATATAGTTTACATCTAGTAGTGAACAATTTTTAAAAATACCGCTTTAGACAGACTATGATGTACAATGGAATTCATTCTCGTAGTATAAAAAGGTATTATTTACAGTTATGCATGATAAGGTAAAAAACATTTTTTAAAATACTGTGTACACTTTTTTGTAACGAACAGTATGTCGTTCTTTATGGGTCTTCTTCCTTCTTTTAGGAATTGCAGTTTAATTTAAGGTGCAGATATCTGTCCCTGTCGTCTGTCACCAATTATCTAAACGATATCAATCAATGAAAATGATCATAATTTAAACATAAATAAATGATTTAAAACAATAAACATTTCTGCTTTTCGAATATTTTTATTAGTTTTGAAGATATTATAGAAAAACTAAAATTAGCAGTAGTTTAATTTCGCTGAAGTGAAGACCCTTAAAGAAAGTCCTCGTAAAGTGAATCTGCACTCATGAATGCAACTCCTACCCTGAGAAACAATTTTTAAGGCATTAAATTAATTTCGTGAAGAAATAACTACATATAACAAGATAGCACATGATCGGTCCATACACATCATATACAGGCATATTGTCAATCTGTACGCAATAATCTGAGCATGCGCCAAAGTAATAACATGCCAGAACGTCTTAAGAAATCTTTTAAATCAAGAAAAGTGAAAAAAATGTTTGCTTTTTTTTTAAAAAAAAAAAAGTCACGGAATATTCTCAATCTACGCCAATTTTGGGAAGTCGCCTGTAGTGCTTAGCACTAATATTCTTTAATTTTATAGTTATACAAAACAGATTACTGCTAGTATGCATCAAAATAATGTCAATTGCTTTCCGTGTCCACATACTCAATTTTAGTACCACCGCATAGCGATTTTCGTTTGTTTTATTAGATATAATGTTGGATAGAAATAGAACAAGTTCTAATTTAGAGCAGTTGTGTCAAATGTTGTAACCAACCAAAAGTTGCATACAACTTGGTATCATAAATGTTCAAATTCCACTTTGATGAAATATTTGATACAATATATGATGGAATATTTGTTCGTCTATAGCGTATTTAAAAAAGTTGAGAATGTCTCCATTTCCCGTTTCCAGCCTATTTTAAAGAAAAATTCCCGCATTCCCGCCAGTGCTCAGAATTTCGCATTTTACGGGAAATTTCCCGCAAACTGGCATATCTGACTTGGCTGTGCTTACCACATGACGTCACACGTGTTCGGCATAGTTCGTAATCTCAGTTTGCGGCGCCCCCCTGCACATAGTCATACTGACTTTTAACTATTTTGCTTCACATGCATTACACATTTTCTTTTTTCTTAACTTCAATTTAGGTCTTCCATCTTCAAGTGCATACCTTTGACCTCAGTTACCTATATCACTGAGTTTTGTTATAAAGATTTTTTTTTGTGATATAATAACTTTAATTAAAAAAAAAGATATCAAAATGATGAAAGATGCCGGATCTACACGTCTATCAATCAGTAAAAGAAATGAAAGTTCAATTTTGAATTCTGTTTCTTTTCCTTTTTCTTTCTCTTTTACTTCAATTGATAATATATGTGTTCAGGTGCAGACCCAGGTCCCAGTCATCTTACATACGTGAGTTTTGTAACACAGTAATTTTTATTGTAAAAATTAATAATAAAGTTGAATGATAACGCTATTTCTTTGGCACTTTCCTAAAGGCAACTATACATGAATACACGATTTATGTAGTTCTCTAACCATGAAATGTACTCCTAGTAGGATGAATTACTTATTGCGAAAGGAATCGTATTCCTGGATGAGATTCACTTTACAAGGACTGTTTAATCGTTATGGGTTTAAATACAGCGTGCGGACATATGCCACGAAAACGATAGCGCTAAAAACACAGAACAATTTTACTAAAGATAGCCACTAAAAAGCAGGAATTGTATCTAACCGAAAGATATGGCGAGAATGATAAGCGCGGGGGTGCATCAGTAGAGAGAAGGCGCATCAGCGACGGTGGGTATACGCGTAAGAGAGAAGGTATACGCGTACATTGTGTTTCTCATGTTGTTTAATGCCTTACGTGTTTGAATGCTTTAGACAAAATACACTGTACAGACATACGAGTTTAGTTTATCATGGCTTCCTTATGTACCATTACGTAGTCATACAATTTCGATTATTAGCAATGTCAGAAGTAAGATCCTCATATATTTTCATTTCTTATATATTCTTCTCTTGAAATAATATTTGATATTTCTTCTGTAAATTCTACGAATATATGGTTGCCTAAAATACAGGATAGCATCATCTGGAACAGAACAACTTAAAAGATGAACCTTCTTATTGGTCTGGACATCAAAATCATACTTTCCCAGCACATTTAATTAATGATCTAACTAAATAAGTATAGAAATTGTACAAAGTAATTAGAGTTTCCAATACACATAACAGAGTATAAATGGTAGATATGTGTTCTACCACAACCTAGTAGTAATACAGATTAGTGTCACACAAAATTCTACGAAAGTTTAGTTGTTTTAAACAAAATAATAGCGATGTAGAGTAAGAATCTAGATGGCAATATTTGAAGAATTTCTTGGTAAAAATATTTAATTCACAAAAAAGGACTATCGCCTAAGGAACTTATTTGTGCATGATTCATACCTGAAACTAAAATATAAGGTAAAAATATTGACTAGGTAATGCATTAATTGGAAATTTGGAGCGAAGCGATCGATCTTTATTCAAGGGCACCGATCCAGGGGGACCAGGGGGCTCGGGCCCCCCAAAAACTCATGTGGGTTCCCTCATTGTATTTGTGAATATACAATATTTGGCATAATTTGAATGCAATTTATCTTAAAATACTCATACATATATACCGTCTGCATTTGAATGGGCTCCCCCAAACTTACAGAGAAATTAGCGCCCTTGCCTTTATTCATTATTCATAGAATTGTTTATTGCATCACTTGTTTTCGTGACCGAACACGATATGCAAATAGTTGAATTTGGAATATTAGCGAAAAGCATAACGGTGTTGAAAAGTTGTGTTCGCAGAATAAAACGAAAACGTCTTCGCCCTATTCCTAAGCAGAACATTCTATAAAGATAACCAAGAAAGTTCTATCGCTTTTTGTAGAGGTCTGTGTTCAATTGACCCTCACACCGTGAGTTGAACGCAAATGGAGATAAGGCGAAGAACACTTGTTGGTGTGGATACATCCAACAGACTACCTGGTTTGGCAGTTCAGTTACACCGTGAACTTTCGTAAGGACAGAGTGAACATGGGACCTCCACAGAGCGCCATAAGGCGTGAATGCTGTACGAGTTCAAACTAGGGTCAAACGCCGCTGCAGCGGAGCGGAAGATATGCCAGGCCTTTGGTGGGAGTGCCGTTACTGCGCGGACTGTGCAGCGGTGGTTTAACAAGTTTAAAGACGGTAACAAAACACTCGAAAACGGACTACGTTCAGGAAGACCAACACATGTACAAAATTAAGATCTTCAGGCAGCAACTGAGGCGAACAGTGTCCAGACATGTGAGGAACTGGAGTGGAGAAACCATTCCGCAGCACCTCCATCAACTTGGGAGGCACTACAAGTTGGGTCGATGTTTCTCACATCATTTGACTCTGGGCTAGAAAGGAAAACGAGAAGGGACCTATGTTTCTTTACTGTTTCGTTTGAGGAAGGAGCCATTTCTAAACACAGTGTTGACATGTGATGAGAAGTGAGTCCTGTACGAAGTTTCACGGCGACGTCATCATTGGTTGGCATCTCACGAACCGGTTCCAAAACAACCGAGACAAGCACTGCACCAGAAGAAGGTCCTTCTGTTTGTTTGGTGGACTGCTGGCTTCATCATGCATCGGAACCATGCACCATATTCGAAGATGGTGGGTGAAAAAGCAAAAGAACTTTCTTGGTAACCTTTATATTTTCCATTATTTACAAAGATAATTCATGCGCCAAATTCTTTTCCAATGTTAAGTCTATGGGCATCCCGTTTTTCGATTATTATTCCTCAATAGTAAGTCCGATCTTAAGTACGACCCGTTACAACACTCGGCTCAGGTCTCAAATCACCATGTCATTCTTAAGAACTGTTCAGGCACCTCAAAGAAGTATCCGGATAAGCAAACGCCTAAGTCGATTAAACAGGAGCTTCGCTTCAATTAGTATAAGAATAATTAGCGTGTAATTCTTCCTAAGGAAAACAATTACACACATATCAACTTCCTAACACCTCATCTGTATTTCGCAAGATATTTTCAAGTTCCTTTAATGAATTTAAGCAGAGATTCTGGACATCCTTTGGCATCGAGCTCTTCTGTGGTAATGAACTGTCTTCGCTTGGTACAATTCATTCAGATTCCCATGCATCCCAATAGGTTGCGAAACAAAACAAGTTTACGGTCCTTTCTGTTTTCAAGAGAGTGCCATCAACAGAATTGTGTACCTAGATGTGTTGGAATACTTTTAATTCCACAGATTAATAAAAACACCAAGAACGTTGCATACACTTCCAACAAGATGGCTCACTAACACATCGAGGCCGGGAATTTCTTCAATAACCGCTTTCCAGGTATATGGATAGATCTAGATAGCCTTCTCGTTGAGCGGATCTGGAACTTCTCTATTTTAACTTCTGGGAATCCATCAAGAATAAAATTTATAAACCACTTTTCAGGCATATCTCACTCAGCTTCGAGCACGAATCTACGCCGCTGTTGAAGAAGTTATAATACCTGACATGCTGCTACGGATTTGGCAGGAAACTGACTTTAGACGGGATGTCTGCCAAATCAGCAATATGATTAAATTCTCATTGTGTCTTCCAGGTACAAAAAGATTGATCTATTTTACTAAAAAATGATACAAAAATCAACTCTGTAAATAACCTGAATAAATTTATATGAATTTACAAAGTTGTAAGTCATTTTTGAAGGACCTTGTAGTTATCTTGCAATAGACTTAATATTCGACCAGTTTTAAAACAAAACTTTACGTTTAATATAAGAAAATGCCGAACATTCTTCCTCATTTTAATATATGTAGCACATCATTTATTTATTTTTCAATTCGAAAACATATACCGTCTTCTCTTATACACAATAGTGATGAAATAAGGATAAAAAGAAAATGGCTATCAAGAACTCTTCTCAGTTTGTTGTGTTGACGCCCCACCCTTGACTACATAATAGCAAGGATCGGAATTTGAGATGGAGATCATCAACTCTTGTCTTGACACCTCATTACCAACTCGATGTCTCGCTCTCGAGGGCCATTCTAAGCTACGACAAAAGCCTTTGGTGGTGGCTCTTTTGTTTTATCCTTCTTCATCAACCGTTGTTGTGTTTAGTGTACAACTATAGCAGCAGCCACTTCCGAGAAAGCGTTCTGTGTGGATTAACGCACCCAGGGAAAATTTCCAGCAACAGAATTAACACATCGAGCTTAATAGCTGTCAGTGAAAAACTCTCAGAAACAAAAGACGAAAAACAAAGCGTAAACTTGTTGATGTTTCTTCTTGAATGACACTACAGGACGAAACTGTAGCGGTAATTCAAGGAAGTCATTTGGCAGAAGGATTCTACTGCCAACAATATACTCTTGAATAAAATTCTTGGAATAGCTAAGCTTTTGTTTACATTATTCGAATAAGCTTTTCAAATTAAGACTTCTTCAGAAAATATACCCAATTTAAACTCTAAAATAGCAAACTTCTCAATGTGCCTCGTTAATTCTAACAATATGAAATGCACCACTCTCACCTTCCTTCTAGTTGTAGTACAAGGGTGTTTCACATTTTCCAGATTAATTGTTCTGATATTCGGGTACTGACAGAGAAACTCCCACAGTAAAAACATTAACATTTACACAAACTCGACCAACAATAATCAATCTATGCATTGGCCAACTATTGATGATGCAATATTTAAGAAACATACCAGTATCTATGTAACGATTTAGCTGAGCGTTATTCTGTACCTTCTTAACAGCCTTCACCTTCAAAACTAATACAAATACCACACTCACACGTGCTAGCCACCAGACCAGTGTGGATGGCAACTGCGTTTTAAGTTAATGTATTCAAAATATATACAATACACTCAGCAGCGCAAATCTGTCTTCAACATTTGGGGGGACGGGTAAGACCGTTCCTATATACAGGGACGTACGCGGGGGGTTTCTGGGGATCCGGACCCCCCGAAATTTCGACTTTGTGTAAATTTAGCATAATTTTAGGGGCAATTTTGGGAATTTTAATATAAAATACCTTCATATTGAGTTTGGACCCCCCGAAATAAATTCCTGCGTTCGCTACTGCCCATATATACAAAGTACTTCAAAACAAAAATGACAATGTTTGGAAGGTGATTCCTGACACCAAGATAAGACAAAAAGTATAGACCAATTTGGGTGCACAAATGCTTCCTTTCGGAGTTACAGGCTGCTGAAATCATGAAAAATTGAACTTTAAAGGGCCATAGATTCAAAACTATGGAACTTACCGCAGTCGGGTCAAGACTTCACTTACGAACTACTATATGCCCTATCCAAATATCCTTGTTTCAGAATCCTGCGGTACTTCCGCAACAATTTTTATAGAGGTAGTTGGTGAGTACTTCAAATTATATGCCCGTAACCAAACTCCCTCTATAAAAACTGTTGCGGAAGTACCTAAGGGTTTTGAAACATGGATTTTTGGATACGGCACATACTAGATCCTAAGTGAAGTCTTGGCCCCACTACGGTAGGGCCCATAATTTTGGACCTATGGACCTTCAAAGTTCAATTTTTCATGATTTTGGCAGTCTATAACTCCGAAAGGAAGCATTTATGCACCCAAGTTGGTCTTTCCAAAAATGATGGTCACCAGTATCTCTTACGTACAAATTATGAGATGCCCCTTCCCCGAAACGGCCTTTGGTTTGACAAAGAAAGACTTCACATTCCGTGTTTTCTCTCACTCCGTGACAATTATTTTCGTGCGAAATAGAAACTGTGCAGCCTTGTGGGCTTAGGCAGAAACCATTTACTAAAAACTGGTCGCCAGGTCTAAATTTCTAGTCGCCAATCGCGACCTGGCGACCGGAAATTTTGCGCACTATATATATAATAAGGAATGTTCAAAATATTTACGAAGTTGGAAAACAATGCTGTGGAGCATCAGGGGAGCTGAGTTGTCTGCAACTTTGGGAGATGGGCAGATTTGAGGCTTATTCTGTGGGAACATCAATTTCATCTCATTTTCCTTTGTGGCAATCAGACACAAATCATCACATTTCTCCCCCCCCAAAAAAAAACATATTTCAAATCGGATTATTGGAGGGGACATTTCCCCTCATCCCCCCGGAATTTGCGCCAGTGAATATACTGGGTGTGTCTAAAGTCCGAGTTCACAGTCCAACTTCATTATGGGTAAGGATACGAAAAAGTGGAGACGAAAGTTATTGGAAATAAGTGGTCTTCAATCTTAAATGTTGCGATTATTTTAATCACGTATCTTGTTAAAACTTTAGCAGCATAAATCGCAAAAATTGCACAACTAAAACTATTTGAGTTACCTGTTAGTATGTCTCGAAACCAGCAGCTGACAATGCGTCGGTATCAAACGTGACAAAAACTTCAGCCGCATTCATGCATTAAAAACAATATCCCTAAAATGCGTCTAATTAAACTTTAATCGAATCACTATTTCACACAATTATTTTTTTCCACACAGTTATTATGATATGAGGAATATTAGAAGTATAGTTAAGTGTTTCTATTGAATATAAAGAAAGGAAAGGTTAGGAAAACTCAAACATAGTCGTGAAAAAAAAATGTCCTTCACTTGATTATCATTTTACGTATAACATACCTACTAAATGTTTTGTCACACAATATTTCACAAGCTTGTACAGCAGGCCAATCTAGGCCAATCTACCATACCAAGATTTATCCAGATCAGAAGAATTACATAGAAATTGTACGATATTTGGAAACTATTCCGTAGCTGTTTGCACCAACAGATCTTGCATCGTTTGGCCTAATCCTCGTTTCGCCTAACCAATTATCTGACACTTTTATGACAGATAAAAGATAAGCTTTATTCCCGCCATTTTAGGCGAAATAAGGATACTCGTTTGGCCTAATCCTCGTTTTGCCTAAAATGGTGGACTATAGAAAAAATCGCGGAGATAAAACTGGAGGGAAATTTTTCGAAAAAAAAAAATCCCTACTATGTGAAGAACTGAGAAATACAAATTAGTTTTCCCATAACTAATTTGTAATAGGACTATTTGCTTTCGGAAAAGTGTTTCGACAATTGTACCAGATTTCATTCCAGTTTCAACGCATTTTTGTAACTGTTAATGCATTACAAGGGGTAGCTATTTCGAGCTACATCTGACAAAAGATCCGTAAATTTGCTCATAACTTAACAATGGACAACTGTGATCGAAATGAGTGATTTGTGACAAATCGCTCTGCTGACAAATTGCTCTTTGGATAATTCCACAATTCAAACATCTCAATGTGTCACTGACAAAGAAAGAAGAAAAATATATTTCATTTTTTATTATTACTTTTGAAATTACAACTTTTGAGTTGAATTTCCACTCGTTTCACACACTACCGGGAATGTTCATAGCATAAGTCTCTGAGATGTACAATGAGACTGAAATCCGGGCTTCTCGGTGGTTGTTTCAGCAGGAAGAAGTTGAATGCTCCTCCAAACAGATGATGGCCAACCGGGATCTGTTACGAGGGTGGTTGTCCTGCTGGTACACTCCATTTCCACTCGTATGACAGAAATAAAGATATAGTCGACTCTGGTGATCTTCGTACTTCGATACAATACTTTGGTGAATAGTAGGTACCAAAGGTCCAAAACATTACTTACAGAAAAACACTCTATAAATCAACATGGTCTCCGTTATTTTGTACAATTCCAACCTGACATGATTTCGTTGGGCTGGCACCAAATTATAGATCACTATCGGCGTGATGAGATTGAAAACGAGTCTCATCACACCAGGGTTTGCTGGTTTAAACCAGCTGTTAAAAATAAATAAATAAATATAACTGGTTTAAAGCAAATCACGAAAAATGTTCGTAAAAGTGTTCGTAAAATCTTGATGAACACCCACTTATGGGTTATTACGTTTCACTCCCGTATATTATTCGTATTATATTCAGATCTAAATTTCCCATTCATTACTCAAAAAGATTATACTACAAAAGCAACTTTTGTGTTTATTTATAAGTTTATGAATGCTTCTTTTGTGATTTTTTAATAGTTTGTTATTATTGTTATGCAATTTCAATCAAAGAAAAATTCTAAATATTCTAAATTTCTAATAATGTTTACTATTGATAAAATACATCGAAATGCTGTAGTTTTGGGGGGAGGAGGGTTCATACAAATCCCACGAGAGCCATTTATTGAAATCAGAAGTATCTTTGGTATTTATTTATGTATAAATAGGTCAGAGCCAAAGTGGACTCAAATAATTCGTATCTTTATTCACTTTTCTTACTGATATGCAAATTAAGTCTATTTCTTCTTCTTCTCGTTGTATTTCTTTAACTTGGACTAATATAAGTCGTAATGAACTAACTTGGACTAAATCAGTTCTTCTGTACTCTGCAGCATTTTGAAATTGTCCATATGTAATTCTGTATAATGGTTTCACTTGTGCAACTGGTTATCTTTTTGTCCTTCTGAAATGACTCTTGACAGTTACATTAACAAGTACCTAAAGATCAGCACAACGTATTTTTACCAGGAGTCGTTCATGAGTGAGTCGGCAAACATATCGCATTTGTGGTCAATTAGTCCCGGTTTCGAGTTCAAATGGAGGACAATTTCTCTCGGATGTAAGCCGTGAAGCGGTTTGATTCCGCTTTAAGCTTATGTGACCTCTTCCAGCATAACCCGGTTGTTACACAATAACCCAAGATGAAACAAACTTATTTCTCTATATATGTGATATAAATACATACAGCAAATTATTTAAACAAAAAAACCTGGTTCAAACCCAAAAAATACCGGGTTTAAACAAAAACAAAAAAAATTATTGTTTAGCATTTTTAAACATGGTTTTTGCCAACCCTGCATTGCACCATGTTACTCGTTTCTATGGTCCAGTCACAGCATTCTGTACTGGTGTTCGGTGCAGTGAGCAAAGTTATGAAGACATTTATACCTTGTTCTCTTACATGTGAGTTTCTTTTACATTGTTAAATTACTGTAGATTTCCAAATTATGCAGATTCAATATTGAAACCGGAAATATATCTATAACTTACGGCAGGAATAGAGTGATAGTGTGAGACATGCAACCTGTTTATCGGAAACTGAATTCTCATCAAAAACGATTTCTCATTATCTCTTACGATTTTAAATATTTAGGAATCAATATTGAAACCGAAAGTTATACTAGTTCTTACTTTAATAGAAGACTCAAGCTGAGATGAAATCCATACCATCTTAAGATTTGGAATCCATACCATAAATCGTTTGGATCGTTAGAGAACGTGTCGATATATATGCGATATATGAGTAGACCAATGGCAAAACCCGTTAAATTCACTTAAAAAAAAAAAATGAGATAGTGGTTGCTCTGGAAACCTTACTTGGAAAGCTATTATTTCCAAACAGTATTCAGTAGAAAAAGCCATTTTAACTAGTTGAAAATTGAGATTGAAACATGTGCAAATTACCAAAACTTGTTAAATCCATCATGACAAAAGATGCAAAACAGTTAAATTCCTCTTCCATATTCAGTCTCATAAACTGTTAAATTCCAAATATGCAAATAACCTCATGAGAAAAGCAGAATCAAACCCGGTTAATTCCATATTTCAAACGATTTGAGGTTTCGTACTGTATAGGATTATCTGAATTTAGTTTAGTATATGAGTTTATGAGTTCAGATTAAACTATATGAGCTTAGTAACCTGAATATTTATTGCAACTCTTCGTAAATCATTCGAAATTTTATTTGGCAGGATTTGAAGTGTGCGCTTTCATTTTTTTTTATTTTTGGACTGAAAATTGAAAAAAAAAATGAAAATGAAATATTTAGTTTTAAGTCTCACGATTATGCCGGTTAGGCTAAAGGAGACGGTGATGATGAGAAATGAATGAAATGGTGGAATGAAGAAAGTGGGAGGAAACGGAAGAACCCCAAGAAAACCCACGAGCACGGTGTTTGTCCACCACAAAGTCTACACGGCGCGAGCTGGGATCGAACCAGGAACCTCAAGCACCGGGAGTTAACGCTCTACTACTGAATCACCGCGCACCCTGGACTGAAAATGAAGACACTATATGTCTTAACCTAACTGTTCGTGAAACTTTTCTGTGCTTATATTCTTTTCTCTAATAATTACTAGACAAATGCACGCAACATCTAAAGAAAACGATACTCTAGGCAGCGATAATCATAATTTTGTTATCAGACAACACCAAAATTGTCTAGAAAACGTACAAGACACATGAAAAACTGGAAACAAAATGTAGCCTAAAAGACAAGGTGAGTGGACTATCCTATGCTTAAAAGTCGTTTGTTTTGTATTTCAGGGTAACTCTTTACTTTGAACAGAACATTGTTGGATTAGGTTCTTCTCTAAACAGTCTCTTCAGCTTCAGCAGAACCTCTTTCTTAAAATGTCTCGTGTCAATTATCATTCAAAATTTTAACATGCTTCTGGTACAAGATGTTTTTAAAAAATTGCCACTTATTTACCATTTCTGATTCTCTTTCTGCCGCTGTTTTGCTCAAACTCAACATTTGCACATTTTGTTTTGCTATATTTCAAATTCATATATTGGGATAGTTGGCAAATTAATATTCACCCTATGTTAGTCCATAAAAAGTTACAAACTCTTCCAAAATATAGTCATTCAGTTTAGAAATGTATACAGATAGGTATAATTAACTCCGCTTGTAGTTACGAAGGATTTGACGATTGAAAGCAGCTCAAAGCTCACGTTTTACAAAGAGGTTTTTGAGGAATAGAAAACCGAGAAAATGGTGATGCACCAGAGGACGACGACGATATGGATTTCCATTTAGTAGATGATGATGGAGTGGAGGTTACATAACTCAATTTTTTGCACATTTGAGTCTATTGTTTTCAATTTAGAACAAAATTAATGTAGCATTTATGTATCCATATTCATTTGTGCCCTATTCATTTGTGCCATATTCATATTGTGCAATGTATAGTTGATAATACATTCCCCCCCCCTTCCCCAATATTTTAGTAGGCATAATACTGATTTCTGACTCTGGCTCCCTTTCTTTTAGATAGGTTTTGTATCTTGAGCCTCAACAAAAATGGCCGCTAGTCCAGATGCAAAAGCTGTTCTTTCCATTTTCATACCCTGTTCAAAACCTGTTAAATCCAAACTATTTTCTTCAATAACGCAATTCACAGACTAATGTGATTATACAGCTTTCCACAGACCAACACTCACATTATTCTTAATTGTTTAATGTTCTCTAGTTTCTAATGTTATTTTACAGTTATGACGTGTTTAAACAGTTTTTCTCGATTTGTCACAAATTTTAAAATGTGAATTTAACGGGTTTTGCTATTCGCTTACTTATATATATTCGTATATATCCACGGTCCTAGTAAATACATAAACAAGTTTTGGTAATCCTAACTCCTCGAAAATAGTTAATATAATATTAATCTATATATTTTGCATTTCTTAATTCTTTATATACTAGGGAATTTTCTCTTATATAATTTCCCTGTGTTAAATTTGCACGGTTTTTTCTTATTGTCCGCCATTTTAGGCGTAACGAGGATTAGGCCAAACGAGGATCCTTATTTCGCCTAAAATGGCGGACACAAATCTTATCATTTATCTGTCATAAAAGTGTCAGATAATTGGTTAGGCGAAACGAGGATTAGGCCAAACGTGGCGACACGGCACCAACAAAACGCAAAATTTGCGGCAACTTTAAATTTGTGGAGGGCTTGAGGGGGCAACTTTAAATTTGCGTTTTAGTTTGCGACAATCGGCACAGCAGTTATAATTGCATATTGTATTTTGCGTTCCTGTGTACACATTTTCCAAAGACTAATACGGAATGAAGCCCCTAGTGTCCCTGTCATTGCTTTTTTTTTTTTAAGGTAAAATCGAAGTAACGAAAAGGCAGGGACTATTACATTCTCTCGATCTTCGGTAGAAATGATTCCTCTTCTACTTTGACAATTGTTGATATATTGGACGCTCGAGAAGCCGAAGTGAAGATATTCCTGTCTTCATGTATTTGATAGTGAATTCAGGTTAAGATCATACTGCATGTGATAACTACCAAACTTTAAATATGTTGGAGACGAAAAACACAAGAAAAAGAAAAGAAACTACTGTGATATTACTTTGGGGACAGATATTGTATTACGCAGCTATTTTCCGTTAAGTTATGATAGGGTATTACTGCTGAGCATAGAAAACTAAGTTTACTAGAGAGAGAGAGAGAGAGAGAGAAAAGACGTCCATTTTTCAAAAATCAATTTCGTCCACACTCTGTGAAACGACGACTCGTATAGAGATCTCCAATGTTTCAGTAATGGAGAATTTCAAAAAGGCATACTTTCTGAAGATAAAGAAAACTAAAAAAAAAATGGATGAGAGAAAGCTGAAGAACTATTGTTGAAATCAACATGAGATATCTACCACTGCCGAATACAATATACGTGACAAAAATACAAGGGTAATTTTAGAGAAAGAGAGAGGAAAGAAATACAGCCACAGAAAATGGTACTACCTTCACGATACGAGTACACTGCGGGACCCGCATATATAATTCTATTTGCAGAGTTTTTGTCTGTTGAGTTGTTCAAAGAAGAGGCAAGAAAGAATTTAGTATCAACAGAAAGAGGCAGGCGGTGAGCAAGATAAAGTAGATCTCATACAACTTGCAGAGTGTCCACATTCACACCTTTGTAAAATGAATGAAGATTCACACAATAAGAGGGAATGACGTTCTCCTTGTAGGAATATCGTTTTAAATATTATCATTATGCGAAACTAGGGAAATCTTATATACGTACATATATATCTATCTATCAAGAAGTTTATCCACAGATTCAGTTATCACCAGAACTCTTAAACCATTAAGCGTACAACTTTAACATTTTGTGTAAATATTATCCTTGCACTCCAGATATACGTATACATACATAAGAACAAATTCCTTATTCTAGTCATCACTATATCTCCAAAGCCATTAGGGATAGAACCTTAAAAGTTTGTATAAATATTGTCCTTGCACTCTTGGCTACAGGTAAGACAGGGATTTTGCAAACTGTAACCCCCTAAGAGAGGAAAGAGGGCTTGAGGGGGTTTCTTTACTTTTTTCCTGCCTTTGTTTACAGTTTACCAGAACTCTGAAACTCTTACGTGCTCAACCTTGAAACTTCGTGAAAATAATCTCTTTGTAACCTTAGACTATATATAATGCGAAATTTGACGAAACTGTGACCAGTACGTTAGGAAAGGGGAGTTTGATTTCCTTCCCTCGTTTTCAAGATCTCCGATACCATCACCCGTAGAACTTTGAAATTTTGAATGAATATTGTCCTAGCAGTCTAGGCAAACTTACATCAGCAAGTATTTTGAAATGAAATGAAATGAAATTTTTGAGTTTTACGTCCCACGGATATGTCGGTTAGGCAAAAAGAGACGGTGATGATGAGAAATGAATGAAATGTTGGAATGAAGAAAGTGGGAGGAAATGGGAGAACCCCGAGAAAACCCAGGCACAGGGTGTTTGTCCACCACATAGTTCACTTGGGAGGCTGGGATCGAACCCGGGACCCCAAGCACCAGAGGTGAATGCTCTACCAGTGAGCCACCGCGGCCACCTCCAAGTATTTTGATACTAGAAAAATGTATATCAATCTATACCTTTAAAAAAGTATATACCTTACTCTTCAAGTGCGAAAAACGGGAATATTTACATTCTTGAAGTGAAATCTTTGATAATACAGAAACATATTTTAATTATTAATTTTTCAGTTTTGCGGTCTAGGTTTGTGCCCTTTTGACTAAAGGAGACAACAAGAAATGATTGATGTATAGAATCATAGTATGCAACACTTCTCCCTTAAGAGGCCCATCACGGTGAAATTAAAATGCCGATAATTTTACAGTAATCATGTGATATCTTCAAATAGATAAAAAAAATAATAATCGAGAAGTGGAACAAGAGCTCCCTAGACAATAATTTTTTACATACCGTTATCATGACTCACTTATCTGTTGTCGATTCCCAGCCATTTAGAAAATCGGCATTTTTTTTTTCGCGTTTCTAAATGGCTGCAAACAGAAAGCTACTAGGTGATTCATGATAACGGTACCTTATGTAAAATAATATGGTCTAGAGCGATCTTGTTCCATATTTTGATTCTCTTTTATCTATTTGAAGATATCACATAATTACTATAAAATTAGCGGTACTTTAATTTCGCAGTGATAAGGCCTCTTAAGTGGAATTTGCGTTCGCGATAGACAAGTACTGTTGCCTATTCCTTACACACTTGAATATTCTAGCTGACAAGAACAAATTTTGTTGATGTCACTGGGTTGATGTACGTACATACCTTTGTTAAGCGTACATAAATAATTTCGTTAGAGAGATCCTTTCTACTAGTGTTGTATACACTAGTTATACTGTATTATAAAACTTGACATATAAGGCTATAGATACCACATATAAAATTGCTAGAAAAAAATAATATATTGCATTATCTACTAGAAGAGAAATCCACGAAAAAATTTGATTATCAATAGATGAACAAAAATTCAATATGAACAAAACCAGGTTAGGAACTGCAAAAATAGGTTTGCTTTTGTACTTGCTTTGTATTTGCACTAAATTGCACATTAGTCACATCATTTGGTGAAGGTATCATGTATAATATATAAAAGACAATGTGAAACTATGTAATCAATTTTCACTCTCTATAAATATAGGGGGGACGCTGTTTTACTTAACGTACCACTTCTTCACGAATCCTAGAACCACCGGTGTCTTGCAATAAAGAACTCATTATTCCTATTGTTTTCTCGCTTCGTTTAGAGCTCAAGTTACTTCTAAGGATTGAAACTACATGAAACAACTGACCTGAAGTTTAACAAAGTGTTTAAACACACGCAAAGCAAGAACGTTAACAAGTGAAACAACGCTAACAGATCATCATAACGTTGTTGTGTGTATGTCGTGATGGACTTCTATCCGAAGTAGAACGTTGTGTTCCAAGTGTTTATCTTTTTCTAGAACACCCTATACAAAGCATTCCTATACCAGGCCACGGCCACCTCACTCTCCGGGCTTATCACCATGTGATTGTTTTCTATGTGCTTATCTCAAAGGTAGTTTTCATGAGCGAACCACGCACTATAGAACTAAAAGATGTAATTCGTAAGAAAAGAGAAGCAATTGCACGGCATTTGGTTTAACGTTCTGTGTGGAATTTCATTGACAGGTTGAGGAAAATCATTGACAACGGTTCTCAGTTGAATAACATCATTTTTAAACCATGGACTTTCGTAATCCAATTCTTTAAATTCAAAATTGAACTTAATTTGCTGTAATTAAAAACGAAAAATGTTTTGTTTCAAATTACAACCTTGTACTATGATTCCTAAAGTTATCAAATTTCATCCCGGACCTTAACGAATATTTCAAACCACATTAACTGAATGTGGGATATCGAGCTCGGGTCTCGCAGATCAAAAGGAACATCATTTGCTACTAAATCACGGATAAATTCTGTAACTAACTTCAAAGGTGATTTTATTATTCCTAACCTCTACATCGTTGTTTCTCCTTTAATCTTCTATTTTTAATCACAACTGACGCTTATGAAGCAAAGAATGTGTTACAATGTTTGCCCTTAACCTCTAGATATACTTTGCCGGCACTAGTGAATTAAAACTTCCGCCTTTCTCGCAGTGACATTTCCATGAAATCACAAAACTGATAAATCCATGTATTCACGGATGAAAGATAAGAGTAAACTTCTTGTTTTTGATCTGCCTCCGCAAAACAATCTCCAATGTTTGATTCATCACTGGCTGTGATAGACAAATAACGAGAACCTGACGCCTTCACAGCTTCAGGGCATCAAAAGAAGTATTGCTATCAAATGTGTGATATTAAATGATCTCAAATCACAGTTCCGTACAGAAGCTTATGGTTCATTTCTGGGAACGTGATCTACATTAGTTTTTTAAGCAATTGCAATTTATTCGTTTTACGTAAGTATCCTCAGATTCATTCTGGAAGCAATACCTACAGTATACAATATGTATCTTCACAGCAATGTAAGATTTTTCTTACTGCTGTAAAGTCCTTAAACAGAGATAAAACATACTAATACAATGCGGAAACAAGAACATATCGATGGATGCTCTGTAATGGATGCGTATAATAGTAATACAGAAGTACGATTTGTCTACTGCATTATTAAGTGGAACTTTAGCCTGCTGTTAATATCACATAAAGTTGGTGCGTTTAGCTACAAGTTGCTTCAAGTCTCATACTACTACGTATAAAACATTACAAAAACCTGCTGCTTAATGCTTAGCGGCGACGTTGAACGTGCTGAGATTCGGTTTTGTTTCCCAGTGAGAGAGCATACGTAAAGGTAAAGGGCGCCAGGCGCCAATTATTCGCAACAGGTAATTAAGTACGTAGAGGGGCCCTCCTAAAAAAAAAAAATGTTCTTTAGTGAGGATGCGTGAGTGCGAGATTCTTCCATATCGGTTTACGCCACTCGACTCATCAAGTAAGGTCGCGGTATAGTGTAGTAAATGCTTTTGTTCACCTCTCTCAAATTTTTTAGATTGCCGAAACGTTCAATAGACGTGCAGGAGTATAAATATATTTTCTGGTGGGGAAAACAAGTGTCATGATTAAAACAGCGTACAATTAATCTGTTATTGGTAGAGCACGATTTTAGAGTGAGTTTCCTGCTTCAATAATGTTGTTTACGTCAGCACCGTAACTTAGATTTTTTTTCGGGGGGCAAGCATTAATATTTGGGCCCCTAGAAAAAGTTGTTGGGGCCCTTTCGCAAAATTCGAAAATTGGTCCCTTTTCTTACTCTTTGTGAGTACCTGGAACCTGTGGGCCCTCCCGCACGCCCCTAGGATCGTTCCATTCATGATAAATTAATTACGGGGACAATATTGACAAATCTCAAAGCAATACGAATAAATATTGTTTCTAGGGCTCCTAATAGTAGACATTTTTTTTTAACTGAAATGGGTCCAAGAGTCATTTTCGTTTTATTTCCTTTTGTGTGCATCCTTAAATAGATGGAAAGATTTCTTTGACGATTTGCTGAACACGCAACCAAAAACTAATGTGCGTGGAGAAAAGAAGATACACACCGCAGAACCGTATACTCCAGAACCCAACCGAATAGAAGTAGAAACCGCTATAAAGAAATAAAAAAAAATCTCCGGGTGTAGACCAAATTCCGGCTGAGTTAATTTTATCTGGAGGCGAAAAATTGTGGAACAAGATACACAAACTCATTCTCCTAATCTGGAACAAGGAAGAATTGCCACAAGAGTGGAAAGAATCAATCATTGTTCCAATTCACAATAAAAGCGACAAAACTGACTGTAATAATTATCGAGGCATTTCTCTTCTGTCAACATCCTATAAAATCCTTTCAAACTTTCGATTAGCAAGATTGACTCCATAAGCAAATGAAATTATTGGAGATTATCAGTGCGGATTTATATGAAATCGATCAACTATCGACCAAATATTTACCATTCGATAGATACTCGAAAAAAGTGGGAATACAATACCCAGGTACATCAACTATTTATTGATTTTAGAAAGGCTTACGACTCGGTTAGGAGAGAAACATTATACAACGTTCTAACAGAACTTGGAATACCTAGAAAGATAAGTAGATTAATTAAGATATGGTTAAATGAATTCCAAAGTAAAGTCCGGCTAGAAAAATTTTTGTCCACGAGCTTTCACGTCGAAAATGGCCTGAAACAAGGAGATGCGTTGTCGCCATTATTATTTAACTTCGTTCTGGAATACACTATAAGGAAAATAAAAGCAACAAGGGCCTAGAGTTGAATGGTATTCACCAGGTTATGGCATATGCTGATGATGTAAATTTAATAGGGGAGGATAGGAGAACAATAGAAAGAAATGCAGAGATCTTATTAAACGCTTGCAGGGACATGGGTTTAGAAGTAAATGTAGAGAAAACTAAATACATGGGACGGGAATAGGAATGGGGAATGTCGGAAACTTCATAACGACGAACTACATAATTTATACGGTTCACCAAACGTTGTTAGAGTCATCAAATCTAGGAGGCTCACTTGGGCAGGTCATGTAGCCAGGATGGAAAAAGTAGGTACGCTTTCAAAGTCTTGACTGGAAGAACAATCGGGAAACGACTATTAGGAAGACCTAGGCGCAGATGGGAGGACAATATTAAGATAGATCTCGCAGAGATTGGAATACAAAGTAGAAACTGGAGCCAGTTGGCTAACAATAGAAGTCAGTGGAAAGCTTTTGTGATCGCAACATTGAACCTCAAGGTTCCATAAGCCATAGAGTTAGTTAATTAGTGCTGTTTTGTTTATGTAATGTGAACCTGTTTGATGCTTCATTTATAATTTCATGTTCGTATCGTATATGGAGTAAGAAAATTTTGTCTTAAAGTTGTATCCCTCGAACGATGGGGAGCTTCCCTGGGGGCAGTTGCCACTGCCCCTCCCAAACAAGTTACGGCCCTGGTTCACGTACAGATAAACCTTGTTTAGAGCGACCCTCATATTTCAAGTGAATGAAAACGGTGAAAACTGATGAACTAAACTTGGAATACCTATAATGTCTGCAGATGCGGTGAGGTGAAAACGCCCCTAGTTGTTGCAAAATAGGAAGTAGTGAACTCATCATGACAACGCATTAGCGCACAGAGCTTTGAATTTGAAACAATTCGAAACTAAATACAGCATGACCCAATCTACCCATCCAAGCTTGCTCTGTGCGACCTTTTCTATTCTCTAAAATAATAACTAATAAAGAAAACATTCAAAGGAAAAGTTTCGCAAACATGGAAAAAATGAAGACAAAATGACAGAGGAATTAAAAAGCTTCACTTGGCAAGAGTTTTAGGACTGCTTCGTAAAGTGGGAAACACATTCAGACCGAGATATTGGTTCAAATGGACAGTGTTTTGAAGGAGATTCAGTTTCTGATACCTAAAAGTAAACATACAATTTTTATTACAAAATTTGAGTACCTTCATTGTATATATTGTAACTGTATCTTAAATTGTATGCACGTAGTGGTGGAACCTGAGTCGCAATAACTTGTTGTCGACACTACACTATGTACACTCATGTCCAAAATTATTGTCGCATGTCTATAAATATGTTGTTGTAGGAATATAATTTGATAGCGAATTTGCCCGGTATTCTTACAATGTTAGTATGTGTATAATCGGCAAAGACATATATGTGGCAAATTTCATGTCAAAAAAGAGCAGTAAATAAGAACAATAAAACTAAATTAAAACTTTCTTGTTCATTTAGCAACATTTTGTTTTACTCATTCTAATTTTCGTATTTATAATTCTTTTCCTATGAAATTTACCACAAATATACATTTCCCGATTATACACATAGTATCAGTACTAAAAGTACCCTGCAAAATCATTATCAAATTATATTCTTACAAGAAGATAGTTATAGATATGCGACAATCATTTTGGACATGAGTGCACATGTGCTGGTTTAGCTAGAACCAAGAACGGTATTGCATTTTGATTAACTGATGGATAACTAGTTTCCCACATATTGGATAAGAATAAAATGAATAGTTACCACGGTCAATTAACCTCATTGATTTCAGAGCTTTCTAACCATTCTGTATAGCTTCCAGAATGTAATCCTGAATCTTATTTCGTGACTGATCCGTGGACTATTCCACGGTTCCAGTTCCACGTCACTAGGAACTATAAAGAACAGTATAGCCTACAAAGATGGAACTAGTTCTATTCTCTGCCACTCCCACTTGACAACTTTGGATCTTTTTTTGTTCGTCTTTTGAAACTGGTGTTGATTTATCCTTTCTTCTACCTTCCAGCTTCCATTAATAGAAAAGACATTCTTCTGTAACCATGAACAACAAAAGTTGCCTTTTGACCTATTGAAAAATGTATAAGGGAACGGAGCAACTCCTTTTCTGTTTTTCTATCAGTCCTACAACATTTTTACATGCTTTGTCAAGCTGAAGGAAATTAATTTCTCTTGCTTCACTACTATTCTATTTTTTTCTTTTTTTTTGCGAAAAAAAAATAAAAAGGGTTACATTACTTTTGCTTCGCTGCCGATGCAAATTTCAAACTGCCTTGAAGCCATTTTAATTTTCTGTTCAAATAATGCTTTATAGCCTAGTAACTTTCAATTTGTGACTATTTCTTCCCTCGAAAGGTCGCAAATATAAACTTTATATATTCAGCACACCTGAGTACTGTGTTCTTTTTAAAACACAATCTGTCATTTAAAGATTTCTCCATAACTCCAGCACACCTGACTACTGTATACTTTTTAATATAAAGAACAAGTTTAATTTAAAGATTTTTTTCTCTAAGTCCTGATCATCTAAGTATTATATACCTTTAAAAACACGGTGTCATTTCTCTATAACTTCAGCACATCTGAGTTTATATGCTTTTCAAAACATAAAGTTCCATTTAAAGATTTCTTTATAACTCCAGAACACCTGAGTACTGTATACTTTTACAAACACAAGGTTTTATTTAGAGATTTATCTATGACTCTTGAACACTTGAGTACTGTATATTTTCAAAAACAGTTTCATATCAAGGTTTCTCTATAATTACAGCACACCTGAGTTCTGTATATTTTTCAAAATACAGATTTTCATTTCAATATTTCTCTGGAAATCCAGCATATTTAAGAACTGTATACTTTCACAAATACAAAGTTTCATTTAGAGATTTATCTATAACTCTTGCACACTTCAGCACATATGAATACTAAAAGGCCGTGATGGATCAGTGGTAGAGCGTTCACTTCTGGTGCATGGGATCCTTGGTTCGATCCCAGATTGCGCCAAGTGAAACTTGTGGTGGACAAACACCGTATGCGTGGGTTTCCTCGGAGTTCTCCTGTTTCCTCCCACATTCTTCATTCCACTATTTCATTCATTTCTTATCATCACCGTCTCTTTTAGCCTAGTCGGCGTAACCGTGGGACGTAAACCTCAAAGATTCCATTTCATTTTCATTTCATCAGTACTATATACTTTTTACAGCACAAAGTTTCCTTTAAATATTTTAATGCATGTAGTATCATTCACTTATTAGGAGGCTAACTCACGAAACAAGTTTAATTTTCCTGTCGATATACGAGACGAGACAAAGCACTTCCAAAAGAAACAGATACATTTTCCTAGACACCATTTTCACATCTTTTCGAGATGAGACATGTCTCAACTCTCGTCTTGTAGGCTACCCCTACTTATTAGAATGCATTTAAAAACCGATCAACATTGAGAGCATATTACAGAGTTGAACCATCCATTCTGAGTAGGCCCCTTGTCATATTTTGCTCAAAGCGAATGAATTTATACTTATCACAAATAAGAATAAAGTACATACCAGTTTTTTTTTGTGTGTGTGTGTGTGTGTGTGTGTGTGTGTGTGTGTGTGTGTGTGATGAGACGGACTTTCCTAATTTGTCCCTGGTGATTATGCTAATGTTTTATAAATTGAAATTTTCATGTTGTTTCTCGTGTATAGCTTATAATTAGTAATGGTCACAACTATAATTTGATAGAGTTTGTATAATTGAATGAGTTGTTAATTAATAAAATGAAGTTAATAGACATTACAAAAGACTTATTATTCACATACACTCAATTTATAAGACCTTTGTAAGTGAGTGGAATGCTAGAGAATTAGGAATAGAGCCATCCTAATAGGAATTTACCTTTGAAATCCATTTGGACTGGACTACTAAATGTTTTGTAATATAGAGTATGAATAGGAAGCCTTAATAGTGTTAGTACTCGCCCGCAATAACTACATTTTTGGATTTAGCCCGGGTCCGGGTCCTAGGTCCCCGCCCAGTTTTTTGAGTGACAAAAATAATTTAAGCTATTAGTTATATATTTATGAAAGTTTATAGTAAACCCATGATATAACTATCACAGTAAGGGTTCTGGTTGTCCCCTTCCCAGTTTTTACTTTCTAGAGTTGAGTTGAGTTGATTTTGAGTTTAACGTCCCGTTCAGCAGCGAGGTTATATGAGACGTGGACCCACTGACAAGTTACGTTCAATGGACAAGTTTCCCCCTTTTTTCCCATAGGTTTACTGATTAACTGAAACACGAAACAGGAAAAGATACTCTGTAAAGGTTCTTACGAAAGGAACGTAAGCAACATACGTTCATTTTTTATTATTATTTGAAAATTATCAGCATAGCAATAATGTTATCTCAAGGTGGCCATCTAAGACCGGCAAGTGACCACCTTATCCAGTAATAAGCAATGCATGTCTTGTACGAAAATGCAAATTCTACAGAAGTTAGGCAGGTGGCCAACTTAACAGGTTTTACTGTATATTAAAGGTATGTCATCTAGGCATCTGTACAATGAATGATTAGACAGGTAGGCATCCAGATACCATTTTTACGATATCAGGATCATTAAACAAGCAATTTTGTTGAAATTTCGATATTTTATTTTTATCAGGGTTACAGAATTTTCTTCACCCTCCAACAGTGGCGGCCATTGAGAGAAATTATATCGGTAATTTTAAAATTTTATTGCTACAAGTTTAGGGAAGAAAAGACCTGATGTCCTAAAACTTACTAATGCCTTCTCAAGGCTTGTAGAATTATAATTTTTATCGATGTGACTTCAAGCACGAGTCTCTCGAAAGTAAATACATATACAGGGTGGTAGGTAACTCCACCGACAAACTTTGGGAGGTGATTCCTTATATGAAATGAAAGGGAAAAAGTTCTTATAAACATAGGTCGAAAATCGTCTCATTTCAGAGTTATGAACCGCCGAAAATTCGAAAAATAGTGTTTCGGAACGCGCTGCCTTAGAAATTATAGGACCTATAACAAGCGGTTTAAGGAATTACAAAGGAACTAGTATGCGAACTATTTAAATATCCATGTTTTGCCATCCTCCGTTATCGGCGAAACGAACGCGTTATTAGTACTTAAAGGAGTATCCCTATACCTCAATTTCCTTTTTACAGTTCGTTTCGCCGATAACGGAGGATGGTAAAACATGGATATTTAGATAGTTCGCATACTAGTTCCTTTGTAATTCCTTAAACCGCTTGGGATCGGTCGTGTAGTTTCTAAGACAGAGCGTTTCGAAACGTGAATTTTCGAATTTTCGGCGGTTCATAACTCTGAAAGAAGACGTTTTTCATCCCGTGTTTATTACAACTTTTTTCTTTCATTTCATATAAGGAATCACCTCCCAAAGTTTGTCGGTGGAGTTACCTACCACCCTGTATATTAAAAATACCTTTCGGAGTATAATGTTAGAGGTAAATCGGTGGAACTTACTTAACGATTGAATAAGTACAGTGCTTACCATCTGACAAGAAAAGTAGATTAGAACAGCAATAAATATAGTCTCTTTCATCGTGAATAGTGTTCGAAACTGGCATGCGAGGGCAAAGGGCTAGGGAAGGAAAAACCACAAGTGCAGAATGCAGAACCTTCTAGAGCTGACGTAAACAAGATAACCGTGACACAAATAAAAATAAAATAAAAATAAGTTCTAAAGGCGTCTGTGATCTGACTAGCAAAAGTTGAGAAGATTGGACACATAGCGAACTTTGATAATTCAATTTTATTCCCTCATTTTTGTTCTTTTTTCTTTTCTATGTTTAAAGTTTGACTCTACGGGAACTTCTAGACTTTTTAAAGAACGCATTTACCTACAAGATGTAATGTTGTTCCTGACTTTTCTCTTTTTAACTTCTCGTCAGGGAGATAAAATTTATTGTGAATCTTTGGTAGAATGAACCCAAACAATCCATATTATATTACATACTCATCGACGTCAGTAAGTCACCATACACAATATTTAAAAAAAAAAAAAAAAAGACACAAAGAATCTTATTTCTGAACTGGAGCGTAACGGAATCTCGATTGGCATTCTGCTTGCTTGTCAAATCTACGCGCAAGGATTTTGATAACATTTTTATAGACGAAACTAAGAAAATAATTAGATCATAAAGCCTGAATATGAATTTACAATTCATGTCTGGTACATGGGATCCTTAGTTCGATCCCAGCTCGCGCCAAGTGAACTTTGTGATGGATAAACACCGTGTGCGTGTAAGTTCTCTCGTGATTCTCCCGTTTCCTTCCACTTTCTTCATTCTATCATTTCATTCATTTCTCATCATCACTCAGTGATAGAGCGTTCACCTCTGGTGAATGGGGTCCTTGGTTCGATCCCAACTCGTGCCAGGTGAAATTTGTGGTGGACAAACACCGTGTACGTGGATTTTCTCGGTGTTCTCCCGCTTCCTCACACTTTCTTCATTCCACCAATTCATTCATTTCTCATCATCACCGTCTCCTTTAACCTAGCCGGTATAACCGTACGATTTGATTTCATGAAATTTACGAAACGAGACCAGAAATTTTCCGAGACGAGACGAAACTAGAAAATCCTGTCCCGTCTCGTGGACAAAACTACTCCTTGTAGTACAAATTAAACACTACAACTGTTTTTTTTCCCACTACAGTACTTTCATACAGGTCTAACAGAAAATCTTCATGATAAGATCTCATACACGTTGTCTTCATAAAAATAGTTTTGACATTCACTGTCCGAATGCAATACAAAGAAAACCATACGTACTACCATAACGTAACCTCCTTCTTTACTCTAAAGCAGCGTTTCCCAACCGGTGTGCCGGGAATGGGCCGTTGGTGTGCCGCGAGGAAATGAAAACAAAATTATTAATTATATTGCAACCAAATTAAAAGACAGGAAAAATGTGTATTTGTATTTCACATTACTATGAACCTCTACAATGAAAATAAATTGTAACTGTAATATATTATTGTATATACATACATTACTACTACACAGATTGTATTTCGAAAACAAAATTTTATTAATATTTAAAAATTGGGACGTATATTAACCATTTTAATAAATTGTAAGTTTCACACTGTGTTACTTGTCTGTACATTTTTAATGTTCAAAAAAAAGTATTTATTATCATTGTTATGATCATTATTGCTTCTTTATTGTTACAGGTTATTACATAATTTGAAATTTTAAAATCTCATTCTACCCTTTCGACAAAACAAACACTCATACAAATTACCTCCATCTGTTTTAAAAGTACAAGAGATTTTTTTGTTCGTTTGTTATTTAGTGATCTTCCTTAGTAAAAGGTTGGATAAGTCTTCAAAAAGAAAGTGTATTTTTTAAAGCCTGAGTCTTATATTTCATTGGAATTGTTTTCTATTTTTGAATTACAATGAAAAATAAGTATAATGATTTACGATGGGGGGGGGGGGACCAGTGATCGAGCTTTCTTCTCTGTGAGAAGGAGGTCAGTAATCACAGAAAAAAATTACGATGGTATTTTCTATTTACTACTACTACTAATAATAATAATATTTATGAGTGTGCCACGAGAATTCAAGTTAAATCCGTAGTGTGCCGCAAGTTGGAAAAGGTTGGGAAACGCTGCTCTAAAGTATGAACAAGTAAAAAAGAGAAGCCATAGTAAGCAGGAACACCATTTAAAAAAATAGCTTTAAGAACCTAGCGACCCTTGATTCTGTTTGAAAGCAGCGAACATACTAAACCCAATATCGATTCGACTTCCAAAAGAAGTTAAAAGTGATTCGGTGGAAAAATATTGCAGTATCGGAAAGCGATAGATGGATTTGCTAATTCTACTACACATTCATACGCACAATCAAAATGCGTAAGTTACAAAGAATCCCAAATATAGTCACTTTAAATCTCACTACATACGCACAATTTTATAGTGGTGAATAAGAGGAGAATAGCAAATTCGGAAAAGAAGGCGTGTAGACAGCAAAAGCACTTCGGATTAACATAACCACACGTTGTATCTAGGTAGAGGAATTTGAAGCCGGAAATATGCATTGCTATACAAAATTACACAAATCATGTTAATTAAAAATAATAATAAATTCTGTAGTAGACACGCGCATAATTAGGAAAATCTCAATAGTTTCGCCTAGATGTTTATGCAACCCGAAACTCTCAACTGTTTTGAGAGTTGCATATTTACATTATGCGAAACGTATATTTAAAGATAAGCAAGTCATTACATAGTACACTCTAATAACGAATATGTTTTAAATGTAGTTATATGACATACTTTGTGGACTTCCCACAATCAGGATGGTGTCTGATAACTTCTAGATGAAATTACAAAAGAAAAAAATTACACATAAATTTCGTTACGAGACGAGACGAGAGTTATAAAAATACGAGACATTTCTAACCAATTGAGAATGCTCTAAGAGCATTGCCAGAACGAACTTAAAAGTATTATTTTTTCTTATTGACTTCTACAGGCTTTATACTAATTGTTCTATGTATTTCATTATTATACTCATTAAAAAAATTCTTGTAATATATCTATCTATTTATAATTGCCTAGAGCACTAATTTTTTTTCCACATGTTTTATTTACGAGTTCTGTTAAAACGTTCTACGATATGTTGGTTTACGAAGTCACGCGTTCAAAATGGAGGGCTCAAAATTGAAAAATTCGCAAAATATGACCTACGATTCCTGAGATATGGCTCCTTAAAACTCCAGAAATCGGAAATTTTTTGGCCAATATCGCGGGAATGGTAAGAGTGACGCGAAAAATTCCATCACTTTCTCAGACAGTTTTTGATGCTCTAACGAATGAAGGGCTCAAAAGTGAAAAATCTGCAAATTACACATACACACACACACACACACACACACACACACAGAGAGAGAGAGAGAGAGAGAGAGAGAGAGAGAGAAAATTCAGTAACGAACTTTTTAAGTTCGTTCCGAGTTCCGCATTATAAGAGCGAACTCAAAATGTTGAGTTGATATAGAGCTCGATGCACCACGATCTTCAGTTATGTTCTTCGTTCTCACGTGCTAATTGTTAGGATTACGCTAGTCTGTTGTATATAAGATTGTAATATTATTAGGATCACGCTAGTGTGCTTTATAAGATTGTGATATTAACACGTATGTAAGTCCGTTACTCCACACGACAATTCTTAAACGAAAGTGCATTTTTTTTAAAACTCTGTTTCTTCTAATAGATGGCTAGAACAATGTCTCGCTCAAGTATGTTCATGGTGTTAATATGTTAAGATCTTGGTGACCAATGGGTAACTATCCGTATCCCATTTTCTATTATTGAATAAAAAGTGTGTAATTGTGGAATGCTAGAATTTACACATCGCATCAATAGATGACAGCAAACATTGTCCAGCTATTGACATCTACCGGACGAAATTGAACTTTCTAGAAATAGATATAAATGACCACTCCTCGTGATTATTTTTACTGTCTTTTAAAAGTTTATTCGTCTCCGGACAGTCTACGATTATTATTTTAACCATCTTTAGCTTTCGATGACAAAGGTGCCCACTTTGGACTAAGATTACTCATATTCACGCTCGTGACACCCTTTCGACATCACGCTCACTCACAATATGATTTGGAATGCGCGCTTACTCAAACTCATGACATATATGACATATTTGAGTTTTACGTCCCACGGTTATGCCGATTAGGCTAAAGGAGACGGTGATGACGAGAGATGAGTGAAATGGTGGAATGAAGAAAGTGGGAGGAAACGGGAGAACCCCGAGAAAACCCACGAGCACGGTGTTTGTCCACCACAAAGTTCACTTGGCGGAGGCTGCGATCGAACCCGGGACCCCAAGCACCAGAGGTGAACGCTCTACCACTGAGCCACCGCGCCCCCTTACTCAAACTCATTGTCACATCGTGAGGGTAAGTCGAGTGACCGTGAGTTTCGAACTCATAAGCGCCGATCTCATAAGTTGGGGTATCTTTGTTCGATGGTATACATTTTATCCACAGGATACAGTTGATTCTTAGCCAATGTTCAAACCACTTTCTCTTTCTTTAATAAAATAATAATAATAATAATAATAATAATAATAATAATAATAATAATAATAATAATAATAATAATAATAATAATAATAATAATAATAATAATCTAAACTTGCTCTTCAGTCCCTTACTATTCCTAACATTCCTCATTCGCTTCCTGCTCAACTCAGCTAATTCTCTCCATTACAATTTAAAAGAAAGAAGTAAATATTCATAGTTTTATCTCACTAAATAATACAATAATAATGTTAAGTCTAACGGATTCTTCATAGAACGGTAAATGATTTTTTCCCCCTCATATAATCTATATAATCTACAAATTTCAAGTGATTTTCATTGTAAAGTTTTATTCTTATTTTGTATTAAGAATTATTTATTAGTGCAGAATAGTTAATTTTAAGCTTCTTATAAATAGTATCTATTTTAAGATTCTAAGCTCTTGCGTTCTTGTTACATGAAATAGCCGTTCCGCTCCGCCACTGCGTGCGTATGAGGAGAATGTATTCTAAAATTCAATTTCCGAATATCCATAATTCTCAACAACATAATGGAGGTTAATTACCTTTATCAGGCTGGAGTAAGTAGTACATTGCATATAGCAAAGTTTTATCTTGTATTTTTTTGGACCTTCCATTATTTTTAATGGTAAAAGCCTTCTTTGGCGGGATTGCCACTACACAAAGAGTTCAGTGGGAAGAGACGGAGGGGAAAGTATTATCAGACAAGGGGTTAGGAGGGGGTGTTCAATCGAGCAACCCTTAATGGAATCGCCAGCTGAGGCTTCTCCCCAACTCCCTTACTCCCCACCCGCCAGACCTGCGGACGCTGGTTAATGGCCGCCCCGAAACGAGTCCACGCTCTGAGCAACAAGCAGCCATTTGTGTCCGCCATCTAAAGATTGCCACGAGGATTAATCTTCCGTTCTCGTTGTCGTTTAACCAACATCCTTCCAGGGACGACCCCACAATTTCCAAGTCGGGGTGGGGTCTTCTCTATCTGGACAGCAGACTCAGCGAAAGCGAGCAAGGTCTTGTCTTATCTACCCCCCGAAAAACCGGTTCGATTGAGAGAAGAGCAGGAAATGGTATTCCAATAACAGTGAAAATGATAAAGTTACAGCCTAAATTCCTTCTGATTGGCTGGCGAGAATTGTTTATGAAACTTTTACAAGATTTATGCAGGAATGTAATGACATACGTTATTTTTTTTTCTGAGGTACATAAAGGAAGTTGACAGCAAACGAATATTTCCATAAAATTAAATAGAATATCGTATTTCACTTTTGTTTTTAATGTTGAAATTCTTGTACGAAATAAGGGATCGAGATCGCGGAGCAAGTCGTGAAATTGAGCCTCTTTTAACTGTATTAAAACGCAATAATAATTGGCTATAATCAGATTAAGCTGAAATAACTTTTATAATATATTATATAAGAAAACTAATTAAAAGGGCTATTTTTTAGACTTTCAGTCAAGCAGCTACTGCATCGTCACTATTTATCCTAGGATCATGGTTCATACCTCATTCTCTTCAGAATAGAGCTGGTTTTCAAATGGTACCACTTGCATGCTCATACCATATACCAGGAGCGGGAAAAATGATGTCAAAGGGAAACTTTCGGAGGGAATTTTTTTCTTGCACTTTGGCATCTTCCTGGAGCGACCCTGTGTGAACGTAGCCATCTAAAAAAAATCTGATAAAAAGTACTTGGTTTACTGTATGTGTGTGCCAAATTTCAAGTTTTTATTTTGAATAGTAAAGGCGGGAGAAATTTTATCAAGAATTCCCACAGTGCCCCAAATTACCACAAAACACTATGATCTCAGGGAAAAAATTTCCTGAGACATCCCGAATAACCCTAGGGTCATGTTTTGCACATCATTCTCTTCAGAATAGAACTGGCTTTCAGACGGTATGACTCACGTGTCTCCATCATGTATATAAGGCGGGAAAATCCCGAAAACAGGGATTTTGGGGGTAAAATATCCCTTTTTTCAACCCTTTGACCCTCTGGTTCCCCCCTTGTTTTAGCTCGCAAATCTGAAAAAAAAAATCTGGTAAATACTACTAGGTGGGCTGAATGTTTGTGCAAAATTTCAATCTTCTACGTACAAAAATAAGCCCGCCAAAAATATTGAACATAGGCTTAATAAATGAAAAAATATATTTTAGACTTATGACATCATCACCACCTATGTCTGGACGCAGGAAGGTATGAAACCATACGTAATGTCTTCTACAATGCCTCTGGACTTGAAAAACAAAACAAAACAAAAAAACCGGACGAAAAAGCTCAAATAGGAGAGAAATAACGCAATGTACCATGAAAAACGCGTATGGTACAAATTGTACCATAGGATCCCCAAAAGGTTATGAAACTTTTACAAGATTTATGCAGGAATGTAATGACATACGTTATTTTTTTTCTGAGGTACATAAAGGAAGTTGACAGCAAACGAATATTTCCGTCTCATAAAATTAAATAGAATATCGTATTTCACTTTTGTTTTTAAATACTTATACGAAATAAGGGATCGAGATCACGGAGCAAGTCGTGAAATTGAGCCTCTTTTAACTGTATTAAAACGTAATAATAATTGGCTATAATCAGATTAAGCTGAAATAACTTTTGTAATATTTTATATAAGAAAACTAACTAATTAAAAATAAAGCAAAGTTAATATAAACTTGCTAAAAGATATTATAGTTTTATGTTAACCATTGAAAGATAATTCAAGGGCTAATATTGCCAATAAAGGTTTGTAAATCTCCGTCGTAGTTAGCGCAGGAGACCCGAATTTCAATCCCAGTCGCAGTTTTTGTGCTTTGGGTCTTACATTGAGCTGTAAGTTCATGTTTCATAAGGGATTGGTGCTGGAAACGAAGTTAAATTCTAAACCAATCATCATTTTCGTAGTTTAAAAACTAATGTATTCAAAGGTAATGCCGTAAGCATTTTAAGTTCCTTCCCTTCTTCAAAAATGGAAGAAGTTTTTTATTTGAGATGAACCTGAATTTATGAACACTTTCGACTGAAAAGTTTATAAACTAAATTCTGTCAACTCCGTGATATTTTCTCCTATTACTTCCAAACATGTGGAGGATGGACTTATTCCCTATTTTTTGTTATGAAGTTAATTTGTTCTATATATATACACACACACAAGCACATGCACACAAAGTACTAGTTGCATTTTCCATCATTGTTACTGTCATTATTCTTATTATTTATTTTGTAAAGTATATGTAGCAACCAGCAAGTAATATGTACTTTACATATGCAAATTGTTCCAAAAAAAATGATACAAGTTCATCAATTGTTAATAAACGACATTGCAATAATACTTGATACGAAATGGAATGAAATCTATAATTGTTGACAAATGACTATTTAATAATTGTTGATATAAATAAAAAGTATATTTAAATAAAAAAAAATTAAAAAATGTATTCTACACATCGTATAATTCTATGAACAAAATAAGATAAAATTCATGTTAAAACATTTATGTTCCATATAACTTCGTATCTTTAGCTGAGTTTATCAGTTAACCCTTTCAGGATTTCCACCTTTTGAGGTAAATTTTAGATTTTCACTCAAACACCTACTGCTTCCTTACTATTTATCTTAGTATTATGATTCATGTCTCTCTCTCTCTTTTTTTTTTTTTTTTTTTTTTTTTTTTTTTTTTTTTTTTTTTAAGGATAAATCATACGTTCCAACAGTACCACTCTCTTGTAAGTATTATACACCTGAAACGGGAAGATCGAAAAAAAAAAAAACAGGAAATTTTTCGAAAAACAATTTATTTGGAAATTTTTGTGCCCCTCTGGCCCGGGCCTGGGTTCACGTAGGGATCAGATTTTTTTCTAAAAATACACTATTACGTACATAATATACGTGCAAAATTTCATTCTTGTATCTTGCAAACTGAGGTCGGGAGAATTTTTTTGAAAGTCTGAAGGTGACCCATTTTTTTTTCATATATATGACGCAATACATTTTTGAAGTGAAAAATGTACTGCGTCATTCCTATTTGACCTAAAGTCATAGTTCCATTGTTTTCAGTACAACAAGCCCTTTCCAACGGTATCACTCACATGTCCATATCATACACCTGAACCGGAAAATTAGGGAAAAACCCGGAACGTTTTTTGAAAATCCCTACAAAACACTTTACCCTACAAACAGGAAATTTTTCGAAAAACAATTTATTTTGAAATTTTTGTGCCCCTCTGGCCCGGGCCTGGATTGACTTAGGGATTTGATTTTTTTCTAAAAATACTTTATGTACATAATTCTTGTGTCAAATTTCAATCTTGCGTCTTGAAACCAAAGGGCAGAAAAAAATTGTTGAAAATCTGAAATTAGGCTCTCTTTATATATATCCACTACTGCTGGGACACGTTGGACTGCTATTACAGAACATTTTATGAAATGGAAGGATATATTTTCCTCCCTTTCATAATATTCGTATCAAATGTGTTATGAAACACAGTGACACTGCTCACAATCCCTTCAGACACTTTCAGCACAAACTATTAGTCAATAAATTCTTTTTCCTATTTCAATGATGCACTTCCACATGTCTGTAACAGCAATACTGAAACAAAGGAATGAAAATAACATGTATCAATGGGTCAATATAAATTTAGAAACATCCATACTGACTAACAAGAATAATGACTTGTATTGAGTACTGTTCGGAAACGTAATACCTCTCTAAATAACTCGAAGGGTGGATAATTGTGTAAATTCAAATGAATACATCAAAAAACAAATGAAATTGAATATAAATTCCTTTGATGCTGCAGGTAAATAACTCCAGGCAAATGGTTATCGATCTGAACCCAGATATTCACATGGTCAATATCGTACAATGCTTGGTTTATGTTGAATTTTGAATGGATCCCATTGAGTGTCCAAAATGCAACTTTGTGGTGTTATAGTACATGTATAAAACTACAATCTGAACAATTTTGAACAAATTCAGAGGGACATTTCTATGCGAAATTCAAAATTCAAATCTTAATTTGAATTTTTGAAGTGTTATTTTTTTATTTTACAGGTTTTTTCAGTATAGTGCAACTTGTAGAGCAGTCTTTAAGCTTTCCAATGGTGTTTGTTTCACGTCTCTAGTGCACATATTAACCATTTTATGACAATTTTTAATAATCACTGTAACTGAAAAAATGCAATTTTTTTGACGTTTTTAACACCCTGTACGAAAACACTTTCAGGGTGGGAGAGGTAATATTTGGGATTTTTTCATCTCCCACTGTAATAAAGCTGTACACCAATTTTTACAAAAATCTGAGATGGTCAAGTCTGATGACTTGTTGTTTTGACATGGAATGTCCCGTATTCTTCTTTCAACAAGTTGTAAATGAAATTCATGTATTTATTTAATTCATTCTTAAAGAAGTCAAATCTTACGTAATAAGCTTCAAACCCCTTAACTAAAAAGAACTTTAATTTAAAATCTCCTACAAGAGTTCATTGAAACATTATCCAATGTTTCAACTAGCTTTGACATAAACCATTCTGCCGTGTCAGCTGGATAGAACTACAAAAGAGTTATCTTAATCAAAATGTGAACCGAAACGTATATAAAACCTTCCTACACAGTAAAATATTACGGACTCAAGAAAAGACATCTCTAAAACCATCATATTCACAAAGGAAATTCCCATTCTCATGGATCTGGGTTTGGAACAATTAATTCCTTATATTTGGAAACGTTATATTCAGTCAATTCAATTACGAGTGACAGAAACAGACGTTTCTGAAGATTTCGTATTTAAAAGCATTCTCGTAGATTCTAGAAGATTCTTAATGATTTCTAGAATAAACGCACTGAAACCTTGATCTATAAGACTACTACATTTATAAGACATATTTTTCTAAAACTTTGAGAATAGGTCCAAATAATAATAAATACGATACAGTAAATAGTACAAATGAAACACAAACCAGATGTGAGTTATGTACAGATTGGTGGATCCGGATGTATAGTGTGGAGAAACTCTCGTTTATATGAACTATAAACCTAGTGTATATGGACTGCCATGTGAATCTGCTGTACACTACAAGGTGTTAGGGAATCTCACACACCTTACACTGCAGTACTTGTGTTCACATTGGGACGGTTTCTTCGAGGATAACAATACAAGTGTCACAGTGTGGGTTTCTGGCTAAATATTATAATCAGATGGCCCTTATGTATTGGTCTGCTCACTCTCCCCATCTTAAGCCCATGGTGGAAAGACTACAAGGTGGATGCAATGCAGTGCTACATTCTTGTAGCTCTGGCGCATGACGTCATTTTGGTCGCAGACCTGGCCAGCGAGAGTCAGATGAACTTTTAACAGCGCTTGCTCGCTGGTATCTTACACGCAAACTTCTCTTCTATTTATAGTGATCTTCAACGAAGTAAAAATTTTAGTACAAACAATAATTATATGAACGTAATGTAATCAATGCTTAAGCTAAGTGAATTCAAAGGAAGATATTTACAATAGCAAAAGAAACAGCAATATCAGTTCATAAATTTATTAAACAACTTTGAAGCTTGAACAAGCCAATATTACTCACTACATTTTCTGCTTTTTCTTTCTTTTCTTTTTTAAACATCTGATGTAATACACTCCAGTATGTATAGGCCTCAATAATCTATAACACAGTGTGTCGTTAATGCATTTCATTATTATATATTTATGTATGCTCAAGTATATTTTCGTAACACATTTTGATCGGTTTTGATTTACTATTATTATTATTATTTTGCTTGAAAGAGAATTCTTTACTGATGACCCCATATAAATTTTGAGAATATCTCAAGTGAGAATTCATGGTTTTCGTAAACAGAAATGCACGTACGTATATTTTCGTTATGCTTGGACATTTTTTTTAAAGAGGTTGTTCCCACGTAAGTTTCGTCAGAATTTCAGGGGAAGTTAAAAACTTTATTGAGGAGGGACGCACGTATTTAATATTTTAAACATCGTTTTTATTTTTGATTTATAAAAAAACATCTTATTTGAAGTCGCTGATCGCGCTTATTTATAGAATTTGTATTTAAACAAAAGGTTTGGTGAAACTGACAGTTCTCTGAATATTAGTGTCAAAATTTACGCCATAACAAACTGTATTATAAACATTTGTACGAAATAAAACGTTACATATACTATTGTGTTCTAAAAATATATAGAAATATACAAAGCACCTCAAACAAAGAAATTGCAACTTGACTATTTCAAGCAAGAAACAAAGTACTAGGCATAGGTGAAGACGAAGTAGGGTGTTACAGCTAGACTAGAAAACATATAAACCATAAAATTACATAATTTTCTTAATTTTCTTGATAAGTTTTCTCTTTTCTGTCCCGTGGACTAAACAAGACAAAAGATAAATGCAAGTGAATGATTATGTGGAATTTGGTGGAATGAGAATGCGGGAGTACCCCGAGAAACTCACGGACACAATGTTGTCCACCACAAACTCACTTGAACGAGAAGCGGACCAGTATCCCTTGCACCAGAGGTTAGCCTTCTGCCACTGAGCCACCGTACTTCCTTGATTGGTTGAGAATCTACCATATTTTTAAATTTACTGCAGTCATTCTTATTTTTTTAATTCTGGGGAGGCTAAATATGTATATGTAATTGTCCAAAGTTAAAATGAACAAAAAAAAAAATGAACAAAAATTTCAAAATCTGAGTGTAAAAATGTCCCGACAACGTCGCCCTGACATGGTAGGTGGATACTTTATTCTCTTGATTTAATACATTGTTATATAACTTTGTAACCGTTAATCGTTAGTTAATTTGAAGTGCAACGTCCCGTTTTAGCACCGAGGCTACAGGGGATGCAGACCTCCAGAATGAAATGGGACCTGAACTACTTTAACGCGTTCAATGCTCTCCATTTGCGTAACTCGAGGGAGGTAAGCCTCCTAGATCATCGTGCCTCCCTTCTCGAGTTACATGCCTGCCTCTGTGGGGAAAATTTGTCTCAATATCTTATGTAGAAGGAAATGATGATAGAAATGATAACCTCTGTCAGTTCCCCTCCCTCATGATTTCGAATCTGGGTCTTGCCTCAAAGTTCGTCTTTTTAAATCGTACTATTGGATTTTTGTATGCAGAATCAACACAAGCTACTGTAGCCATATATACTATTATTACATACTATGAATACTAAAATGAAACTACATAATGAAATCGCTTTTTTATAATTTCATTTAACATTGTATTTATTTATTACTTTTATGTAAAACTTACCATATTTTAGATTTATTTTGTCCTGTCGCCTGCAAGCTAAAATCAATTTCTAGAGACATTCCCCCTCTTTTTGAGGAAATCTAAAGTATTTTATATTAGTTCCCTTAGTTATTCTGTAATAATTACTACAGCCGTACACTGCACAGTTAGGTATTCTCGATATCATTTAAAGGAACAAAGAATTTCCACTTGTCACTTAGAGCCGCGCCTTTTCCCGTTGTCTCTTGCAAACAAGATGACGTCACAGCCACGACAGTGCTCCAGGCGACATGCGCATGCAACCACCTTGTAGTCTTTCCACCATGCTTAAGCCCATATAGCATCTGGAATATTGCCCCATGGAATATTGCAGAACATGAATTTTACAGCATGTACTCGTACCCTACACCATCCTTCGTCGATTCATTATGGGCTGCCATGCAGGGGCGGATCCAGGACGGACTTTTGGGGGGGGGCGATGGGTTGTAATACTGCTACTTACAAGGTACATTCGCGAAGTGTCCCCGCGGAATTAATGTAAAACTGATTTAAATGCAAAGTTCTCCATGGCTCAATATGTATTGTACTAATTTTAGCGGCCCAGATGGGTAATTTGCATATTTATGAGCCTTCATATACCCGGAATTCAATCATACACTACTATAACGCTCGGTCACAAAATTGCTTTTAGTTTCTTTAGATGTAACTGAACATGAATGTGGGCATATGCAAAACAAATTGGATCAAGTACTGCTTTTCTGACATGTGTTATTCACACCAGCCGCCATCTTGGATGTGCCATATTGGATTCAACTTTCGGTTTTTCAAATGGGAATAGGTGCATGTGATACATCAAATTCATATAAAATTTTCTTGGAAATTCATTGATGTAGTGAGTTTTACGGCACTTTGTACCATTTGCGAGATAATACATGTTAAATCCCTCTAGGCACTTCGCAAATAGACATTGCAAAGTAATATCAGTTACGCTTACGTTTTTGATGTTTACAAATCAAAACAATTTCTAACTGGAAAAGTACTGTAGGAATAAACAAACTTTCTACAACACTGGTATCATAATCTTACATTTCTGTGAGTGATTGTGATTACTTCCATGTTATACGGTGTACTACAGTAAACCCTCGTTAACACGAATTCCAAGGGACTGAAAAATCAGGAGTTCGTGTTAAAAAAAATCGTGTTAACCTGGGACCCAAATTTTATTATTCGAATACATTTTCTTCATACATACGCACTACAGTATACAGACTATATATGCCACTACAGCATATTATGTATGTCATAGGAAACACTAAAGATGGTATCGAGACGAGACTGAGTAGTCTCGGTCTCGTCTCGGTTCTAAATTCGAGACGAGACCAAGACCATTCTCCGTCTTGATACCATCTACAGAATTGTATCAAGACGAGACTGAGAGTTTCGGTCTCGTCTCAATTTCGAAAAGCACGGCTCGGTCTCAAATTCGAGTTAAGATCGAGATCGAGACTAGTTTCGGCCTCGATACCGTCCTCTGAAAAGTAAAAACACTACAGTAAGCTTATTATCCTATCTTCGAAGATTAAAAAAAAAGTTTCCACGCAGAAAATCCTGGTCAAGTTATAAAATTGATAACTCCGCTAGCAGGTTGGGTACCGCTAGTAACGGAAAGGTATTTATGACTGCTGTTACCAGTTTGGAGTCACCAGGAGGAGTCTGCCAAGAACCTGCATGTTCAGCTCTTGACGGAGGACAGAATCAACATCTCATAAGAGAGGAAAGATACCGGTTTCTGGTTTTTCTCTTATTTACAAGGCTATTTTCATCTGTATAAATACTGTATGACAAAAACTGATCTGCACAGAGAAAAATCCGTTCTCCGGACAGCGGTATATTGTACAAATTTACGGTATCCTCTTGCTCACTATAGAAATCAGTACGGAGCATACGTTATCCGTATGCTACATAAGCATTGCCCTTAGATGTTACATCATGCCGTTGCAGGATGTCTGACATCTAACAGTTTTCCGTATATCACATGCATATACTTTTGTTACCTTCGTCAGCTATATGTTATATACGTCCATTTGTATGTGAGATCCTCACCGCCTACATTGTTTCATACGAAAAGTACGTATGGATGGAACACTTATACAGAAAGTATTATAAAACATGCTTTTTCAGATATACGTCTACTGTACGTTAAGTCCAAAAACTACAGGAATTACGCATGTAACCTATCTTTTTAAGTATGCCACCTACATTTTTTTTTCTCAGTGTGGAGTGAAATCTGAAATATGAAAAATGATCTGAAAAAAACAACAACAAAGGATTGAAAGTTAAATGAAAACCTTTACTGACTCAAAGGACTAAAAATTAGTTCGTAATTCGTGCTAACCGAAATTCGTGTTAACCGATAAAACTTCCTATAAGATAACGTACAGCGATGCCGGGACCGAAATTTCGTTCGTCCTAACCGAGTGTTCGGCTTAAGCGAGTTCGTGTTAAGGAGGTTATACTGTATAACAAGGAAGTATTGTATTGCGAACAAAATGCCTAATGTAAATCTAGATACGACCAGATTTTGGTGAAGATCTACCATATCCTATTTACATCTGTGTGTCTGTATGTATGTACGTTCAGAAAACATTTCGTCAACAGTAAATCACGTAAAAGATCACATATACATACGGGCCCGGCACAACTTTTTAATGGTTGAATTTGCGAAGTACCTCACATTCAACATGCAATATCTTGCAAATGGTAGAAGCTACCGTAAAACAAACTACACCAATGGATTTCCAAGAAAATTTTATATGAATTTGATGTATCAAATGCACTTATTCCCAATTGAAAACCCGAAAGTTGAATCCAATATGAAGGATTCAAGATGGCTGCCGGTGTGGATAACACATGTCAGAGAAGCAGTACTTGATCCAATTTGTTTTGCATATGCCCACATTCATGTTCAATTACATCTAAAGAAACTAAAAGCAATTTTGTGATCAAGCGTTATAGTAGTGTATGAATTCCAGATATATATGAAGGCCCATAAATATGCAAATTACCTGTATAGCCCGCTAAAATTAGTACAATATACTTTGGGCCGCGGAGAACTTTGCATTTAAATCAATTTTAGACGAATCCCGAGGGGACACTTCACGAATGTACTACCTTGTTAGAGCTACTTTTAAGAGCTCCAAACTCTGGGATGGGTTTTATTTATATATATAAAATAAGAAAGTTTCCTCTTCTAGGGGGGAGCGATCGCCCCCCTGAATCTGCCACTGCTGCCATGTAGGAAGTGTGGTGTAAGATTGCCGTGAGTAAACATCAACAGCTGATGGCACCCTGTCAGGTCTACCTTCATGCAAAAGGTAGATTTGTAATGTCTAAAATGATTATAGCATACCTGCCTTGAAAGTGAAACACCCAGGTTTGATTCCTGGTGTAGTTCAAGTATTTCGGATCCCACGTCAACCTGTAGTCTCATGGCTCATATAGCCTCGCTGCTAACAAGGGCGTTAAATTCCAAATGTATAACCCATGAGTAACATACTAAGCAATGAAACAAGTGTGTAGTATACTGGTGAAGCTGAAGCATAAGAATGATGTTAAAGTAAAACTTTTAATGAAACATAAGCATAAGAATTATGTTGAAGTATAACTGAATGAAGAAGAAGGATGTTGAAATATAACTTAATGAAAGATAAACATAAGAATTATGTTGAAGTATAAATTAATGAACCAGAGCCATAAGAATGATGTTGAAGTATATCTTAATGAAGCAGAAGCATAAAAATGACATTAAAATAAAATTTAATGAATTAGAAGTGTAAAATGATGCTGAACAATGACTTAATGAAAAACAAGCATACGAATGATGTTGAAGCAATACTTAATGATCCAGAAGCGTAAAAATAATGTTGAAGTATAACTTAATGATGAATTTGATCTCTAGGAAAACCACATTTAAGTCCTAATACATAATACACCCCCCCTCAAAAAAATTGTGGCTATCATTCCTTGAAATGTAGTTGACACATTGGTTCATTGCAATACAAAAATCGTAAATTAGGAGACCCATGGATGAGAGATATAGGAAAGCAAAACAAAACATGGTCACGGTACTTAGTTGATTGCTCACTGATGCAAACCACAATTTTTTTTTTCAAGTTTTGCATTCAGTTGACTACGTTGGTGAGCACATTATCCACCAGTTGGTGGAATGGTAGTGTACTAATGCTACTGGCCACTATCTACAATCTATCCATCTATCCATCCATCAGCTACGATTTGCTCTCTGACATGTAATTTCAATCGATTAACTCATTGTCTCCTGGTCGTAATGGGAATCGCCAAGATTAAGTGGGCTTAAATAGAGGTTGACTGTTATTTGGAAATTGCACTGATCATATGAGTGTGTGTGTGTGTACGTCTACCAGAGACTATATGTGAATTATCTTCTCTTTCTCTCTCTCTCTCTTCTCTCGCTTGAACACTATTATGCAGTGTAATTTTAGAGGTGCGATTTAGGACCCATGAAGCGTGGAATAACTGTTGTTTGCCACGGTAGGTTACAACTGAATACAGTCACGGAATGAGTATATGATAAAACGAGACCACTGAATAAGTGCTTGTAATTTAATTAAAAGTATTTTTTTCTTTCCTTGAAACTGTTAGGCAAACCATTAAAGTTAGTTGTCCGTATAATTTGAGGTGATATTCTTTTCGCGTAGAATATTTAGGTGTTACTATTACGCGTATTTATATATGTAACTCCTAGTAGTTGAAGAAATTCCACAATATTGTTAGCATTTTACAGAGGGAAATGTACAAAGGTAAGATACATACCAATTGATACATCGCATTAAGCTAAACAAAATTGGTGAGCTAACCAAAATTATATGGGTGAGTGTAAAATCCTCATGCGTAGTTTTCGAGAAAAATTATTTTTTGTAAACCTAAAAGTTGATCCCGTACAATAACCATGCCACCTACGAGGGTGATTCAGAAAGTAATGCATCCAAGCTCACTACTTGGCCAATAGTACTGTAAAGGTTCCGAACTGTTTATCATTCATACACTGATGTTTAAACTATAGAATGTCACTTGTTTCAGCTTTCTATTTCTTCTCGTTCCAGAGCAGTGGAGCAATTCATGGCATCGAGTGGTGACGTCCGGTTGAAACAGCGGGCTGTCATTGCATTTCTGAGTGGGAAAGGTTATGCGCCCAGGAACATTCATTGCCGGCGACGAGTCGTGGATACATCATTACGTCCCAGAAATGAAGTGTCAGTCAATGGAATACCGCCACCGTCCTCTCCTCCGCCAAAAAATTCAAAGTTGTTTCATCTGCTGGTAAAATGTTGTTGACATTCTGTCTCATCCGGCCTATAGTCCGTATCTTGTGCCCTGCGACTTTTGGCTCTTTCCGAAACTTAACTATCACCTTAAGGGCAAACGATACAGTTGTGATGCGGAGGTGGAAGCAACAGTTCGCCAGCAGCCACCACAATTCTTCGCCGACAGCATGAAAAACCTTGTTTCGCGTTGGAGCAAGTGTGATGCCCGATGGGAACTGTGTTGAAAAATGATGCCACCATTTGTTGCTAACACTGCAAGCTTTCCACTGATACCTGTATCCGTGCTATCTGTCACACAAAAAAAGATATCACCTTGAAGGCATTATTTTCTGAATCATACCCCTGCCCTATCAAGATAAAACTGATACTAAAGTATACCTTCATCGACTTTTTAATTATGGCATTAGCAAGACAAGAGTACAAAGTATAGGCGATGAGATATACCCCAAAATTATTAATAGTACTTAAGCTTAATTTTTGTGTAACTATAATCATTCCTTTTATATATATATATATATATATATATATATATATATATATATATATATATATATATATATATATAAAGAGAGAAATAGATCAGATCACAAGACCTGGATGGTCTTGGTCTTGGTCTTGCTTTAAAGAAATTTCATCCTTTTCATAGGCAAATTTTACTCTACATATAAGGAATAATAAATTCTACAATGCGCCAATAGTTACGGAAATGCAATGTATGTTTCTAAATGTAATATAATCTACCTTTGTATAAGTATTATGATGATGTACAACATAGGCGATGGCCTTTATTTTTTTTTTTAATGGGTGCCCATGGTTCACTATTTATAAAATAAATCACAACGTTTCGTAATCTTTTTATATTTTTCTAACAGATCCAACACTCCACTAATTCTCAAACTGGAAGGCTAGCCCTGAGACGCATGAAAGAAAATCAAGACAGCACAGATTATTGAAATATCATGGATTGCAAAATCATTTTTACACTCTAAAGGCGTCAGATTTTTTTTCTTTCCAATCACAATTAGCTATTCTTTCTATTAAACAAACTTCCTATTAAATATTGAGATTTTGTTCTACTGATTCCAATATGTACTCTATGGAGAGGGATAGAAAACTGAACATCACGCAAAAGCGATGAAAAAAATACAGGCTTCCTTTACGTGGGCATGGAAAAGAAAGGAAAGAATTAGTTGGGTTGAACAGAAAACGAATGAGAAGGTGTTAAAAATGTAGCAGAATGGAAGAAAAGAAGAATTTTAGTTATTGTTAAGAGGAGGAAGAGTAACCGATTGGGATATTGGCTAAGGAGGAACTGTATGACGAGCGTGCTAGAGGGTATGGTGGAAGGAAAGAGAGGGAGGGAGCGAAAGAGACTAGTTGAAGGAAGGCATTAAAACAGAAAATTGCTACATCAAGACGAAGAGACTAGCTGAGCACCACCGTACATCGAAGCTTCTCAGTTGCAACAAGTGACCTGCCAATAATGGCAAAATAGCTATGATGATGATGATGTGTTTAGCAATATTGGGCAAAAGAAAGAGAGAGAAAAAATTAAAATGATTATTATAATCAAACCTCTTAAGAGTTTAGAATAATTTGAGCGAAAACTGAAAACGACTCAACTGTCTATGTCTTTTGTGTAAACTCAATTTATATAAATACTTTTGACCTATATTAGAAATACAAAATAACGGTATCAAATTCCAAGTTACTTGAAATAACTATACAAAATCACTTTCACTTGTGAATATGGATTATTTTATTGTTATATAATGTTATATTGCTCAATCATAGATGTGCCGTATACATAAGAGTTATATTGATAAGCAATTATTTAACGTATAAGCATCTGCCCATGAAATTAAACTTGCAGCCACATGCACTAAGTTTTTGTCAATGTAATGAGAATGTTATTTCGATATTAATTTAATAAGTACACATTAAAAACTTCCAACAGATGCTTGAGCTTCGGAGCCAAGGCCATACTCATGTAGTCGGCACCTATGGTGTACGGAATTACCGATTTTTAATACTACATTTCTCTTTAGTTTTGGAAGAAAATCACCACTAGAATGCTTTGAAATGAATTGAAATATCTAGTTTGAAGTACACGATTATGCACCAATGCTAAGAGAGACGGTGATGATGAGGAATGACTAAAATGGTGGAATGAAGAAAGTAGGAGGAAACCGAAAACCCCCAGAAAAGCCACGTATACGGTGTTTGTCCACCAAAATAGTTCACATAGAGCAAGGTGACACCTGTGTGGTTTGAAAACGAGTAATAACTACAGAAAACGCGAACAACCGATTCAGATAACGATATACTGTAGTTATATGCTACAGGAGCAGATCGACTCACACGGATTGCATAAAGTACTGGGAACACATTCACTCCAACGGCATTTTTACTGAAGCCAAGAAATTCAGGTGAAAGATGTAATTTTCCCCCTTTTTTACATTCTATAAAATAATTCAAGTAGTACCGGTACTTGTGCAAGACTTTTGGTCTTGGTCTTTGTCTTGCAGGTATGGTCTTGGTCTTGGTCTCGGTCTTGCACCCCTTAATCTTGGTCTTGATCTTGCATCGGGATTCCTGGTCTTGGTCTTGCATGTAAGACTTTTGCAAAAACTGCAAGACCAAGACTCTTGCGCTCATCACTAGTAAATTTTGACGCATAGTTTTCGGAAAATCCAGAAAAATCAAATTTTGTGGTGCTAAAAGCTATATCGTTCAAACAGGAATTCCTGTTTTATCTACATCTAAGATGAAGTAAAGACAATGACACAAATTACAAGGAGGGCTGTAGGCAAAACAGGAATAGGCAATACAGAAAGCCTCCGAAGAAGACATGGATTTTTTTTATTTGTTTGGACTACCCCAGAATAGGATCCACTGACGAAATTTCGTTTCTACGACGTTGGACTTACCAATTCCTTACACCTTAATACTAATTTGTGCTGATAATATTCTCAGCTTTACGATAGAGAATCCATCTCTTCTCTTTGTAATATATAACGACTGCGCACAGACCTAGAGCGGATTTGGCTAATGGACTTGCCTTATAACTTCGTGTGTTCAAGTCATTTTGCGTGTTCTATTTCTGGCATGTTTCTGGATGATAATGAGAGACGAACAAGGGTAACCGTATAGCCTTTCGTGCGTTTTCTCATAGGCTTAAACTATCTTGTAGCCCTCCCTCCACCACCGTTTGCACCCTCTGGGGAGATCTATGCTAAGGGGAGAGAATTGATGGGGTTGATGTTAATGATGAATTATTGGTTGGATTACACCAGTCTCTTTCTCTTTGCTTTCCTTGTTACACTCCTTCCGTGATCTTCTTACGTTACGTACAGAACGGGGAAGTATTAATCCTTAGATTCTCATGCATTTACTTCATTTGTTTTCTGGGTGAGTTCCTCAACTTTTGGTCACGTGATGCCAATTCATCCTTTCTCTCTTCCTTTGCATATTACTGATACTATGATTCTTTCTCTTTAGCCAAGTTTATCCTTGTTTTCTGTTGTCTTTTCTGCGTGGCAGTGTTGTTTACTTTAACCTTGGAACACATGAAAGGTCTTCTGCTACACAGAAGGAAAATTAGCGTGGATTAAGTTTCTTTGAGAAATCAAGAAGAAATTTGAATTATATTAGGGATATATAATTCTAGCTCTAAACACTAACATTTTTAATTAAAAATACAACGGACAATTGGCAACCTTTTTGCCAGTCATAGGTTGTGAAATTACTACTTAGTGTAACGCAAAGACTATGGTAAACTGTAATGAAATTTTTGTATTTAAGTTTCCACTCATATGTCCTTTAGCCTACAGCAAACGGGTGATTTAATGAAAATGAATGATTATAAGACAATTGACGTCATGAAAATATGGGAAGAAACGGAAGAACCCTGAGAAAAACAACGGATATTGATGTTGTCCACGACAAATTCACGTGGTTTGGGGAGTCAGTTCCGTGATAAATCTTTTTGGTGTTGAAGTGCAGGAGCGTATTTGTGGAGGTCTCCAATCAGCGAGCTATTTTGGAGTTACAACAGTTGAAGCAGCAAGAACAACGGACCCTATAGAATTGATTGAAAATTGTGGTTCTGCGGGTGATCCTCCTCTTTTCGTGATCCTGTTGCACAACAATGGTGGTTCTCTCTTTCTGAGAACCATGAACAAGCAACATTATTAAAACGAAGCAAGTGAAACTATTAGATCTTTGGATTTGAACAAAGACATTGTATCATCATGAAATTATGTTGATGATCGGTTTTCATCGTCGTTTCAGTAACTCGTTTGCTCTTCTGCAGTCAAGGGCCCAGCCTAAGCTGGCTATCTGTAGAATATTGTTGTATTGTATAATGATAATTCTTTTATCATTTTAACCAGTTTTTAGTACTTTCTGAGCACTACTTTCATTTTAAGGATGGGAGAAGGGCTCGGGACAAGTTGTTTAAGCTCACATTCACAAAATGAAGCAGATTTAAGTGTTCATTAATAAGTTATATGAGCTTCAAACATCAAGTGCGTGTTCCCTTCTCATGGGGTTTCTAGTACATTGCACCATCGATTGTTATGGCTTTTCCTGAGATCGAACCATCAACCTCTCTCACAAGACGTGATGCTCTACTCCTAAGCCACTGTGCGTTCTCTCCTCTTCCCACTCACGTATGAAGAATACGGTTAAGATTACAACAAAGATGACGTTTTGTATCAGGCCTCATCTTGGGCTCTCGTACGCTCAGGCTCGGTATCCTCAACCAGGATTACCATTACTAAACTCAATGGATCTAGCGCAAATTTGGGCTCCTTAACCTCAATAAGAGTCATTCGGGCTTGCTAACCTCATTAGGGCTCGGATTCGCTATATCCAACGGGTATTGCACTAGTTAAGCTTACTGGCACTTGC